>NW_012115178.1:1109893-1148941 GCF_000951035.1 Colobus angolensis palliatus
CAAAAAGAAAAGAAAAAAAAAATAAATTAGCCAGGTATGATGGCATGTGCCTGTAATCCCAGCTACTCAGGAGGCTGAGGCAGGAGAATCGCTTGAACCTGGGAGGTGGACGTTGCAGTGAGCCGAGATCGCGCCACTTTACTCCAGTCTGGCGACAGAGCGAGACTCTGTCTAAAAACAAACAAACAAGCACAATTTGGCAATAATCGACATTTACATGGCATTTATGACCAAGGGAATAATTGATATGTCCTAGAAAGAATATAGAAAAATAAGAGAGGAGGACCCAGGATTTGATATTGAAGAACTCCAGTTTTTAAAAGTAGATAGGAAGAAAGAGGCTAAGAAACATGTCACCACACTTGACGTCTTATTCTTCTACATCTACATTTTGTACAGTAACACCTCCATAATTTTTTTGGCAAACTCTTATTCCTCCTTTGTAGCATAATTCAAATATTATCTCCACTGTCATGCTTTCTCTGCCTCTGTCAGAGAATTAATGGTTTTCTTGTATGTTAACCAGTTACCTATGCTATAAATAATGATAATTATTTAAGCAACATTTATCATATGATTATTAAATAACAAATTCACTTTAATAGGTGGTTGATGCATTATCTCATCCTTCATTACAACAACTCTGTGAGGGAAGAATTATACTATTTACAGATGAGAATCCTAAAGTAACTTAACAACTAGCTACTGATGGAGCTGGGAGTTGAGTTCAGATTGTTAGCAGTGGAAGTCTATTTATGTAATAACTACATTGTTTTATACAAACCTAGTATTTTACTTTCACACTGTACCATATTTCCTTACATAAGTAAGTATAAACATAGCAAATAAAAAACAGGAATCCAAACAGCAATTTAAATTATACTTAGGTGTTTTTCTCTTTGTCTTTTTCTTTTACTAAGCTGTGAGCAATTCATGGCTTATTAAGTTTTGTCGGTTCCATACCAGCATGATGATACTAAATTAATATTTGCTGTATGATTAAATAAATATAGATTCTCAATTTTAAGAGTGAATTCTTATAAAATTTTAAGTTCTTTTGCCTAATCTTTTATTTGCATATCTATATACTTGCTTGCTCAATGTTAGACGTGGAATCCAAATTTGGTAAATGGAATTTGGGATATAAGCTTTCAGTAAGTTTATTAGATCTGAGCTATCTTCTGTGCATCTTCTCCATACAGAAATTACTTTTTCCAAGATACAGTACTCAAATATCATGCTGGTTGTTTATTAAATTATTTTATGTAATTTGTTCTCAGTTGTTGTTTCATGCAATTTATTCAAGCCTATCTTTTTTTTTTTTTTTTTTTTTTCTGGATTCCCCACCATTTTGAAGTAGTCTTCTGTTACTAAGAATTTAATTTCATGCTGCTCTCAAGTATGTTGAATGGAGACCAAAATGTGTGTGAATTCTGGAATGGTAAAATACTAATTTTGTGTAATTTATGAAAGATAACTATGTTAAATGTTCTTTACTGTAAAAATTCAATAAAAAAGGATAAATAAATATTCTTTTAAAATAATATTAATTCAGCAAACTACCTTTTATTGTTAAAATTATGAAAGACTATAGTTTAAAATGGACTAGAATTGTTACTGAATTAAAAGACAAATTGTATCTATTTTAACAATGACTGGGTTCAGCTTCAGAAAGGTTGACACCATTAAATGTTTTACTTTGTCAGGCAATTTCCAATGACAGTGTTTCTGTTATTAAGAAGCTTTCATTGCTTTGACACACTTTCCAAAATGCATGCTAAGTGTTTTCCTCTATAAATTAAATCAAAACACTTCAAAACCAAATATTTCCATGTAATGTAATATTACACAATCACAAGGTATTAATCAATTATTTCAAACTTACAAAGTAGGAGCTTTTTCTATGTTATTTCAAGGAGAGTTTTGCACCCTAGGGATACTAAGATCTAAGCTGGGATTCCCACTTAGCAGGAGATTTTGGTGTACAGGGATCAGTCATTGAAGGCAATTTTGTATTATTTCAAGTGGGCTTTGATGTGGAAATAAATTTTAAATTGAGCAATCTCATTTTACCACGTATGTCATTTGATACCAGTCTAATTTCCACATAATTTTTTACCCAAAGAAATAAATGGATACCTGCATCATAACAACCATTTTCTAAGGATACTTTGTATCTGGCAAGAGGGGAGTTGCTCTTAATTTTATGTATTCTCTAAATATCTATAACCCAGATAGTTCTATCATCTGGAATACAGCAAGTCATTTTTTTATTTTATATTTTGTGTTTTAACATGATTAGTTTTCTTTTTATTTCACCCTTTTGACCCTTTGCTTACGTTTAAACTATCTCTCCTACCGGGCACACAAAAGAACCAATGTATTTACAATATCTAATTATTACTTGTAATCCTCTTCCTTCGTTTTTTTTGTTTGTTTGTTTATTTGTTTTTGAGACAGAGTTTCCCTCTGTCGCCCACCCTGGAGTGCAGTGGCGCAATCTTGGCTCACTGCAACCTCCGCCTCCCAGATTCAAACGATTCTGCTACCTCAGCCTCCCTCCTGAGAAGCTGGGATTACAGGCGCTTGCTACCATGCCCAGCTAATTTTTGTATTTTTGTAGTAGAGACGGGGTTTCACCATGTTGGCCAGGCTGATCTCAAACTCCTGACCTCAAGTGATCCACCCACCTCGGCCTCCCAAAGTGCTGGGATTACAGGCATGAGCCACCGTACCCAACCTTCCTTCATTTCTTTTCCCTTTTCTGAAATCTGCCTCACATCCTCACAACGCACTTCAGTCTTCCCATTCGTTGAGTACACTGGTCTATGTTTGCATACCTGGAATCTTTATTATAGTCAACCATGTAATGAAACCTTAACATTGTACAATCTATGATCTCTTTAATTTAAAGAACATTTCCAGACCTAGTATTACTATCATTACTTACCTGGAAAATTATCCACTTTTTTTATGTCATATACTTTGTGCCCAAGCTGGATAACTGTGTGTATGAATATTGTTAACTATGCACATAAAGCCCACTATAAATGCATGTTACTAATTTTGATTAGATCCACATCGGAACAATTACTTGTATTTCTCAGAAAATGTTCTACTTCCCATTAAATTTTCCATCACAATGACTTCAAAAATTTTTACAGCCTGAAAAAACCCAAACTTATGTTTGTTCTCATCATACATAGATAACAAAGTATCCATTTCCTATGCGTAAAATCAAAAGCATTTAAATTATATTCTTCCGTGTGCTATTCTCTGTTTGTTAAAATATGTATGTGTATTTCACTATTATTTCACACTTAGATTCTTTCTCAGAGGAAAGGCTCTTCCTCCTACCCTGTGAGCTAGATCATGTCCCCATGCTCCTGTTATGCTCCCTCTTCTTTTCCTTGTGAATTATTACCTTTCCTTGCATCATCAGTCTCACTCCGTTAGATTATCTTCACTTGTCTGCAAAGAGACTTAGGTATCTTCTAGCATAAAAATACTTCTATTTCTTCAATCTCCCTCTCTTTTTACTTACTACACAAATATCAAGGAGACAACTTTCCATTTTTAGATTTCTCTTTTCCACACACAATTGCCTTTTCCCATCACTCTTCAGATGCTGCTTTCTTGAAAATGACTAATGACTCTGGAGTGTTTGACCCTTTTTCAGCTGAGTCTTCTCCATGCCATGCCTTTCCTTGGCTTTCTAATATAACCTTCTTTGACCTCTCTGATAATTATTTTTCCATCTTCTCTTTTAATCTTCCCTTAATTGTCCTTTAAAAGAGGCAAACCATGTAAACATAGATAAACTAAATAAAACAGGCAAACTTTAACAGAGAAAAACCATGAATCTGTTCTCAACCTATCTCTACTTTTTTCATCGTTTTTGTCTTTCTTGATACATGACCTTTATGTATATGTGTCAATCATTTCTTCATAAGTAATGTCCAAATCACTAGGTCCAGGTCTAAATGCCAGGCATGACTCTTCAACTACTTGCTGAATGCATTACATATATGTTTCAAAACTTCTAACCTATTAAAACATTTAAGGTTTTCTATTATTTGCCTGTAATGTGAATGCTATCTCCATTTTACAGTAAGTAACCCCTTTATGCAGTTGACACTCTTAAATTTAACAATTTTTGCCTCTAAGTATGTCTTGTCTTTACTTTCTATTTGCTCCTGTATTTTCTTCCCTCTGCGATACACTTTAGTATTCCTAGCTTTTCATAGGTGAGTGCACATCATATGTTTCTTACCTTGAATTCTTCCTTAACAGGATGGGATATTCCTTTCCTCTAAACTCTCAAATGTTTTCTTAGTCTTTTCATGCTTCTTATCTGTGAACAGTGGTCCGATCTCAAGGTTTAAGTGAAGAGTATCAGTTTCACCTCTGAATTCTGCTGCTATTGTGTTGTTTGTGTTTGGAACTCAGCCTCTGGAACAATGATTCCTAGAGTTTAGAAAAAGAGTTTTCTTACCCAAGTTTATATGCTTCCAAAGCATCCAACATAGTGCCTTTTTATTTCCCACAGAGACATTTAATATAAATATTCAGAATACATAAATATTCAGTTTGCTACACATGAAATTCTTAGCATTTAGTTTAGAAAAACTACAATTGTTTTTTCTTTCCTCATTCCTACTTGATGCTCATTTTATACATATCTCTCCAAATTTGATGTTGTGACTATTCTTTTCCCTCCTACTAGTGAAAATGCTATTAAAAATACATCAACACCTATTACCCTTTCCCATAAAACATCCTCCATGTAAGTATGTAGTTAATTGTGTTATCCAGTTTTTCAAATGGAAAATAATCCAAACAGAATGTTAACTAGTTGATTATCAATGGCTGAGTCCTGGAAAGGTATGGGCCTCATCCACACTATGTGTGATAGAACGCCATATTGATGGAGACATGTTATATTTAGGTGAGTACAGTTTCACAAGTTTTAATTTAAAGAGTTTTGGTGCAGGATGTCTTAAAATCAATAAATGCTTGTAAATTGTGGAGCTACTGGTTTGGCTACAGAATCAAAAAGGTAATGGGAAAGTGACTACAAGAGAGCAAGAATCATAAAGTGTATTATATACCCAAAACAAAGTGATGACATAAGAAAAGACTCTCCAAAATGAAAATATATTAAAATTTTCATTGGCACAGACCTAGTAATAAAGCTTAGAGCATGACTATTTAGGTCTTATACTGACAGGAATACACATCTTCAAAGAAATTGTGTAGAGGATGCTTTAATAATTGTAACTTATTTTGTAGATGGTACCTGTATTAGGGTTCTCTAAAAGGACAGAGCTAACAGGATAGATAATAGGGAGTTTATTAGGGCGAATTGACTCACGATCACAAGGCGAAGTCCCACAAGGCTGTCTGCAAGCCGGGGAGATGGGAATCCAGCCCGAGTCCCAAAACCTGAAAGGTAGGGAGGCCAAGAGTGCAGCCTTTAGTCTGTGGCCAAAGGCCCGAGAGGCCCTGGTAAACCACTGGTGTAAATCCAAACGTCCAAAAAACTGGAGAACTTGGAGTCTGATGTTGGAGGGCAGGAAGCATCCAGCACAAGGGAAATATGAAGGCCAGAAGACTCAGCAAGTCAAGTCCTTCCACACTCTTCTGCCTGGTTTATTCTAGCCCCGCTGGCAACTGATTAGATGGTGCCCACCAAGATTGAGGGTGGGTCCGCCTTTCCCAGTCCACTGAGTCAAGTGTTAATCTCCTTTGGCAACACCTCGCAGACACACCCAGGAACAATACTTTGCATCCTTCAATCCAATCAAGTTGACACTCAATATTAACCATTCCAATACCTAATAAGTTTCTGTGGGTTGTGAGAGAAAATGCCAAGTGGTGTACATTAAGAACGAAAAATAAAACCATTTTAATCTTAAAACCATAAGTCATAAAGAAGAACTGATTTCTATGAACTTACTGTTGTACTTGCCAGTGAGTAGGAGCATTGCAATTATTCCAAACTTTATTTGATATAATTGCTGAAATTACTTATGCATTGATTGAGAAGCTTTTCAAAAAGTCAGTGTACCCTTGCTGTGACCAAACTAAACCATTTCTTATTTTTGTAATTCAATTGTTTCTGAGGTTAGGATAATTTTTACAATAATAACAAAAATATTTATATTTTTTCTGATTATCTTTAAAAGTGAGGTACATGTACATTATAAAACATAGTTTTCTTTGGGCTGTTACGTTAAACAACGATGAATTCATTACAGTGGTGCTATTTTTAGGAACTTTATTTCTGGAATTATATTTCTTAACTAAAATATATTTGTAGGGCCAATTTCTTTCACTGACCATTCCTTTTTAACATTTAAGGACACTCTACCTATTGCTATTTTGTAGACAGTAACATGGATCCCATACAGTCATTTAAACAGGTGTATGTCAAGTGGCTTTAAAAGTCCTTTTTCCCATAGCTAAAAGTTTTTTCTTTAAAAATGCAGTGATTCAGAAGGTTATCTCCACTCACTATCTCACCCTGTGTGTATAATAAGACTTATGTGAGATAGGTATCCTAATATGTTAGCCCAGGGCAGTAATTAAATGATGTTCTCTGGGGTAGGGCTGTGTGACTTCAATTCGCAGCTCTGCCATGTACTAGTTGTTTGGTTTTAAGAACACTTTTTAGCTTCTTTATGTTTCACTTTTTAAAATCTGTATAATTGTGGTAATGGTACCTATCTCACAGTGTTGTGGTGAGGACTGAGTGAGTTATTGAATGTGTCTGGCCCAGTCTAGCTACTTAATATGTATTAACTGTGTTTACCATTATCAAGTGAGAGATGTATAAAATGTTTTATTAATTCACTAATTCAAGAAATATTTGTATTCTTGTTAACATAGTTACTGTTCTAGACACTGTCACTGCCCTCAAGATGCCAAGAGTTCACAAAAAATGGTCAAGATAAGCAATTATAAAAAAGACTAATAGAGTGCTAAATAAAAGTTGCACTCAGGGTAGTATAGCAGAACAAAGGAATTTTGACTACAAAAGCATATACATTAATAGTAACAAGAATTGGACTGCCAGATCAGAATTTGACACAACTGACATCAATAAATTTTAACAAAAAGAACCAAACATTTTAAAGAAGAGTGTATCTGACAGTTTATGCATTTTTTTTGTTCTCAGAAAATGGAATAAAAGGCTAAAATTCTACTACTTAAGTAATAATGGCCCTCATTATTGATTTATGTAATCCTTACATTAAAGGAAAAAGGCTTTAAAATTTTTAGAAATAGTAAGCATGCATTTTAGATTCAAATCATACACTAATTTCATCTCCTATACATGTAGTATTCCACATATGGCAGGTGGATAACAATTATTCTGCCGAGTTCCTACCTACGGATTCCTGGCATTGTGATGCAGATTTGCTTTCACTTCTTACAAACACCCTCAAATCCCACAGGACAGAAATAAATTTTCGGCGGTCATTATTGTACTCTCACATTCCTTATTTAAAGAAGTGGCAACAAAAGACATAAATATTAGAGTGATTAAGTGTTTTATGTTTTTAATAATTCTTATTTGTTTCTCCTTTCTTGGGAAAATAATATGCCTGTTGTTTCTTTTCTTTTCTCTCTCTTTTTTTTTTTTTTTTGAGACCGAGTTTACTCTGTTGCCCAGGCTGGAGTGCAGTGGCGTGATCTCGGTTCACTGCAACCTCCGCCTCCCAAGTTCAAGCGATTCTTCTAACTCCTGAGTAGCTAGGATTACAGCCACATACCACTAGCTTGGCTAATTTTTGTATTTTTAGTAGAGACGGGGTTTCAATATATTGGTCAGCCTGGTCTCAAACTCCTGACCTTGAGATCCACCCGCCTAGGACTCCCAAAGTGTTGGCATTACAGGTGTGAGCCACCGTGCCTGGTCTCCTGTTGTTTCTTAAAACCCAAGATGGCACATATATACCATGGAATACTATGCAGCCATAAGAAAGGATGAGTTCATGTCCTTTGCAGGGTCGTGGATGAAGCTGGAAACCATCATTCTCAGCAAACTATCACAAGGACAGAAAACCAAACACTGCATGTTCTCACTGATAAGTGGGTATTGAACAATGAGATCACCTGGACACAGGGCGGGGAACATCACACAACAGGGCCTGTCGGGGGTGGGTGGGGGACTGGGGGAGGGATAGCATTAGGAGGAAATACCTAATGTAAATGATGAGTTGATGGGTGAAGCAAACCAACATGGCACATGTATACCTATGTATCAAACCTGCACGTTGTGCACATGTACCCTAGAACTTAAAGTATAATTAAAAAAATTTTTTAGAAGCCACAATTTCAGTAGCCTCCCCCCAAATAAAAGCCAAGATGACTACTGTTCCATGGATGGTACATACACGTGCTAAATGGTCCAAAAGTTCAAATGGTGTGCATGGACTTTGCAATGTTTTTATTAAATCTATGTTAGGAGTTTATCTAGTTGAAAGTTTTGTTTCCTTCAAACACTACATTTGATTAGGAATGCAACCTAATAACTTCTCAGTCCAAAATGGGATACATAATTTTTATTTTCGGATTTATTGTGAGAAATGATTCCAAACTTTGCCCAAGAAAACAAGCTTTCCCTTAGTATCTCACTGGTTATTGGCTATATGATTTAGTTTTTTTAAACGTAAGTTTGACTTCAAATTTATTTCAACATACACAAAATTTTTAAAATAGAATTAATTTTTTGAGAAGAATCCTCTCAAAAGGCTCAGGAGATAGACGTCATGACATTTTACAAAAATTAAACCTCTGAGTACTTAAGAAACTTAATCTAAGATATATATGTTGAACTTTTAAGAAGAAAACTCACTGTCTAACATGTTCTAGAATTCCATCCATGATATACTTGATTTTTTGGATTTTTGTTTGTTTAATTTTGCTTTGTAAACATTGCATTTTTGGCACTTACAGTGAGAACATAAAACCAATTTACATGGTTTATATATAACTATGAATATATAGTTGACCTTGCATAGGAAAATCTTTTAGGAATGAGGGCAGTTATTATACTTTGCTAAGAAGGGAGACAGATTTCTTCAATAAAAAACAAAATCAACATTGCATTGGACGTTGAGATCCCTGGACTGTAGTTACAATTTTACTACAGTATTACTAGGTTCTACTAGCTGAAGAAACTTGCTCTAACTGTGTTAGTTTCCTTATTTGTACGCATAATGAACTTACCTATTCTCTTATCTTTGGAGATGGTTTTAGAAGAAAAGGCACATGCTGTATGTTTCATGGGATAATAATGTAAAAATAACAACTTTTTTTATGGTATCTGGAAAAAAATTTTTAAAAGGTAGCAAGATGATTATCTAGCCAACAGTTAGTAATGTGATATTTGTAAGAAAAAGTCTCTTAGTGGTGAGCACTTACTTCCTCAATCATATCTTGAAGATAGGGGTGGTAAAAATTATAGCAGGGTTTAAAAATCAGCTATTAACAATGAGAATCTGAGACAGCCAATCAAATCTAAAAAGAAAACTTCTCATTAATTTTAAATAAGAAGAAAGATATTTCATTTAGTTCCTGTATTTAGTTTACAGAAGTTTTTGTGGGTTGATGAAACTGGTCTTTCAGTTATAATGGTTGTGGATTTTTGTTGTTGTTGTTTCATTTTATTTTGTTTTACCAAGAGCTAAGTAAATGGAATTCATTTTGCTTACTTTTTAAGTTGGGGTAAAATCCAATTAAAAATTACACTTTAAAGCTTTAAATGAACAATGTCAGTCTTTTCCAGCTTTGACTAGATCATTAAATTAAATATGTAAGGGGATTTAGGAATAAAATATCAAAATCAACCATTTGCCTACGACAAATCATGTGAAAATAAGTTATTACTTTACATTATCTAAGAGCAAGAAGCAAGAAATGAATTTCAGAAAGATGCAGGTTTCTACCTCTTGACTAATCTTACCTCCCAAATACAACAAATACTTAAAATGACTAAAACAAAACAAAACAAAAAAACAAAACTATAACCCAGCCCCAGAAAATTAACCTTAATAACTGAAAAGCCTGACAAACAAATCTCAAGTCCAGCTACAATATTATTTAATCATAAGCGGAAGATTCTGGTACCCTGTAGAAGTTCCTTCCAAAGGTGGTATCTATGATATCACCTGAAGACAGGGAAAAAAAATTACTGTCCTCAAATAAAAGTGGCATTTAAGGCCGGGTGCAGTGCCTCACGCCTGTAATCCCAGCACTTTGGAAGGCCAAGGCGGGCAGATCACCTAAGGTCAGGAGTTCGAGACCAGCCTGATCAACACAGAGAAACCCCATCTCTACTAAAAATACAAAAGTTAGCCGGGCATGGTAGTGGGTGCCTGTAATCCCAGCTACTTGGGAGGCTGAGGCAGGAGAATCACTTGAACCCAGGAGGCAGAGCTTGTGGTGAGCAGAGATCCTGTCATCGCACTCCAGCCTGGATAACAAGAATAAAACTCTGTCTCAAAAAAAAAAAAAAAAAGTTCCATTTGGAAGACGTGTGTTAAACTTGCATACCCTATAAGTGGCTTAAAGAAATGTTAAAGTGTAGAACAAAACTAATTCTGTAGAGTAAAAAATTAGTGGTGCTATAATCTTAGTACCAAGAAGATCTTGAATTATAGTAAAATAAGAGATGATTGCATTAGAGAAAATGAAGTAGAAAAACAACAAGAAATTTCTTAGAAAATGTAACAGTTAGTAATTTGAAAATAGTAATAAGAAGAAAAATGAAAATTTTCTTGAAATGAAAGACCCTCTAGACCAAAGGACAGCAAACTTTTTCTTTAAAGAGCCAGATAGTAAATATGTTGGGACTTGTCAGGTAGTCTCTGTCATAACTTCTAACTTCTTAACTCTGCCAATATAATATGAAACCAACCATAGACAACATGTTAAATAATGATCAACCATAGCTCTGTTCCAATAAAACTTTATTATAAAAAGAGGCACATGCTAGATTTGGGCTCAGTCTATATTTTGTGAACACTACTTTACACAACTATTTCTCAAGTATAGTTGGAAAACAGTAGTGATAATCCTTACAAATTCCAAAAAACAAAGCCAGTTATTTTACAGATGTAAGAGATAAATTGCATCTTTAAACTTTACTTGACAATTTTGGAAAAAAAGAATGTTGTGAGAGAAAATCTTAAAGTTAAGAAAACTGGAACTATTTAGCAAAATTCTATTCTAAATTTAGAATAAAAATTAACTTGTCAATTTGACATTAAAGTTTCACAGCTTAACGATCACTAGAAGAGACAGTGAAAACCTAGAAATAAATGAAAAATATGTATAAGAGATAAGGAGATGATAACATTAATAAAAAATATGGTTAATATAATAAAATAAAATTAATTTTAACTAAAGCTAAAGATTAGGTACTTACATGAATATAAAAACCCCAAAAAGAGATTTTCAGGTGAATATAACACACCCAAGTATCTAGATTTCTTATCTCTCTGGGGACAGATTTTAATGTTTTTTAAGATAATGGAAATGAATGTAAACTATTTGGAACTGATGTAAAATATATTAATGGTAGAAGTATTTGAAAAATACTAGATTATTTTAAAATGAACTTTTGCACCACAGAAACCACAGAAATTGTATAAGCAAAAAGCAAAGCAAAAACAGTAACAACACAAAACAATAACTATGAGAGAAGAGTAACATAAATGTATCAATTATCCCACTAAATATAAATAGTTCTCTTGGAGGAGAAAAATGATTGCTTGAATGGCAAACGAGCTCTAGCAATCTTTTGCCTCTAAGTGATACTATTAAAACCTAATGGGCAAATATTTTTGAATCATCTAAGGTATTTTAGCCTAGGGAAATAAAAAGAGGTTACTATAATCCTTTTTGGTACAGTAGCTTTCATTGTTTTGAATATTAAAATAGATATTAAAAGATATAAATAATTTGACAATATATTAACAGATCATCAAATAATGAAAACCTAGTAATATTGAACTATATATTCCAGATAGTAGCAACATAAGACATAAAAGTAAAAAAAAAACAACTAGAAAGGACAGAAGTGTAACGATATATTTAATCCAAAATCACAATGGTAGTTTGTGCAGATGTAAGCATTAGTAAAGTATTACAGAAGGCAGCAAACAGACCCCCCAAAAAACACACACACAAAAGTAAATAATGGAATATGGCAATAAAAATGCTAATTTTTATATCTAAAGGCTTTAGACTTGAACGCTAAAGAGAAAATGGAAATAGAAGTAATCAAATGACACAAAATACTAGAAGATAAGAAAAGGAGAAGGAGGAAGAAGGAGAGAAAGAGGAGACGGGAGAAGTTGGAAGAAATACAAACTTTTTAACACCAAGAAGTACCTTGTGGATGACAAAATTGATGAACTGACTTGTTTAGTGAAAATAAAAATGAAATAAAGTGTAATGATTAAGAGTTGATTTTCTCCCTCTCTTTTTATTTTGTTGTTGTTGTTTTGTTTTTTGAGGTGGAGTTTCGCTCTTGTCTCCCATATTAAAGTACAATGGCATGATCTCAGCTCACTGCAACCTCTGCCTCCCGGGTTCAAATGATTCTCCTGCCTCAGCCTCCCGTATAACTGGGATTACAGGTGCCGGCCACCATGCCTGGCTAATTTTTGTATTTTTAGTAGAGGCGGTGTTTCACCATGTTGGCCGGGCTGATCTCAAACTCCTGACCTCAGGTGATCCACCCGCCTCAGCCTCCCAAAGTGCTGGGATTACAGGCGTGAGCCACCGGGCCCAGCCCAAGAGTTGATTCTTATTAGGCAACTTATCTTCTCCAAGCTTAAGTTTTATGAATCTTGAAACAAGTATGATAATAATAATGTGATCCCTATCAAAATTCCAACATGTTATTGCAAAAGTTAAAAAAAAAAAATTCTAAAATTTGTATGAAATCTCAGGGGACTCTGAGGAGCCAAAACAATCTTGAAAAAGAAATCAGAGTGGTCTCACACCTCCTGATCTCAAAACTTATACAAAGATACAGTAATCAAACCCGTGAGGCACTTGCAAGAGACAGACACATAGACCAGTAGAACAGATCAGAAAGTCCAGAGATAAACCCTCACATATGTGAACAAATGGTTTTTGACAAGGATGTCGAGATCGTTCACTGGGAAAAGGACAGGCAAAAGAATGAAATTTGGCCCTTACTTTGTACCACATACAAAAATTAACCGAAAATGGATAAAAGCTCTACATATAAAAGCTAAAACTTAAAACTGTTAGGAGAAAACATAAAGAAAAAGCTTCATGATGCTGAATTTAGCAATCCTTTGTTAGATATTACACCAAACTCACAGGCAACAAAACAATTAACAGATAAATTGATCTACACCAAAATTAGAAGCTTGTGTACCAAAGGGCACTGTCAACAGAGTGAACAGGCAACCCACAGAATCAGAGCAAATATTTGAAAATTATATGACTAAAAAGGAGTTAATATCCAGAATATATCAAGAACTCCAGAAGTGCCTACGGCTCACAAAAATCATAAAGTATCCCTGTTAGTAAGTCTAAATAGGGTATTTTTAGGAATCTTCACAAATGATTTTTGAAGAAGGTGGAACCCAGGACACATTTGAGAAATTGCACAGATTTTTTTTTTGTTTTACTTTTGACTCAAATAGATTTATTTTAAAATTGTTACTTAATTTTCTAAAGAAAAAAATATTAAGAACATAATTTCCTTATATAGAAAATGATCCTAATTCAGAGACAGAATGTATAACTTATCTTTGTTACAGTTAGGAATAAGATGAGTAAAACACGTTAGAAGATCAAGCCAAAGAAAGTGACAAGTAACTTCATTTGTAAATTGAGATATTAAAACTTTAAGTAACATTTTAGCTCATATCACAGAGCCAAAAAATATTAAATTATGTATATTTCCATTATGACTGAATAGAATTTAGCACAGCCAAAAAATGCTGGTATTAGATAGGAGCAATTATTAATATAGTTCACATTAGTAGGAAAGATAATTAAAAAAATATATAATTATTTCAATAAATGAAGAGAAGATGATTTTTACCTGTTCTTAATTAAAACACTAAACATTGTGCTTGGCATATTTCATTCTTAGCATGACAGAGTGTATATTTAAAACCTTTAGATAACATTATACTTAATTGAGAAACATGATGGTTACTCTCTTTAAAAATAAGAATAAGTTGGCCAGGCGCGGTGGCTCAAGCCTGTAATCTCAGCACTTTGGGAGGCCGAGACGGGCGGATCACGAGGTCAGGAGATCGAGACCATCCTGGCTAACACGGTGAAACCCCGTCTCTACTAAAAATACAAAAAAAAAAAAAAAAAAAAAAAAAAACAAAAAAACTAGCCGGGCGAGGTGGCGGGCGCCTGTAGTCCCAGCTACTCCGGAGGCTGAGGCAGGAGAATGGCGTAAACCCGGAAGGCGGAGCTTGCAGTGAGCTGAGATCCGGCCACTGCACTCGAGTCCGGGCGACAGAGCGAGACTCCGCCTCAAAAAAAAAAAAAAAAATAAGAATAAGAATAAGAATAAGTTAAGAATGTATTTTCTACTCAGTCTTATTTTATAATATATCAGAGCATACTGGGATATAAGCTATTCATAAAGGAAAATAATTAAGGTACAAATATAGGGAAGTAAAAAATATAGAAAAGCTTTCTACAAATAAAATTATTGCATACTTAAACATGGAAAAAATCATTTCAAAAATTTCCAAGGCAATACAATGATAATTAAAATCTCTATAAACACCTCAGTATTATGGTTTGTATGGAAGTGAACAGTGCCTGGAAATAGAACTACTAGAAGTTAGTAGTTCCACTTTTTTCTGCCCACCCATTTCCAATTTATGGTGTGTTTGTATGATGTACTTTGAACCAGATCATGAAGCAAAGATGTAGCTAATGCATAGGCATCTCCAAATTATCAACACAAAATTAATCATCTGTTCATATGCCTTGTGGAAGAAAGGCAAGATTTGTCCCTGAATGTTTACTCAATTACACATAACTATGGTTGGAATGTTTCCCCCCTAAAACTCATGTTAAAATTTAATTGCCCTTGTAACAGTATTAAGAGGTGAGAACTTTGAGAGGTGACTAAGCAATGAGAGCTCCATCCTCACGGGTAAGGATAAGTTTGGATAGGTTTGGACTCCTCTTGCCCTGTCTTGCCCTTCTGCCTTCTGCTATAGGGTGTGCAGCAAGAATGTGCTCACCAGATGCTGGCCCCTCAATCTTTGACTTCCCAGCCTCTGGAACTATAAGCCAACAAGTTTCTTTTCATTATAAATTACCCAGTCTCAGTCGTTCTGTTATAGCAGCAAAATGGACTAAGACACACATACTCATAAAAGATACATGTGCATACAGTCACAAGTACGTACATGCACTAATTAGGAGGGCACTGATGTTAAATAGTCTATGGCAGAATTTTGGCAAACTTATGCAAAAGGCAAGATAGTAAATATCTTGCTTTGTGGTTCAACAGGCAAAAATGAAGATACATAGGTAGTTATAAACAAAAGAGAAAAAAATTTCCACAATTTTTACTGATAATTTCAAAATATAATAATAGCTATGTACTTTTTAATAAATTGGATCTATGGATAGTATTTTGCTGAATTTTGGTTCAAAATAAGTATTCCTCGCAAAATCAATTTCATATATTTATCTGTCAAAGTTGATCTGTAAGAAAATGTTACATATTTTATCTTTTAAAATATCTTTTTGCACAGATAAGTATTTCCAAATACTGATAGCAGTCCATGAGTTATGGCCCAAATTAAACATTTTTCATTTATAAGGCATTTGCAGAATTGTTAGATTATTCTCTTGATATTTCCCATTCAGCATTTCATTACATTGCAGATTAGTCTCTTCCAGTCAGAAGTTAGGTGGATACTCTTTAGTTGCACAGGTAAACGGAATTTAAAATATAGAAATTTCCTTTGCACTTGCATTGAAGCCTGAAAAACACTGCTGGAAATATTGTCTGAGTTCATAAAATACAACCACTAATTTGTTTTTTTCTGAGAATGGATATCTTACATCTTGTTTTAATGTGTGACATTGTGGGAAGTGTATAAAGCAGCTTCATTTACTTGTTATCCAAACAGTTGTCTTAAAATTAACTTTACTATAGTATATTTCTCATATACTAACCACTGTTTTCCTTGTAATTTTAGCTTGAATTTATTAGTAAGCACTACCAATTCTGCAGCAAAAGCTTATTTCCAAAGCCATTCCATATTTAATAATATTGGTTGAGTATGCTTCTTCTTGTTAAAAAAAATTCAATCTTGACCCTGAGGTTAACAAAATCACAATAAAACTTTACCACTATTAAGCCATGGAATTGTTGTAAACATTGACATACAAGTATTTGTGTGGACACAGGTTTTTAAAAACATTTGGGTGAATACTTAGGAGTGCAATTGGTGGATTATATGGGAGGTCTATGTTTAATTTAAAAGAAACTGCCAAACTGCCTTGTAAAGTGGCTGTATTATTGTGCATTCTCCGAGTAGTGAATGAAAGTTACGATTGCTCCACATCCTAGTCAGAATTTCTTACTGTTCATTTTTGGAATTTTAGGCATTCTAATAGGTGTTTAGTGGTATTTCATTGTGGTTTTGATTTGCATTTATTTAATGAAATTATGTTGATCCCTTTTTCATGTGTTTATTTGCCATCCATATATCATTTTTGAGTAAAGTGTCTGCTCAGTTATTTTGCTATTTTAACTTAACTTTTATTGTTGAGGTTTAAATCATACCTACATATGCTGAGTGCAAGTCATTTATCAGGTGTGTCATTTGCAAATATTTTATCCTGGCCCATGATTTGTGTTTTTATTCTCTTCTCAGTCTTTTACAGAGCAAAACTATTTAAGTTTGCAAAGTACTGCTTCCTTTTTTAAATTCAATCACATTTTTTTCTTTCATCAATTGTGCTTTGGGTATTTTATCTAAAATACCATCAGCAAACCCAAGGTCATGCAGATTATTTTTCTAGAAATTTTAGTTTTACATTTTAAGTTAGGTCTATAATCCATTTTAGTTAACTTTTGTTTAAGATATTAAGTATGGGTCTATAATATTCTTTTTTGCCTATTCACATTCCATTTTTCTAGTAACATTTGTTGAAAAACTATTCTTTCTCCCCTGAGTTACCTCCCCTCTTTTGCCAGCAATCAGTTGACTGTATTTGTGTGGACTCTTTTTACTGTTTTATTGTTAACATACATCTATACTTTTTTAATAACACACTGTTTTCATTATTGTAGCTTTATAATAAGTCTGGAAATCTGGTAGTGTGAGTATTCCAACTTTCTTCCTTTTCAGAATCATCTTGGCTATTTTAGATCTTTGCCTTTCCATATGGAGTTTAGAATGAGCTTGCTTACACCAACAAAAAAGCTTGTTTAGATTTTGATTCAGATTGCATTGAATCTATAGACCAAATAGGAGAGAACTGACATCTTAACGATATAAAGCCTTCCAATTTATGAACATTGTATGTATCTCCACTTATTTAGATATTGTATGTTTCTTTCATCAGTGTCCTGTAGTTTTCTGTATAGTAGATTTATTACTTAAGCACTTCCTTTTTTATTTGTGCTATTGTAGATGGTTAATGACTTTGAATTTCATACTCTAATTGTTCATTGCCAGAATGTAAGAATAAAATTGATCTTTTATGTTAATCTCTGTCCTGTGACCATGCAATTTTCACTTATTTTTGTAGTATCTGTGAGATTTTCTACATATCTAATTATATCATCTGCAAATAAAGGCTGATTCACTTCTTTTCCTCCGATTTGTATGCCTTTTACTTCTTTATCTTGCATCTTGTTGTTGCTAGGAATTTCAGTACAATATTCATACCTTGTTTTTTAACTTACTATTTTTTTCTCCTCATGTCCTTAGTTTGTTGAACAATTGTTCTTGCCAAAAGGCTAATATTCTTAAACAAATTTATCTTCTCTAGACATTTTTATTTGTCTGCTGCAATCAAATATGATTTAATTAACTCGCCATTGGTGAATGATGTTCCTTGCTTGGCTAACAAATGAACCTCTCAGAAACTGTAGTTTTATGCTCATTTCAATGTGAGAGTGTGTGTGTGTGTGTGCAGAAATGCTGCTATGATAATAAATTCCACTTTGCATTTACTAATTTTTCTACCTATCACGGTGAATTGGGGCTACTATGATGAATACTTGCTTTGGCAATGTCAACTTATATTTTGTACTTTTAGCATAGTTACAGTGTAAATAAATTTTATTTTACCAAATTCAATAACAAATCCACACTCCACTATATCTTAAAAGCTCTTCTTTTTTGGTCCTGACGTAATGGATATGCATGGATAATACGAATAATTGTAAAATGTCACAGTATGCTGATACATGTGATACCTGAAATGCTGTCTATTGCTAACTGTAACACTGGGATTTGTAGTGTCCTGGACATCACTGTGAAACACTGAGAGAGTCACGTGCAGCCTCTGGAGCAATAACCCTACTTTTGTAGCTCAAAACAGCCTTAGATAAATATATACGTGAATGAACATTACTATGTTTCAAGAAAACTTTATTTGTGGACAATGAAATATGAATTTCATATAATTTTCATATGCCATGAAGTATTAGGCCTCTTTTTTTTTCAAACTATTTAACAATGTAAACACTGTTCTTAGCTTACAGACCCTGGAAAAACAAGTAGCAGAGAGGATATGGCTCATGGACTCTAGTTTGCTGACCTCTGCTTTAGTGCTGTAAAAAATCTAGAGAATGTGGAGAGGGGGCATGGATCTTTTATAAAGAGACATCAACCAAGGGCTAGGCCAGTGTTCTGCCATAAGTTCTGAGAAAGGGCAAGTCTCTGTATGTATGTGTATAGGTACACATATATAGAGATGACTATGTGTGTACATATTTAAGTGAAGGAAATTGTATGTATTTGTGCCTATGTGTGTGTATTAATATGTGCATATATATGAGTGTATACATGTTTTTGTGCATATTTCTGTGTTTATGTGTGATTAAAGACTCAAAACTAAATAATGTATTTTTTCTCATAAGATGTATATATAGATATTTGACTGTTGATAATGTAGAGATGCCAATTTTAGCTGTATCTTGGCTTCAAGATCTAGTTCAAAATTATACTTTGTTACCCAATTACAAAAGAGTCCAGATATATCTCTTTCAGTAACACTGTTCCTTTTACCAGCTAACCAGAAACTGAATTGCCACATAACTACTCAGGTAATTAAACTGCATTTAGTGCCAAAATTTAAATATCCATGCCACCAAGACATTTTTCCACTTTTTGCTTTTAATTTCATTTAAAATCTTGTATTAAAAGATACTGCTCTTCTTGGGAGTTATGCAACTTAATTTCTTATCTAGTTCAAATTTTATTTTCGTTTCTAAGATGCTATTCAACATTTGAAGTGTTGCATAAATTATGGATAAAGGGGGAAATATCAACTATAACTTTTTTTTTTTGCAGTCTGTTATGACTATACATGGGGGTGGGGGTAGGGTGGACAGGTCAGCACATATTTTCTTGCCCATTCCATATGTGAAATTCATGGGATACTCAGAAAATACTGTGTGCCTCAATCTACTCAGCTGGAAAGTTGGATTTTAACAAATGGCTTACAGAGAGCATATGGAAGGTATGGTGTGTGGCAATTGAAGAGGACAGTAGGAGATTCCCAACACATTACATGTCTCAAATGATGAGCACTTCAAGTAATATAACAAGGAGCAAAAGGTTATCATCAACCACTGTCTTAGACAACAAGAGGGTTTCCTACTGTCTGTAGGGATGAGACAACATAAAGTACTGTTGGCTCCAAGATATTCAGAAGTAATTTTATCATAAAATTTACTTCTATCCTCTAAGCTTCCAGAAATACTTGAAAGGAAAGAAAGCCTTGGGCAAAGGAACAGTCACTGGATCTATCATGTATAAATTATTTTCCTAATTATACAATTGTTATTTTTTCAACATCGAATTATTCCATGTATGTGGGCTGGTATTTTGCAAAGAAAACTGACTTTCATTTGATATTTTATTGTATTATTTCCAAGAAGTATTCTAAGGATTGCTTTTCACTTTTTTGAAATTATAGCATTTTAAAACATCTAGCAATACCTAACAAAATAGAAAAATCAACTTGGTAAGTAATGTATTACAACTTTCATTTTTAATACACATTTTGCCGAGTTCAAATAGGACATTTGTACCTATAATTAAATCTTAAAGAAACTCCCGTCTTCCAAACATATGTATATGTCTATTATCTCCAATGATAGGAAAACAAAATCAGCCTCACACAAATTAAAACTAGAGTGAACATATCTATCATTATTTCTAAATCCAGAGAAGTGGAACACAGGATGTAGAAACAGTATATTAGGTATTACATGTGATTTTCTTTTAATCCTGTAGTTAACGACGTTGGTGAACTGTCTTTGAATGTACAATTTATGACTACTAGAATTGTTTTCATGCTAAAATTACTAATAATGCGAGTCCTTAATCTCCGTGGAAAATAGATTTTGAATTGCAACTTAAGGTAGATGTTTGCTTCTTTTCCTATTTAGATCTGAAAGTCCTTTCTGCTTTAGTTCAGGTGAGCAAAGCTAAATAAAGTTAATAAACTTTTCCCTGCCCACTTATTTTTCTTAATTACCTGTGATTCTATGCACCTTGGTAGTATAAGAAGGTTGCACAACTCCACATTTTTGACATCTTGAGAAGAAAAGAAGTGGAAGCAGGAGGTGTAAACAAAATCCATGCTAGATAACTCCTAAATTGGTCAGACATTTGGTGTTTTGAGTCAACTGTGGGTAAATTGCCCTCTTTAACCCCAGATTGGACCTTTGTAATCAGCCACCATTTCAGAAACTTACATGACCCGATTACTGTGTCTCTGAGTCTCTTTCTTTAAATACCTCAGTCTGACTTGAAAAAAAATTGGAGATTACAACAAAAATTAAATCAATATGTAAGTGTTTAATTTATATTTGAGTACTTGATCTTCACTGAACCTAATTATGAGCTTTCTTTCTGTTTACAGATAAGGACATTTTCTCCTAAAACTGTTAGATTTTTATCATCTGTATAACATATATCTTTTCATCTCTATACTATGAAAACATCCATATGGATATGCATCATTGCTTTTCAGGTGTCAAAACTTGTTGATAAATATATAGTTTATAAGAAGCAAATAAGTGACAAATGACAAACTGTGATTATTAAAGTAATATGAAATTCAAATTCAAATAAAAATGCATGTGTGACTAATAAATAAAGTTGATAACTCTGGGTTCAAAGTAAGAATGAACTAGTCCTATTAATGAAGTCATTTAACTTAGCTATAAGACAATAAAAAGCAGGAACTTACTGAAAATTACAACTATATTTAATTTCTTGATAAATCAATCAGCATCCTTTCTACTGAAATTATCTCTATTCCCAACACATTATTGTTTCCAGTTCACATTATGCTCAGGAAGGATGGATTTTCATCACATAGAATGGTTTAATTTGGTTAATTGTGTTTCTTTCTCAGTATACCATCTGTTTGAATCAGGCTTAAGTTGAAGATATCTGAAACTACTCTGGCTATTTAAAGCAGAAAAGGATTTAATACAGGAATTAAGTTCATACAAATTTATTGGAAGGCTGGGATAACAGGATCCAGTACCTCAGAAGTAACCCACCAGGAGAATTTCTACCTGTTGTAATTAAGAATCTGTGGTACTGTCACTGCAACTATAGGCTCTAGAAATATATTGTTTAGGTATGCAACCCATAGATTAGAAAACTATGCACTGTTGACTCCGGAGCCACACTACATCTGTTATATTGGCACAGACAAAAAATGGATGCCTGGAGGACTTTCAATATTCAGAAATTAACTATTGGGCACTGAGATCTATGAAAATGCAGTTGTAGAAAAATCCAGGGTCCCTGTGATTATGTAGACCAAAAGAAATGGTAGACCTGTGGCTTTCAAATTACCCTCCTTTCAAATATCACATTACTATATTTTATTGTCCAAACGTAAACCACATGCTGTGTTCTACCTGCAAAGGAGACTTAGAAATGTAGATTTTAGCTTATCAGCCTCAAAAGTGTTGGAAAGCTTAGTAGATGGATGGTGGTGTGGACAGTGAGCACAAATGCACCAGAACTCCCACTATTCTTCTGTTCGTCCATTTCCTGACCACTCATGCTTCTCTTCCTGTACGTACATTTCCAAACAATATTAGCTACAACAATCAATTTTCACCCAATCCAATGCAATGATTCTCCCATACAAATAAAAACTACTTATACTATTCCCAAGACAAAAGAAGCCAAGCTTCTATCAGTCATAGACTCCTCTGGATGATGTCACTTCCTCTTCCAGTGCACCGATCTTCCTGTCTACATATTTAATAAAGTTATCAAAAAATAATACATACTATGAAATGGGAGAATAGAATGTAAAAAAGGAAATATGCCTACGTAGAATAAAATACATAAAGAACAAGAAAGTAAATATGGCATTTGTTCATCCAAATGGTCATAAGATGGTAACTGGTATTCAGAGCATCCTTCTTCAACTCTGAATTTCATGCTCCTGTTATCCTTAGCTGTATGGCATTTGATGATGGGTGGGTTAAAACCAATCTTCATTCTTCTTCTTTTTTTTTTTTTCTTGAGACAGAGTCTCGCTCTGTCACCCAGGCTGGAGTGCAGTGGTGCTATCTCAGCTCACTGCAAGCTCCGCCTCCCGGGTTCGTGCCATTCTCCTGCCTCAGCCTCCCGAGTAGCTGGGACTACAGGCACCCGCCACCATGTCAGGCTAATTTTTTGTATTTTTAGTAGAGACGGGGTTTCACCGTGTTAGCCAGGATGGTCCCGATCTCCTGACCTCGTGATCAGCCCGCCTTGGCCTCCCAAAGTCCTGGGATTACAGGGGTGAGCGACCGCGCCCGGCCGCCAGTCTTCATTCTTGATGTGTCTGAGCCACTCGTGGCCTTGGCTATCTTGAACTGCTGAAATTGTATATGAATTTTTAACTCTGGACTTGGTAATTTGATGACACATCCCAACAAGTCCTGTAAGACTCAGATTCTTACACATTGCCTGACACACACTTTAATACTAACCCTGAATCCCCTTAAAACCAAGATCAATCTTCCTATCCAACAGAGTAACCTCTTTTTTTCTCCTCTTTTTTTAAAAAACTTTACGGTTATAAGGACACCCAAAGAGCCTGTTAGTAGTTTTAACTTCCAGTTGTAGGAATCGGTGTGTTATCTTGTGGAATTACTTCCTTGGAAATTACAGCCTCTAAATAAAAAGAGGTCAGTGTTGTGGGAAGAAGAAGGAAATTTTTGCAAAAGAACACACCCTCAATTTCCAGATCATATATTCTCATTACAGGAGAAAATGTACTAAAATGAATGCCCTCCATTTTGGCTTTCAATAGCTATTAAGTTGGTCTGTCATCATTGGGACCTCTGCTGATGCTGCCACAGAAAAGTCCACTGTTACCATGAACATGCCAATAAGCAGAAACAGCAGAATCAGTGGGAGGACAGACCTACCACGCTCCTGTTTCCAAATCTCATGTTCATTTCTCTTATTGCTTGAGCATGGATAACATCTCAACTCATCTGCAAAGGAATCTTGGAGATATAACACATTGAAAGGAAGATGGAATGGATATTGTGTGCCACTCTCTCCAATCCCATATGCCATCTAACTTTACTGATACAGCATTCTTTTTAACTCAGTTCATGGGTCATCCATTTCTTCCCCCTCCTTGCCTTATTTATTTATTTATTTGTTATTGTTGTTATTTGTGGTAATAACAGTTAAGATCTACTCTCTCAGTGAATAAGCATGTAATACAATATTATTAACTATAGGCACTACATTGTACAGTACATCTGTAGAACTTATTTATCTTGTGCAACTGAAACTTTGTACCCTTTTCCTAACAGCGCTCTATTTCCCCGTTCCCTAATCCCTGGTAGTCACCTTTCTACTGTTTCTGTGAGTTTCACTATTTTAGATACCTCATATAAGTGGGATAATGCAGTATTTTTCCCTCTGTGTCTGACTTATTTCACTTACCATAATGTCCTTCAGGCTCATTCATGTTGTTGCAAATGTCAGAATTGCCTTTCTTTTTAAGACTTAGTCATATTTCTTGAATTTATATAGCACATTTTTGTTATCATTTTATCCACTTATGAACTTTTATGCTGCTTTCATATCTTGACTATAGTGAGTATGCTGAAATGAACATGGGAGTGCAGATATGTCTTTGAAATCCTGATTTCTATTCCTTTGGATATATAAACAGACATCAAATTGCTGGATTGTATGGAAGTTTTATTTTTGTTCTTTTGAGGAATCTCTACACCCTTTTCATAGTGGCTATAGCAATTAACAGTGCCACCATTAGTACAAGAGTTTCTTTCTCTTCATATCCTCACTACCACTTGTTATTTTTTAAATCTTAGTCATTATAACAGGCATGAGGTTTTAATTTGATTTCATTGTGATATTAATTTGCATTTCCTTGATTACTGATATTGAGCATTTTTTTCATATGCCTGTTGGCCATTTGTACATCTTCCTTGAAAAAATGTATATTCAGTTACTTTGACCACTTTTTCCATGATTAAAAGTGGGATATGAAGTCTTCAACTATTATGGTATTGCTATCTATTTCTCCTTCAGAGCTGTCAATGTTTATTTTATATAGTTAGGTGCTCCGATTTGGGTGCATATATACTTATAATTTTCATAAGTTCCTGTCAAATTGAGTATTTTATTACATAATGACCTTGTCTTTTGTGACAGTTTGGGACTAATATCTCTATTTTGTCTTATATAAAAAGAGCCACTCCTGATCTCCTTTGGTTACTATTTTCATGGAGTATCTTTTTCCAGTGAAATTCCTTCACTCTCAGCCTATTTGTATACCTAAATGAAAAGTGCATCTCTTGTATGGACTATACAGTTGGATCTAATTCTTTAATCCATTTATATATTCTATTTTTAATTGGTGAGTTTAATTCATTAACATTTAAAGTAATTATTGATAGCTAAGGAATTATTATTGCCATGTTGTTGTTTTATGTCTATTTTGTAGTTCTCTTGTTCCTCTTATCCTCTCTTGTTGTCTTTGTTATTTGATAATTTTTTAAATTTACATACTTTCATTGTTTTCTATTTATTATTATTACTCTTTGGGATATGCTATAAGTTTTTATTTGCAGTTACCATGAAGCTTGCAGAAAACTTCTTATATTTACAATTGTATATTTTAAGCTGAAAAAAACTTAACTTCAGTTACACAAAAAACTCTATACTTTCACATCCCTCACATACAGTTCATGTTATTGATGGCAGAATTTCTTTGTTTTTATATTATTATTCATTAAAAGTTTTTGTGGTTATAGTCACGCTTAATACTTTTGTCTTTTATTTTTTATGCTAGGGTAAAGTGGTTGCATTATTCTATATTCGTCTATATATTTACCATTACCATTGAGATTTATACTCTCACGGGTTTTCATGTGGCTGTTTAGTGTTCTTTCATTTCAACTTGAAAAACTCTCTTTAACACTTCTCTAAGTCATCTAGTGGTGATGAACTCTCTCAATTTTTGTTTGTCTGGAAAGTCTTTATTGCTCCTTCATTTTTAAAGGACAGTTTTGCCAGGTATAGTATTCTTAGTTGATAGTGTTTTACTTTCTTTCACTGAATGTATCACTCTACTATCTTCAGGCCTGTGTGTTTCTATTGAGGAATCACTGATAGTCTTATGTAAGTTTTCTTGAATGTGGTGAGTTGCTTTCTCTTGCTGCTTTCAAAATTATCTCTTCATCTTTGGTAATTTCATTAATGTGTCTCAGTGTAGACATTTTTAAGTTTAACCTATTTGAGGACTTTGGGATTTCATTGTCTGAATGTCCATTTCCCTTCCTACTTTTAGCAGATTTTCAGTCATTAATTCTCTAAATAAGCTTTCTATTCCTTTCTCTGTCTCTTCTCCTTTTGAAATTCTCATAATGTGTGTTTTGGTTCAACTGACAGTGCCCAGTAAGTTCTATAGAGTTTATTTCTTCTTTATTCTCTTTGCTCCTGTGACTGGGTAATTTCAGATGACCTGTCTTGGAGTTTATTGACTTTTCTGCTTGGTTGAGTCTACTCTTGAAGTTCTTTATTGAATTATTCAGTTCAGTCTTTATATTTTTTAGGTTCCGAATTTCTGTTTGGTTCTTTTGCGCACTTTCTATATCTTTGCCAAACTTCGTGTATTGTTTTCCTGATTTTTATTGTTGTCTACCTGTATTTGTTGTAGCTCACTGAGCTTATTTAATATTATTACTTTGAATTCTTTGTCAGATAGTTTATAGATCTCTAATGTTTAGGATTTGTTACTGGGGCTTTATTTTGTCCCTCTGGTGATGTTTTGTTTCCCTGATTC
Organism: Colobus angolensis palliatus; assembly: GCF_000951035.1. Taxonomy (NCBI): domain Eukaryota; kingdom Metazoa; phylum Chordata; class Mammalia; order Primates; family Cercopithecidae; genus Colobus; species Colobus angolensis. The sequence goes on from NW_012115178.1 coordinate 1,136,477, forward strand.
TTTATTATCCTTGTAGCATTGCTTTCGTGTCTGTGCACTTGAAGAAGTAGTCACTTCTACCAGTCATTGTAGACCAGCTTTGGAAGGGAAAACCCTTCACCAGTCAGTCTGGCCATAGATTCTGGATGGGCAGATTGGTGGGATCGACAGGAGGAGGGAATTGGAGTTGAAGTCCATGAGCAGGAATGTCTATTGTTGGAGTTCATGAGTGGTCCACTTCTGAATGCCAAAAATTATAGACTGCATTCCTGCTTAATATTAAAAATGGCATGAAATCCATCTTTTCCCCCAATGATTCCCCAATTATTAAACTGTTTTTTCTTGATGTACTCTAGATCTTAATTTTGTACCTTCCAGACAAACAAGTTTTTTCTTAGATTTAATTTCTAGATTTAATACCCAAGGTTTCAATATCATCATTACGTCAGGAATGAGTGATCTCAATTTATCTTGCTTTCATGGTCCTTACTTGCATCTCTTCACTGTTCTATCCCAAAAACTGTTTATCTCTATTTTAATAGGTTTTCAAATGAAGTTTTTCTGTGCTCACTCTCTGAGAGTCTGGCTACTAATTCAAGGGATTTATATTGCTAAATATTGTTAGCCAAACTTTACATAGATAGATTTTGTTCTAACTAATACATATTATTAAATATTTCTAAAATTTTTACTCTTTGATATTTTTATTTATATTAACTTAGTCTCCTTTTTATAAGTATAATTACTGTTTTAAAAAATTCAACAAATGTTTACTCAGTGCTATCTTGTGCCCAGTAAATTACTTGGATCCACAGGGTTAGAAAACGTAAGGCCTGATAAATGTAAAACAGCACTTTCCACATGAAAGTTCACAGGCTGATTATGATTTATTGTGTTACAGAAAAAAGATTGAAGGTTCGTCACAGATACACTGATCATGTAAATGTAACTCATACATTTACAAGGTTATACATCACACTGCAGACTGAAATCTAAATTTAAAGAAATAAACTGGAGCTTGGTGAGTTCAACATTTTCTTTTACTTTCCATAAAACATTGAACCTTTTAAATGAAAGTAAATATTAAATAGGTAGGTATTTTAAAAAACATTTCAGCTGCTAACAAAATTTTTGTATTTTGTGCCAGTTTCATTGTTTAGTTCATTTGAATTGAATGATTATTCCACAAAAGAAAAAATAGTTTTTAAAAGATTGTTTAAAAAGACATTTTGGGCAGTAATTTATCTTTTGTTTTTTCTTCCTGCTTAGTGGGCTTCAGGAAGTCAAATTCCTTCAAAAATGGGAGAAAATAACATAATATATCATAATATTACCATTTTCTTAATACTGCTTCTAAAATATTTAGTAATATTTACTCCAAAATAATTTGAGTGAAAGTTATTTTAACAAATACTACTTTATTTACATCGTGGTTGGTGTTTGTGGCTAATTTAGTACAAGACTTTAAGAAAGAAACTGTTGGTGGTTCATATAATCTAAAAAAAAATAGTATGTCTCTATATATGTGTGTTGTATATGTGTGTATGTATATATGTATGTGCATGTGTGTGTGGGGGGTGTACAACCACTCACACATATGCAGATATAATCAGTAAAAATGTGTAGTTTATTTGGAGACAATGCTTTAGGAGATACTAGTGGATTCATCCGTTGCTACCTGCATCTATCTAGTCCTTTATGGGAGCAATATTTAGTAGCTTCCCTTCTTCCCCAAATTAAGTGAATAATTGTATGTCTGTTGAACTGATTTTTCTGATCTATCAGTCATATTTATTATTGATCTAATTTATCTAGATTGTAAAAACATTTATTTTAACTTTTGCAAGTAGACACACTTGGCCTATAGCTAAATACTACGTATTTTTTAGACAAAGTAAAATCAGACATATGATAACATAGGAGCTCTAGATTTTCTTTTTTTATTATACTTTAAGCTCTAGGGTACATGTGCACAACGTGCAGGTTTGTTACATAAGTATACATGTGCCATGTTGGTTTGCTGCACCCATTATCTCATCATTTACATTAGATATATCTCCTAATGCTATCCCTCCCCCTGCCTCCCACCCCACTACAGACCCCCGTGTGTGATGTTCCTCACCCTGTGTCCAAGTGTTCTCATTGTTCAATTCCCACCTATGAGTGAGAACATATGGTGTTTGGTTTTCTGTCCTTGTAGTAGTTTGCTCAGAATGATGGTTTCCAGCTTCATCCATGTCCTTGCAAAGGATATGGACTCATCCTTTTTTATGGCTGCATAGTATTCCATGCTATATATGTGCCACATTTTCTTAATCCAGTCTTTCATTGATGGATATTTGGGTTGGTTCCAAGTTTTTGCTATTGTGAATAGTGCTGCAATAAACATACGTGTGCATGTGTCTTTATAATCCTTTGGGTATTATTTATAATCCTTTGGGTATATACCCAGTAATGGGATGGCTGGGTCAAATGGTATTTCTAGTTCTAGATCCTTGAGGAATCGCCACACTGTCTTTCACAATGGTTGAACTAGTTTCCACTCCCACCAACAGTGTAAAAGCCTTCCTATTTCTCCACATCCTCTCCAGCATTTGTTGTTTCCTGACTTTTTAATGATCACCATTCTAACTGGTATGAGATGGTATCTCATTGTGGTTTTGATTTGCATTTCTCTGATAACCAGTGATGATGAGCATTTTTTTACGTGTCTGTTGGCTGCATAAATGTCTTCTTTTGAGAAGTGTGTGTTCATATCCTTTGCCCATTTTTTGATGGTTTTTTTTTTTCTTGTGAATTTGTTTAAGTTCTTTGTAGATTCTGGATATTAGTCCTTTGTTACATGGGTAGATTGCAAAAACTTTCTCCCATTCTGTAGGTTGCCTGTTCACTCTGATGGTAGCTTCTTTTGCTGTGCAGAAGCTCTTTAGTTTAATTAGATCCCATTTGTCTATTTTGGCTTTTGTTGCCATTGCTTTTGGTGTTTTAGTCATGAAGTCCTTGCCCATGCCTATGTCCTGATGTCCTGAATGGTATTGCCTAGGTTTTCTTCTAAGGCTTTTATGGTTAAGTCTAACACTTAAGTCTTTAATCCATCTTGAATTAATTTTTGTATAAGGGGTAAGGAAGGGATCCAGTTTCAACTTTCTATATATGGCTAGACAGTTTTCCCAGCACCATTTATTAAACGGAATCCTTTCCCCATTTCCTGTTTTTGTCAGGTTTACCAAAGATCAGATGGTTGTAGATGTGTGGCGTTATTTCTGAGACCTCTGTTCTGTTCCATTGGTTTATCTCTCTGTTTTGGTACCAATGCCATGCTGTCTTGGTTACAGTAGCCTTGTAGTATAGTTTGAAGTCAGGCACTGTGATGCCTGCAGCTTTGTTCTTTTGGCTTAGGATTGTCTTGGCAATGGGGGCTCTTTTTTGGTTACGTATGAACTTTAAAGTAGTTTTTTCCAATTCTGTGAGGAAAGTCATTGGTAGCTTGATGGGAATGGCATTGCATCTGTAAATTACCTTGGGCACTATGGCCATTTTCATGATATGGATTCTTCCTGTCCATGAGCATGGAATATTCTTCGATTTGTTTGTGTCCTCTCTTTTTTCATTGAGCAGTGGTCTGTAGTTCTCCTTGAAGATGTCCTTCCCATCCCTTGTAAGTTGGATTTCTAGGTATTTTATTCTCTTTGTAGCAATTGTGAATGGGAGTTCACTCATGATTTGGCTCTCTGTTTGTCTGTTATTGATGTATAGGAATGCTTGTGATTTTTGCACATTGATTTTGTATCCTGAGACTCTGCTGAAGTTGTTTATCAGCTTAAGGAGCTTTTGGGCTGAGATGATGGGGTTTTCGAAATGTACAATCATGTCATCTGCAAACAAGGACAATTTGATTTCCTCTTTTCCTAATTGAATACCCTTTATTTCTTTCTCTTGCCTGATTGCCCTGGCCAGAACTTCAAATACTATGTTGAATAGGAGTGGCGAGAGAGGGCATCCCTGTCTTGTGCCAGTTTTCAAAGGGAATGTTTCCAGTTTTTGCCCATTCAGTATGATATTGGCTGTGGGTTTGTCATAAATAGAGGAACTCTAGATTTGCAAACTCACCTTAAAATATTTTCAGTTATAAATAATAAGTACTTGAGTTCAATTTCATTAGGAGTCTTAAAACAAAATCAGGGTTGTATTAGCATATTCACACATAATTAACAACATAGAATTATAGACATATCTTTATATGTCTGCAATTGTCAATTATTGACAAAGGTAACAGGGTATGATTGGACCACTTCATGGTGTGAAGTGGTGATGTCTTTTTTTTAGGTCCTTGTACCTGTAAATCATAGCAGGTAACACATCTTTAAATTGAGGTGATGGGACTAACACACATTCACACACACTTGGTTTAAGTATTCACACTATGTTCTATAGAGTGCTACAATATTCATCAATTAATATTACTTGGATTGAAAAGCTTTAAACATACTTTGTTTCCTTAAAGCTGCTTGGAAATGTTTAGAGTCACAGGCAAGAGTTAAGTTTTTAGAGATTTTATCTATCCATGGATTTTAAAACTCCTTTCAGATAGGCTCAAGTAACCTAGTACATGGAGAGAGACAGCACTTTTTGGAACTCTTTTGAACTCTACACTTTTGCTCAAGTTCAGAGAGTCCAGTCTCACCTTGGGACCACATGTCTTTCTGTAACTCTTTCTTCTTTCTTTCCTTCCTTCCTTCCTTCCCTCCTTCCTTCCTTCCTTCCCTCCCTCCCTCCCTCCCTCCCTCCTTCCCTCTATCTATCTATCTTATCCTGAGATGGAGTCTCACTCCAGGCTTGAGTGCAGTCAAGTACTCTCTGCTCACTGCAACCTCCACCTCCTGGGTTCAAGCGATTCTCCTGCCTCAGCCTCCCAAGTAACTGGCATTACAGGCGTGTGCCACCACGCCTGGCTATTTTTTGTATTTTTATTAGAGACGGGGCTTCTCCGTGTTAGCCAGGATGTTCTCAATCTCCCAACCTCATTATCCACCCCCCTCGACCTCCCAAAGTGCTGGGATTACAGGTATGAGTCACTGTGCTCTTTCTATTACTCTGTTCTGATTCTTGAGCAATGTGATCAAACTGTAGCTTAAACTCAGAAAGAGATGAAAAAATTATGATTAATTTACATATCCTCATAAGATGTATTTATTCTTTTAAAATATTTTATCTTCTATAGTTTCAGGATATTTTTCTATGTGTTGAACATTATTCATTTGCACTGGCATTCCATGACCTATTGGTAAAAATGCAGTGGCTGGGCTGTACTCGCAGATCCATGAGTATCAGAATTTCTGGGAGTGGAACTTAGTGATTCTTTCATACTCCAAAGTTTGATAATTGCTAGCAGAAAAATAAGAGGTGTTTAATTTTTACACAATGGGGTTCTTTTCAATAGTAAGTGTAGCTATAGTTTGAAGCTGCACAGTTTGTTAGTTAAATTTTCTTGGATCTAGTCTCCTGGCCCAACTGATATTTTTCAGTCATAGTAGCGCTCTTTGGTTTCCCTAGTCCAGGGATTATCCTAGTCCAGCAGTCCAAGGGTCACTCACAAAACGAGTCCTTCAATAAGTGATCTGATATCTGATTGTTGGGCTATATTATTTAATTAAGATTAGAGTCAGGTTTGTCTTTTCCTGACAAAAGAGATACAATATGCTGACTAATTGTGCTTGCAAAGAAAATAGAGACCAAATATACAACGAATTAAGGAGAATATTGAATATTCTTAATGTCGGAGTTAGAAACTAAAACCCCTTTTGACAGATGACTAACATGGAAATGCGTTATAATTAGGACTTCATTTTAAGAACATATCGAACCATATTAAAGATTATTGGGAAGATAATTTATACTTGGTTAGATAGTGAATAGAATTAACTAACTGTATTCTAATGAGAAAAAATGTCCCTTTCTAAAAGCAAATTATTATTATTTTCTTCTTTATAAGATCAAGATTCAATTAATGATGAAATTCTGGTTCTCAAATAATAGAATGGCAAATCTCCATTGAATAACCCTAATGAAAAATAATTAATATATTGACTTGATAATTAGACATTTTCTATAATTATACGGAAAAGGTCTTTAAAAATAAATGGACATCTGTTTGATAGATAAAATACATTGCTAAGCATAGGTGTCACTTCGAGACATTTATGCCATCAATATAGAATTACAATAGCATTTTATTTTAATGCTGTAGTAATTAATGCTAAGTTATGATGATAAAAGTACAAATGGCAATGAGTAGCAAATGAGGTAATACAACAAATAGCAAATGAATCGGTCCTGACAGAGAACTTATCAGTTGGATAAAATTATAATTTTTTGGGTTACTTTGAAGTATTCCTCAAATTTGAAAATTTTATAGTAGTCTACAGAGTTTGAGGTAGATGTGCCATACAATTCTTGTTTCTTTTGAAGTGCCTGTGTTTTGTAGTGTATCTCCAAAACACATTCTAAGTCCAACCAAAATCCATCAGAATCAGACTATTTTATTTATTTATTTATTTATTTATTTATTTATTTTGGTGACTCACAGCTTCTTTGCCTTTACTGAATTTACCTCCTCAATTATCAGTCTTCCAGAGTGTACAGAATAAGTAGAAGTTATTGTTGATCTGATCACAGGTCCAAAAATAACATTATGCCATATCCATTTTCCTAGTCAGTTCTATATTTTGCCTCTTTGATTTTAAAACTATTCTAGTCTTTATATCTCTACTCATATACAGATTATATTATTTTCTTCTTGCTGTATTTATCTATCTAAACTCACATTGTTTGTTTTATTTCTTCATTTTTTGTTTGAAAAACATTTTCTTCAAAGGTCCTATTTGTTGAAATTGTATTTTTCTTTTTAGAATGCCAGCTTATTTTATTAATTTATTTTTCCATGTAGCATTCATTAATTTAGCAGGTACCCTACACGTACCAGGTCTAAGAACTAGAGATTCTAAGTTTTCTACACTCATAGTTCCTCAAACAATGTTTGTTGGATTCTTCTCACCACTCAGATACAACCTAAGATAGATATAAATCTTTTGCCTTGAACTCAAAAATATAGCATTTAATCTAACACATAGGTAACATTTTTATGAAAATTGAAGTCCTGTTGGTTGCCCCTTTTTTCCTGTACAACATGTGCACATTTGCCTCATATGACATTTGCAGATAGCTGTGACACATTCTGTCTCTATCAACAATGTATGTGATTGAATCACTGAAAATTCCTCAGGCTCCAATCAAACATCCACTGCATACTCTGATGACGCCCTTGAGATAGTCCTCTGTTTTAGATGCCATCCCCCCACCCTTTTCCAGTGGCTCAACTACCCTGAGAGGTACTGTCACCTGTTCGTTCCTCTATCATACAAGGAAGGACGTAGCCAGTACCAGGTTGAGGTATAACTGACTGGTTTGAAGTGGGAAGGTTCAATGAAGAACAGGTGAAAGGATAAGGAGGAATATTACCTCTTCTCTTACTTATGATCAAAGTTCATAAAGTCACCATGTAGACAATAGAAATAACATCTTGAGTACTGACATATGTTGGGACAATTAACTGAAACCAATTGACAAACCAAGGAGGTGGGCGGGGACTGAGATCTACCATGTAAGTTTAAAATAACTGGGGGGTGGAAAAAACAGGAAAGCCAAATGTGAGAATGACAGGACAGAGAAATGAAAAACACAATTGTAAATCTGATGCCCACATCTAGAGTTTCTTCTCATCTATCCATTTCTGGGACACTGCTAGAGTGAGCCAGGCTTATTGAAAGACTAATGTCCTAAGGACCATGACTATTTGACACATTTTATTGTGATCCCAGGCACAATTTTAAGCATTTCATGTTCCACTATCAGTTATTGATTAATAAAATTTGGTTACACTCTCTCCCTTTCCAATCTATCTCTTGACTGCAAGGTATTTAGGTATGCAATTAGCAAGAAAAGTTCTAGCCAATAAAGGCATACATTGATTCAGTACGTTTCAAAATGGTGATTTCTATGCTCTTTCCATATTGCAAAGCATTTTTTATAGTTACATGAGTGGGAAGTACAAAGTTGCAAAAAAGCCCCAAATTGTTAAGACATTTCCTCTTTTATTATCTGCATTTTCATTAAAAAACATTAAATGCTTGCTCCTTTTTGAATAATTCATATTCGTTTTGTATTATTAAACTTTTGCTACTCAGATTGATCTTCATTCACAAAAGCAAATTTATATAATGGCTTGGTTGGTGATATAGCATAATTTCAAAGCCACTTTTCATAAGACTTTAAAAAGAGTTCTCCAAGTTCCCTTTCAAAATACAGTTCTCCATGTATAGACTATGTTGATGTTAAATGAAGATGATAGGGCAGTTTTTAATGTAATATCTTAGTGTTAGACAAAACAATGTTTTATGTAATTAGTGTTATATATTAATAACTGCTGCTCATGATGTATCTTTTTATTATTAGTGCCATTGCAAGAGCAGTTTAGACAAGGCTACAAATCTACAAGATGACATCAGTTAATACAGTGAAGACAGCTGGAAATGCAGAGCATTCATACAAGAGACAATGTATTATAATGGAGATTTCCATTTCATTTCTCAGCAGAGAGTGGCCACTGTCTTTTGTGTTTGGATAGACATATGGATATATGAAAAATTATAGAATAGGATAGAAGACATAGTAATCTAATGAGTATTCTGAGTGAATGTTCTAACCTATGAAATTATCAGTCCAAAAGTACATGTTCAGAACTTATGTGCAACATTATCTTGCATTATATTAGTGAGTACATTAAAGGAAATAGTGGGAAGAATAAAATTAAGAGAAGAAAAAAGGTTTTTTTTTTTTTTCTTTTTACTTAAAGAGCTTCTTTTCAGGAATGGTATGAGTTTTTCCCCAAGCCACCTTAATTTTAAAGTGGCTATAAGAACCCAGAGAGTGGTACTAAAAGTAACTAAAAGTCTCTTAAGAGGTACTTGCTTTTCAAAGCTATTGCTGAGATTCATGTAAATTAAATGCGTGCAAAGAAAAATGTGTAGAGAATTATTTTAATGCTCTTGACTGCTTCCTCCAATTTGAATCCGTTAGATTTCTTTTTACTCTCCCAAAGTCCACTTAAAGAAAGAAATATTCAATATTAAATTAAGAAACATTAAAAGAAATACATATTTCACTGAATGTATTTTTCACTTCATTAATAAAGCATAAAGTCCTATTCTATATTGCAACAGTAAATATTCTTTCAAATTTTTGATAGTATAGCTCATGTAAACTAGAATCTTCTTATTCTTTAGGGGTTTAGAGGAGGGTATCATACTGTAGGTTTCTGGGTAATATAATTAGAGAACTTTAATTACTCAAGGGTATTTGCAGTCTTTGGCATACTTATGAATATGTAATTGTGTTTGTATTGCACTAACAAATTTGTTATTGATAGAAGAACTGTCCAACTAGCTGGACAACAGGAAATGTTATAGAAATATGTAAGTGCAAAATTAGTGGGTGAAAATAATATAAAATCAATATCATTTAATAAATATTTGTTACCCCTTTGACTATCAGCTCAAATCACAGAAATATTGGATTTTTCTGATGCTATAGGGTAACCATACACTTACTGACAACAAAGGGGGAAAGAGTTTCTCTATACTTGAATATCAGGTTTGGAAGCCAATACTGCCCCATCATGTCTAAGGATTAACCTACAAATAACACACATTGTATAGCTCTCCTTTGCACATTTACTTTCGGGCGTAGCCATTCTTTTAGTTATGCATTCACTAATTCAATCAGCAGATATTTTTCGAGTTTTATAAACCAGGCCTAGGGTAAGTCACTGGAGATGTCAGACAGGTTCCTTTTCCCATAGCACTTCCCTCCCAGTGGTACAAGACAGTCAAAACCAAAGTAAATAAATAAACAGGATAATTTTAGAAAGCCACAGTCCTAAAGTAAAAACAAGATTAGCTATACAAAAGAAAATACTCAATTTAGGGGAAGGGATGCAGTAGAGCTTCTTTAGATAAGATAGTAAGGAAAGGCACTTAAAAATTTATGGGTACATAGTAGTTGTCTATATTTATGGGATACATAAGATATTTTGATACAGGCAAACAATTCATAATAATAATAGCAGGGTAAATGGAGTATCCATCGCCTCAAACATTTATAACTTGTGTTACAAACATTCAAATTATACTTCTCTAGTTATTATAAAATATACAATAAATTATTGTTGACTGTAATCACTCTGTTGTGCTATCAAATACTAGATCTCATTCATTCCATCTAACATACTTTTGTACCCATTAACCATCCCTACTTCCTTCCCACTCCCCAATACCCTTCCCAGCCTCTAGTAACCATCCTTCTACTCTCTATATCCATGAGTTCAATTGTTTTAATTTTCAGCTACCACAAATTAGTGAGAACACACTAAGTTTTACTTTCTGTGCCTGGCTTATTTCACTTAATTTAATGTCCTCCAATTTCATCTATGTTGTTGCAAATGAGAGGATCTCATTCTTTTTATGGCTGAATAGTAATCCATTTCTTTATCTATTTGTCTGTTGATGGACACCCAGGTTTAGGAAAGCATTTCTTAAGAGGTGGCATTTGAAGTGTTAAAGTCTCCCATTATTATTGTGTGGGAGTCTAAGTCTCTTTGTAAGTCTTTAAGAACTTGCTTTTAAAAAAAAAAAAAAAGTGGCATTTGAGCTGAGAACTGAATGAGAACTGAAAGCTGACCATGAGAAAGCCAAAGGAAAGGATATTTGTGGCAGAGGTAACTGTGGGTGCAAAGTCACTAGACAGCAATACGTTGGGTCTATTCAAGGAAGTGAAAGGTCAATGAGAGTGGAACCAAGACTGCAGAGTGGAAAGAAGTATGAAAACGGGGAGGGAGAGGCAAACAGGGAGGACATCATCTACAGCCTTGCAGACTTGTAGGTAAAAATTTGGATTCTATTTTAAGGCAGTCGGAAGCTTTTATATAGCTGTTAGCTGGGGAGTGAGGTAATCTGAATTATGACTGTTTTTATTTCGTTAATGAATTATGGAGCTGGGTCATGAACCTAGAGTTGGGGAGGAATGTTAATGGTTTGAGAAGAGAGAAAAGGATACCAAACGGCTGTTTTGAACTGTGGAGAATGAACATACTCAGGCAATACTGACGTCTAGTTGAGATTTCTAGTTGAGGATCGAATTACTGTCATTTCATGTCATATGATTCAGATTGTAAAGAATAATGTTCTCTATCCCTCTGCTGACTCTTATATTCTGTATCAATCACTTGTACTACTTTACATTAAAATCTTTTAATGTAGTCATCTATTTTCTCAAAATTTTACAAGTTCCTTGAAGACCCATATATGATGTACTTCATCATATGTCTTGCTGTCCCTAAAATTCCCTTAAAACAGCAGGCACTCAGTAAGAATGACTTATTGTCCATCTGACCTAGGCTGTATGTAACATGTTCCAGGTACAAAATAAACGAGATCAGTGCCAAAATCTAAATTTGGAGTCACCTGGATTTTTCTCCCAAAAGACATTGATAAATACATATGCACAGATTGGGATCCTGGTCTTCGACTGAATACTTGTCATTACATTTTCAAATGAAACCCTAGCAAATCAATTTCATGAGATGTTCCTGCTTTGAAAAACCTCAGCTTAATAACATGCTTTGTGTTCAAACCAGAAGTTTTAAAACCCCAGCTGTATTGTAAAAATAGACACTTACCTTACCCCTTTCTGATGTTTAACCTGAACAAATTGCTGGACAGAAGATATGTTAATAACATTAGCTCAAAGAGCATGCTTGGCAGTGCCAATTCTTTAATTCTTATTTTAACTTCAATACCTTCCCCTGCCTCCAGCATTTCACTCAGAGATGAAGAAAATGAGAGGGTCAGGTTGTTATTGTGTTTGAGAGTAATCATGGTTTCCTTCCATTGTCAACCTTTATTAACACAGTATTGTTCTTTCAAAGAGTACAAAAAACCATTTTCCTGGACAGTATTTTCTTGAAACTTTTCAAAAAATTTAATTTAATTTTTAAGTTCCAGAATACATGTACAAAAGTGCATATTTGTTACATAGGTAAATGTGTGACATGGTGGTTTGCTGCACCTGTCAACTCATCACCTAGGTATTAAGCCTCGCATGCATTAGCTATTTATACCAATGCTCTCCCTCTTTCCACCCTACAACAGGCACCAGTGTGTGTTGTTCCCCTCCCTGTGTCCACATGTTCTCATTGTTCAGCTCCTACTTATAAGTGAGAATATGTGGTGTTTGGTTTTCTGTTCATGCATTAATTTGCTGAGGATAATGGCTTCCAGTTCTATCCATGTCCCTGCAAAGGACACGATCTCATTCCACTTTATGGTTGCAGAGTATTCCATGGTGTATATATACCACCTTTCCTTCTTTCTT
>NW_012115178.1:1148991-1272116 GCF_000951035.1 Colobus angolensis palliatus
CTTCCTTCCTTCCTTCCTTCCTTCCTTCCTTCCTTCCTTCCTTCCTTCCTTTATTTTTTTTTCGAGACAAAGTCTTGCTCTGTAACCCAGGTTCAAGTGCAGTGGCGTGGTCTCAGCTCACTGTCACCTCCGCCTCCCAGGTTCAAGCGATTCTCCTGCCTCAGCCTCCTGAGTAGCTTGGATTACTAATGGGCACGCACCACCACGCCCGGCTAATTTTTGTATTTTCAGTAGAGACAGGGTTTCACCATGTTGGCCAGGCTGGTCTCAAACTCCTGACCTCAGGTGATCCACCCACCTTGGCCTCCGGAAGTGCTGGGATTACAGGCATAAGCGACCACCCACAGCCCCATATATTCTTTATCCAGCCTATCACTGATGGGCATTTAGGTTGATTTCATGGTTTGCTATTGTGAATAACACTGCAGTGAACAATTACATACATGTTTCTTTATAATAAAATGATTTATATTTCTTTGGTTATGTACCTGTAATGGGACTACTGGGTCAAATGGTATTTCTGCCTCTATGTTTTTGAGGAATTGCCACACAGTCTTCCACAATGGTAGAACTAATTTACACTCCCACCAACTGTGTAAAAGCATTTCGGGGCCGGGTGTGGTGGCTCATGCCTGTAATCTCAGCACTTTGAGAGGCTGAGGCGGGTGGATCACGAGGTCAGGAGATCGAGACCATCCTGGCTAACATGGTGAGACCCCATCTCTACTAAAAACACAAAATTAGCCGGGCGTGGTGGCGGGCACCTGTAGTCCCAGCTACTCGGGAGGCTGAGGCAGGAGAATCGCTTGAACCCAGGAGGCAGAGGCTGCAGTGAGCCGAGATGGCACCACTGCACTCCAGCCTGGGTGACAGAGCAAGACTCTGCCTCAAAAAAAAAAAAAAAAAAAAAGCATTTCTACTTTTCCACAGCCTCACCAGCATCTGTTGTTTCTTGACTTTTTAATAATTGCCATTTTCACTGGCATGAGATGGTATCTCGTTGTGGTTTTGATTTGCATTTCTCTAACGATCAGTGATGATGAGCTTTTTTTTCATGTGTGTTGGCTGCATAACTGTCTCCTTTTTGAGAAGTGTCTGTTCATGTCCTCTGCCTGCCTTTTAATGGGGTTGTTTGTTTTTTTCTTGTAAGTTTGTTTAAGTTGCATGTAGATTCTGGATATTAGACCTTTGTCAGATGGATGGATTGCAAAACTTTCCTTCCATTCTGTAGGATGTCTGTTCACTTTGATGATAGTGTCTTTTGCTATTCAGAAGCTCTTTTGTTTAATTAGATCCCATTTGTCAAGTTTTGCTTTTGATGTTTTCATCATGAAATTTTTCCCTGTGCCTATGCCCTGAATGATATTACCTTGATTTTCTTCTAGGGGTTTTATAGTTTTGGATTTTACATTCAAGTATTTAATTCATCTTGAGTTAATTTTTAAATAAGGTGTAAATTAGGAGTTCAGTTTCAATTTTCTGCATATGGCTAGCCAGGTTTCCCAGCACCATTTATTAAATAGGGAATTCTTTCTCCATTGCTTGTTTTTGTCATGTTTGTCAAAGATCAGATGGCTATAGATATGTGGTCTTATTTCTGAGATCTCTATTCTGTTCCATTTGTTTATATGTCTGTTTTTGTACCAGTACCATATTGTTTTGGTTACAGTAGACTTGTAATATAGTTTGAAGTTGGGTAGCGTGATGCCTCCAGCTTTGTTCTTATTGCTTAGGTTTGTCTTAGCTGTACAGACCCTTTTTTTGGTTCCATGTGAATTTTAAAGTAGTTTTTTTTTTTTCTAATTGTGTGATGTGTCAATGGTAGTTTAATGGAAATAGCATTGAATCTATGAATTACTTCGAGCAGTATGGCCATTTTTACAATATTGATTCTTCCTGTCCATGAGCATGGAATGTTTTACCATTTGTTTGTGTCCTTTCTGATTTCCTTGAACAGTGGTTTGTAGTTCTGCTTGAAGAGATCCTTCACTTCCCTTGTCAACGGTCTTCCTCTTTGCAAATGAAATGATCCTATATCTAGAAAACCCCATTGTCTCAGCCCAAAAGCTTCTTAAACTGATAAGCAACTTCAGCAAAGTCTTGGGATACAAAATCAATGTGCAAAAATCATAAGCATTGCTATATATCAATAGACAAGCAGAGAGCCAAATCATGAGTGAACTCCCATTTACAATTGCTACGAAGAGAGGGTTTTCTTGAAACTTGATATGATGTCAGAGCATCATTAAAAACTTATGGCAGAAAGGAAAGGACCCCTGTTAAGTCACCTATGTTCATCAGCCCCTGTCCAATGTTGAAGGATTCTGGTATAAAGAAAATAGGCTCAATTACTCTGGAAAACTGCAAATTGAAAATTATAAGTAATTTTTTCTTCCACATGTCAAAAATCTTGCTACTCTGCAGTTAATCTTTCTTCTAAAATATTTTCTACTATATAGGCTACTATTAGCTCATCAATTTAGTCCAATATTTCTGATAATATCATTGCCAGAGAATACAATTAATTCCCCTTTACATAAGAATCATTATTTTATATATTTTATGCTAATATTACACCCATGCCTCTTCTTCTTCAAATTATTTAGGCTACATGTTCAGTTGCCCTGCATTCTTACATTCTATTTCCTTTCTCTCTGTTTGTCATCTTCTTTGTTTACTGATTAGGTTACACAGCTGCCCCTATTAGCATTCTAGGTACAATTATGATTTTAATTTGAAAACACTCTGTTGCTTTAGTGGGAAAAAAATCACACTGGCTTCTGACATCACATTAGTACTTGTGTGGCATTCTTCTTCCAAACAATCTCATGTTTTCCATTTTTGTGAATCCCAAACACATTCTTGCTATAACTCCTCCCACTATATCATCGATCGATAATGAGAGGAATAAAAAGGCAAGGTAACTTAATGGAAGACCTGAAAATAGCCCCACAACTCACTTATGGAGTCATAGTAGTCAAGGGTGGGTTCTGGAAGAGGACAGACATGACTCTGACCTCTGGCTCTGCTACTTACATTTCTTGCAAACTTGGCCAGTGACTACATTTTTAGCATCTCTGTTTTCTCTTTTATAAATTGTCTGCCCACATTATGGTCTAGTCAGACAATAGTAATACAGAGCTTCTTCCAAAAACCCAATGTGTAATATTGTCCAGGTATCTGGTAACTGTTTACTTCCTAGGTTCATATTTCTCCTTTGCCTTCTTCCTTATGCTCCATGACACATAAGATTTTTAAGATGCTGGTATAGTGCTGTTTGGTGCTTCCATGGGTTAGTTCATCCAGTTCTTTTGTCTGGCTTCTGTTTCTAATTTTCTTTGTCTATCTCTTATTTCTTCTTTAATACTCAATGATTTAAAAAAATCCTTCCTTCTCTAATGCCTTCTTATATGGGCTAATTGTCCATTCTTTCACGTTCTCATTTCGTGGAAGGCATCTTTTCCTAATTGCACTTAGCCGATTGTGTTAGTATGCCATCAGTATATAGCTGTCTCTCTCTTTGGAATGTAAACTCCTGATGATTATGCAGCAAATTATATTCATCTTTATATATCTAGTGCCAAGCTTAGAGTGATCTCTATGACTTTTGCTGACATTAGGGAAATTAGTAGAAATCTACCTCCTATTAATTGACAAACAGATTAATATTAAGTTATTCAGAGATATCCTAAGTGTTTTTACCTTTTAGAGTTAAGAATAAGTTTGCATCACCATCTTCTTGAATGGGAAATCTCTGTGTCCCTAGAATTGGATATTCTGGAGGAGCTAGAGGAAAAAGTTTTAGAGGATATGGGCAACGGCTCTTTTTTCCTGGAATGTACAATCTACTTTGATCATGCTTTTAACTGTACTTAAAACTTACATATTCTGTCTTATTATTTTCCAGCTCTGATTAGCTTCTCCCTGCCCTTTGCTCTCCAAGTATCTATTTTGTTCATGCTTCTCTTTTAGCCTTTACCACACTGCATTGTAATGATCTGTGTATATCTATCTTCTCTTCTGAAGTGTGTGTTTCCTAAGAGCAGGAGGGGGCATGTCTTACTGATTTACAGTTTGCAGCTGTTACTATGACTGGCACATCATAAGCACTCAGTAAATATTGAATAAATGATTCAAATCAGCCAAGTGCTGTGTTTGGATGAGGTAACTCAATATTACCTGCTGGTCAGGAGGAAGAAGAGTGTATCAAGATGCATTTTAAAGAGCAAGTGAACACAAGGTCTTCACTGTGCTGAGCATGTTTTCAGTGCCTTTGTAAATGTCAAAGTGTGAGTCGAGTTCACAATGTTCTTGAGATTTAAAGGAATAAAAATGTTCTGTGCATGTCTTACACATCCCAAGACTCTTATTTTTCCCAATTTGGATGTATTTTTTTTGTACAGTAAATAGACTCCATTGATCTGTGTATAATACAATCTTCTGTATATACTGGACCCTCCAGCTGCTAGTGGTGAATGCTTGGAGGTTCTTCCTGTTCTCACTTGCAATTTTTTTTTAAAGTAGAATTCACCTGAAGCCAGTTTTCACACTACAGAGTTAATTTCCATGCAAAAGTGAATGATGTCTCACATTAAATATTCCTTAGAGCATCAAGCTGACATTGAATATATAATTTTAAGCAGCTCAAGCAATATTCACTTAAAGGGTTGACACAAGAGCAAGTATCACAGGAAAATGTAGGTGAGAAGGGAAATGATAAGCACGTTAAGGCTTTTCCCATCACCTCAGTACAGTCATACCTTCATTTATCTTGCTTTTTATATGAGGTTTAAGTTTTATTTTTAAGAACTGGGTCAGATCCCTTAGGAAAAGGTAAATTTTTGCACAGAGATTAGGGATATTTGGAGATTCATTAACTCTTCAAGGCTCCCAGGAAAACAGTGTTGTAAAAAGGGCAACAAAGCAGTTTACTAAATGGCATCTTTATTGTCTGAAAGCAAAATGATAGTTCTTAATTATAAAAGTTTAAAAGTCAAAGTACTATATTTTGCGAAATTCAAAGTTTACGTTAATCATTAATTGGACATATTAATGAGGGGACATATTTCTCAGTGGACTCTCAGACTTTTGGAATTCATGAGTGAGCAATTTTTAGCTTGTAGGACCAAGGAAATTCCATATTTGATAGCATAAAAGTGTTAGATATCCCACACCCAGGACAATTTTGGACTTAGTTCAGGCAAATGCATCATTTATTTAAAAAAAATAATTTGAGATTGTTGACCTTTTGTTAAGCATATTCATTGAAGAGTTTTTAGCATTTGGCTAATTTCACATGCAGTGAGTTATGTAAATGCAGAGTAGAATGCAAAGGAAACCATGAATACTATTAAATTCATACATAGCACAATATATACATATAGATTGTCCTTTGTATTTGAAGGTGATGCTGCTGTTGTTGTCTCTGCTATTTTCTGTATGTTCAGATCCGGCTGTTTGATTGGCAATTCCTACTGTGTACAGTCTGCATATGTGTTGAATAACAACTGCAGCCATTGCCTGGAGGGCTTGATTGCTAGATTGTTCAATATTTATTAAGCACCCAAGAAGGCTAGATGCTGCACTGAACAGTACAAGTGAAAGACTGCTGCTGTCCTCTAAAAATTCTATTCCAAGGTGACTAGTGGAAAGCATGTGCTTTTCATCTTTTATGTGAGTTGACTTAAACTATGGAACTAGAAAACAGAACACCAGTTACCAGATGTTGTTCTTCAGTAATATGTAAGGTAGGTGGCTACTGTCTTTCCCATTCACCCAAATGGGATACACTTTCTGAAAGTGTTCACATTACAAGACCATGCTTGAATAACACCACTACAATGGTCTAATAGATGTGAAGGTCAGAAAAGGATGATGTGAAAATGTGATATTATTAAGGGAGAATGAAATGAGAAAACAACTCAGGGTTAGGAGAACTTTGGTTTTTTCCTAAGGAGAGAGAAAAGAATCTAGTAATCATCCCTCAAGGTTTCATCATCGTAAGATTTTTAGGTCAAATTGAGCAACTCCATCTTCGGCCATTATTCAAATTGAAATCGGATACAGTTTTTTTTTACTTTAATAATAATATTTATATTGACAATGGCATTGTAAAACAATGAAATTCAGTAAACTCATATGAAAATATCTGTTTTTAAGGTTTGGCTGTATCTTGTTGGATTTTTAATGTCTTTGACACCAAGCACAGAGTTTCCTCTTAGTGACAATAGTTTTTAAAAATAATTGAAGTGATATACAGATGTGGACTAATATGGCTGAATAGGAACAGCTCCGGTCTGCAGGTCCCAGCAAGATCAACGCAGAAGGCAGGTGGTTTCTGCATTTCCAACTGAGGTACCCAGTTCATCTCATTGGGACTGGTTAGACAGTGGGTGCAGCCCACGGAGGGTGAGCCAAAGCAGGGTAAGGCATGCCTCCCCCAGGAAGTGCAAGGGGCTGAGGAACTCCCTCTCCTAGCCAAGGGAAGCTGTGAGTGACTG
Source organism: Colobus angolensis palliatus (assembly GCF_000951035.1). NCBI lineage: Eukaryota > Metazoa > Chordata > Mammalia > Primates > Cercopithecidae > Colobus > Colobus angolensis. The sequence continues at coordinate 1,155,492 of NW_012115178.1, forward strand.
TGCTGTGAGGAATGGTGCATTCCAGCCCAGATACTACGCTTTTCTCATGGTCTTCACAATCCACAGACTAGGAGATTCCTTCGGGTGCCTATACCACCAGGGCCCTGGATTTCAAGCACAAAACTAGGTGGCCATTTGGGCAGACACTGAGCTAGCTGCAGGAGTTTTTTTTTGTTTGGTTGGTTTTGTTTTTCCATACCCCCGTGGCACCTGGAATGCCAGCAAGACAGAATCATTCACTGCCCTGGAAAGGGGGTTGAACCAGGGAGCCAAGTGGTCTAGCTCAGCAGATTCCACCCCCATGGATCCCAGAAAACACCCACTGGCTTGAAATTCTTGCTGCCAGTACAGCAGTCTGAAGTCAACCTAGACACCTTGAGCTTGGTGGGGGGAATGGTATCCACCATTACTGAGGCTTGACTAGGCAGTTTCCCCCTCACAGTGTATAAACAAAGCCAGAGGGAAGTTCGAACTGGGTGGAGCCCACCACAGCTCCGCAAAGTCACTATAGGCAGACTGCCTCTCTAGATTCCCCCTCTCTGGGCAGCCATCTCTGAAAGAAAGGGAGCAACCCCCATCAGGTGTCTCCCTGGGACAGAGCAGCTGGGAGAAGTGGTGGCTGTGGGAGCCGCTTCAGGAGACCTAAAGATTTCTGCCTGCCAGCTCTGAAGACAGCAGCAGATCTCCCAGCACAGCTCTCAAGCTCTGCTGAGAGACAAGACTGCCTCCTCAAGGTCCCTGACCCCCATACCTCCTGACTGGGAGACACCTCCAGCAGAGGTTGACAGACACCTCATACAGGAGACCTCCAGTTGGCATCTGGCAGGTGCCCCTCTGGAACAAAGCTTCCAGAGGTAGGAACAGGCAGCAATCTTTGCTGTTCTGCAGCCTCTGCTGATGGCATCCAGGCAAACAGGGTCTGGAGTGGACCTCCAGCAAACTCCAGCAGACCTGCAGCAGAGGGGCCTATTAGAAGAAAAACTAACAAACAGAAAGGAATAGCATCAACGTCAACAAAAAGGACCTCCACACAAAAAACCCCATCTGAAAGTCACCAGCATCATAAACCAAAGGTAGATAAATCCATGAAGATGAGGAAAAACCAGTGCAAAAAGACTGAAAATTCCAAAATCCAGAATCCCTCTTCTCCTCCAAAGGATCATAACTCCTCACCAGCAAGGAAAGAAAACTGGATGGGGAATGAGTTTGAAGAATTGACAGAAGGAGGCTTCAGAATGTGAGTAATAACAGACTCCACTGAGCCAAAGTAACATATTCTAACCCAATCCAAGCAGGCTAAGAACCTTGAAAAAAAAGTTAGAGGAATTTCTAACTAGAATAACCAGTTTAGAAGAAGAACATAGATGACCTGATGGAGATGAAAAACACGGCATGAGAGCTTTGTGAAGCATACACAAATATCAACAGCTGAATCGATCAAGTTAAAAAAGGACATCGGAAATTGAAGATCAACTTAACGAAATCAAGCATGAAGACAAGATTAGAGAAAAAAGAATGAAAAGAAATGAACAAAGCCTCCAAGAAATATGGGACGAGGTGAAAAGACCAAACCTACATTTGATTGGTGTACCTGAAAGTAACGGTGAGAATGGAACCAAGTTGGAAAAAACACTCTTCAGGTTATTATCCAGGAGAACTTCCCCAGCCTAGCAAGATAGGCCAACATTAAAATTCAGGAAATTCAGAGAACACCACAAAGATACTCTTGGAGAAGAGCAACCCCAAGACACATAATTGTCATATTCACCAAGGTTGAAATGAAGGAGAAAATGTTAAGGGCAACCAGAGAGAAAGTCCGCATTACCCAGAAAGGGAAGCCCATCAGACTAACAGTGGATCTCTGCAGAAACTCTATGAGCCATAAGAGAGTAAGGGCCAATATTTAACATTCTTAAAGAAAAGAATTTTCAACCCAGAATTTCATATCCAGCCAAACTAAGCTTCATAAGCAAAGGAGAAACAAAATCCTTTACAGACAAGCAATTGCTGAGAGACTTTTGTCACCACCGGGCCTGCCTTACAAGAGCTCCCTAAGGAAGCACTAAATATGGAAAGGAAAAACCAGTACCTGCCACTGCAAAAACATACCAAATTGTAAAGACCATAGACACTATGAAGAAACTGTATCATCTAACAGACAAAATGACCAGCTAGCACCATAATGACGGGATCAAATTCACACATAACAATATTAACCTTAAATGTAAATGGGCTACATGCCCCAATTAAAAGACACAGACTGGCAAATTGGATAAAGAATCAAGACCCATTGGTGTTCTGTATTTAGGAGACCCATCTTATAGGCAGACAGACATAGGCTCAAAACAATGGGACGGAGGGATATTTACCAAGAAATAGAAAGAAAAAAAAAGCAGGGGTTGCAATCCAAGTCTCTGATAAAACAGTTTCAACCAACAAAGGTCAAAAAAGACAAGGATATTACATAGTAGTAAAAAGCACTTAGAGAAATACAAAGAGACTTAGACTCCCACACAATAATAGTGGGAGACTTTAACACCCACTGTCAATATTAGACAGGAATTTAACAAGGACAGAAATTAACAAGGATATTCAGGACTTGAACTCAGCTCAGGACCAAGCAGATGTAATAGACATTTACAGAACTTTCCACCACAAATCAACAGAAAATACATTCTTCTCAGCATCACATCACACTTATTGTAAAATTGACCATATAATTGGAAGCAAAACACTCCTCAGCAAATGCAAAATAACAGAAATAATAATAAACAGTCTCTCAGACCACAGTGCAATCAAATTAGAACTCAGGATTAAGAAACTCACTAAAAATCACACAACTATATGGAAACTGAAAAACGTGCTCCTGAATGACTACTGAATAAATAACGAAATTAAGGCAGAAATAAATAAGTTCTTTGAAACCCATGAGAACAAAAACACAATGTACCAGAATTGCTGGGACACAGCTAAAGCAGTGTTTAGAGGGAAATTTGTAGCACTAACTTCCCACAGGAGAGTGCAGGAAAGATCTAAAATCAACACCCTAACATCACTTAAAATAACTAGAGAAACAAGAGCAAACAAATTCAAAAGCTAGCAGAAGACAAGAAATAACTAAGATCAGAGTAGAACTGAAGGAGACAGAGACATGAAAACCCCTTCAAAAAAATCAATGAATTCAGGAGCTTATTTTTTGAAAAGATTAACAAAATAGACAGCTAGCCAGACTAATAAACAAGAAAGGAGAGAAAAATCAAATAAACACAATAAAAAATGATAAAGGAGAGAACACCGCTAATCTCACAGAAATACAAACTAACATCAGAAAATACTATAAACACCTCTGTACAAATAAAGTAGCAAATCTAGAAGAAGTGAATAAATTCCTAGAAACATACACCCTCCCAAGATTAACCAGGAAGAAGTCAAATCCCTGAATAGGCCAATAACAAGTTCTGAAATTGAGGCAGTAATTAAGAGCCCACCAACCAAAAAAAGCCCAGGACCAGATGGATTCACAGCCAAATTCTACCAGAGGTACAAAGAGGAGCTGGTAGCATTCCTTCTGAAACTATTCTAAACAATAGAAAAAGAGGGAATCTTCCCTGACTCATTTTATGAGGCCAGCATCATCCTGATACAAAAACTGGCAGAGACACAATGAAAAAAGAAAATTTTAGGCCAATATCTCAGGGGAACATACATCGATGTGATCATCCTCAATAAAATAATGGAAACCCAAATCTAGCAACACATCAAAAAGCTTATCCAACACAATCAAGTTGGCTTCATCTCTGGGAGGCAAGGCTGGTTCAACGTATGCAAATCAGTAAACATAATCCATCACATAAACAAAACCAATGGCAAAAACCACATGATTATCTCAATAGATGCAGAAAAGGCCTTCAATAAAATTCAACACCCCTTCAAGATAAAAACTCTCAATAAATTAGGTATCGATGGAACATATCTTAAAATAGTAAGAGCTATTTATGTCAAACCCACAGCCAATATCATACCAAATGGGCAAAAGCTGGACACTTTTTCTTTGAAAACCAGCACAAGACAAGAACGCCCTCTCTCACCACTCATATTCAACATAGTATTGGAAGATCTGGCCAGGCAATCAGGCAAGAGAAAGAAATAAAGCGTTTTCAAATAGGAAGAGAGGAAGTCAAATTGTCCCTGTTTGCAGGTGACATGATTGTATACTTAGAAAACCTTGTTGTCTCAGCGCAAAATCTCCTTAAGCTGATAAGCAACTTCAGCAAAGTCTCAGGATATAAAATCAATCTGCAAAAATCACAAGCATTCCTATACACCAATAATAGACACTCAGAGAGCCATATCATGAGTGAACTCCTATTCACAATTGCTACAAAGATTATAAAATACCTAGGAATACAACTTACAAGGGATATGAAGGACTGCTTCAAGGACCACTACAAACCACTGCTCAATGAAGTAAAAGATGACACAAACAAATGGAAAAACATTCCATGCTCATGGAGAGGAGGAATCAATATCATAAAAATGGTCGTACTGCCAAAGTTATTTAAAGATTCAATGCTATCCCCATCAAGTTACTACTGACTTTCTTCACAGAATTAGTAAAAAACTACTTTAAATTTCATATGGAGCCAAAAAAGAGTTTGTATAGCCAAGACAATCCCAAGCAAAAATAACAAAGCTGGAGGCATCATGCTACCTGACTTCAAACTATACTACAAGGATACAGTAACCAAAACAGCATGGTACTGGTACCAAAACAGATATATAGACCAATGGAAGGGAACAGAGGCCTCAGAAATAACGCCACATATCTGCAACTATCTGATCTTTGACAAACCCGAGAAAAACAAGCAATGGGGACGGGATTCCCTACTTAATAAATGTTGTTGGGAAAACTGGCTAGCCATATGCAGAAAACTGAAACTGGATCCCTTCCTAACGACTTATACAAAAATTAAGTCAAGATGGATTAAAGACTTAAATGTAAGGCCTGAAACCATAAAAACCCTAGAAGAAAACCTAGGTAATACAATTCAGGGCATAGGCATGGGCAAATACTTCACAAATGAAACATCAAAAGCAATGGCAACAAAAGCCAAAATTGACACATGTGATCTAATTAAATTAATAGCTCCTGCACAACAAAAGAAACTATCATCAGAGTGAACAGGAAACCTACAGAATGGGAGAAAATTTTTGTAATCTATTCATGTGACAAAGGGCTAATATCCAGAATCTACAAGGAACACAAACAAATTTACAAGAAAAAAACAGCTCCATCAAAAAGTGGACAAAGGATATGAACAGACACTTCTCAAAAGAAGACATTTACATAGCCAACAAACATACGACAAAAATGCTCATCACTGGTCATTAGAGAAATGCAAATCAAAACCACAATGAGATACCACCTCATGCCATTTAGAATGGTGAACATTAAAAAGTCCAGAAACAACAGATGCTAGAGAGGATGCAGAGATAATAGGAATGTTTTTACACTGTTGGTGGTAGTGTAAATTAGTTCAACCATTGTGGAAGACAGTGTGGCGATTCCTCAAGGATCTAAAACCAGAAATACCATTTGACACAGCAATCCCATTACTGGGTATATATCCAAAGGATTATAAATCATTCTACTATAAGATCCATGCACATATATGTTTATTGCAGCACTATTCACAATAGCAAAGACTTGGAACCAACCGAAATGCCCATCAATGATAGACTGGATAAAGAAAATGGGACATATATACACCATGAAATACTATGCAGCCATCAACAAGGATGAATTCATGTGCTTTATAGGGACATGGATGAAGCAGGAAACCATCATTCTCAGCAATCTAACACAGGAACAGAAAACCAAACACTGCGTGTTCTCACTCATAGTGGGAAATGAACAATGAGACTATGTGGACACGGAGGGGAACATCACACACCAGGCCCTGTCTGGGGATGGTGTGCTGGGGGAGGGATTACATTAGGAGAAATACTTAATGTAGATTATGGGTTGATGGATGCAGCAAACCACCATGGCACGTGTATTCCTATGTAACAAACCTGCGGATTCTGCACATGTATTCCAGAACTTAAGGTATAACTAAAAAAATGAAAATAAAAAATTGAAATTAAGAAACTAATGGAAAGACTCGAGATCTAAAAATAATTGGTTAAAGTCTAATACAGTGCAAATTATAGTCATTGTTAACCCAAGCATGTTATTCATTGTTGAAAACAATAAGCTCTATAATTTGTCCTTTAAAATTTCATATATAGAGATGTACAATGGAGGTTTTATGTGTTTGTTTCCAGATCTTTGCAATATAGCAAATATTACAGTAAAGTGAATCACACAAATTTTTTGGTCTCCCAGTGCATATAGAAGTTGTATTTATGTTATATTTTAGTATAAGTGAGGAATAGAATTTTGTCTTAAAAAAGTATATATCTTCATTTAAAAATACTTTCTTGATAAATAAAAAGTGGTAATGATCATCTGAGCCTTTAACTAGTCATAAACTTTTTTTTCTAGTAGAGGGATTTGCCTTTCTGTTGATGACTGCTGATTTGCCAGAATGATGGTTACTGAAGGTTGACAATTTCTTGAAACAAGAAACAATGAAGTTGGCCACATTGATTGACTCTTCCTTTCACAAAAGACTTCTCTGTAGTATGCAATGCTGTTTGATAGCATTTTACCTACAGTAGAACTTCTTTTAATATTGAATTCAATCCTTTTAAGGTCTGAGTCTGCACCAACTCAGTTTATATAAGATTCAAAATACTTTGTAGTTACTTCAATAGTGTTCACAGCATCTTCACTAGTAGAGTCCATCTTAATGAACCATTTTCCTCATCTATAAGTAACTCCTCATCTCTACAAGTTTGATCATGAGGTTGCAACAATTCAATCACATCTTTAGGCTCCACTTCTAATTCTAGTTCTCTTGTATTTCTGCCATATCTGCAGTTACTTCCTCCACAGAAGTGTTGAATACCTCCAAGTCATCCATGAAAGTTGGAATCAACTTCTTCCAAATTCCTGTTAATGTTGATATTTTGACCTCCTCCCATGAGTCACAGATGTTCTGATTGGCATCTAAAATAGCAAATCCTTTCCAGAAGATTTCCAGTTTACTTCTTTTGACCTCTCCTCCCATGAGTCATGAATGTTCTGATTGCCATCTAGAATAGTGAGTCCTTTTCAGAAGGTTTTCAATTAACTTTGTCCAGATCCATCAGAGGTAACACCATGTGTAGCAGCTATAACTTTGTCTTTCTTAAATAATCAGACATGGAAGTCAAAATTACTCTTCAATCCATGGACTGCGTAATTATTGTTGTGTTAACAGGTACTAAAACAATATTAATCTCTTTGTACATTTCAGTCATGGTTCTTAGGTAACTCGGTTCATTGTCAATTAGCAGTAATATTTTAAAAGGAATTTTTTTTTTTTCCTGAGCAGTAGTTCTCAGCAGGGTTAAGATATTCAGTAAACCCTGCTGTAAACACGTGTACTGTCAACAAGGCCTTGTTGGTCCATTTATAAAGCACAAGCAGAGTAGATTTAGCATAATTCCTAATGGTTCTAGAATTTTTGAAATGATAAATAAACATTGGCTTCAATTTAAAGTCACCAGCTGTATTAGTCTTTGAAAGGAGGGTCAACCTATCCTTTGAAGCTTTGGAGCCAGGCATTGGCTTCTCTAGCTAAGAACATCCCAGATGACATTTTCTTCCAATATAGGACTGTTTCATCTGCATTGAAAATCTGTTGTTTAAAGTAGCCATCTCCATCAATGATCTTAATTAGATATTCTGAGGAACTTGCAGCAACTTCCACATCAGCACTTGCTGCTTCACCTTGCACTTTTACGTTATGGAGACAGTTTCTTTCCTTAACCTAGTGAACCAATCTCTGCTAGTTTCCAACTTTTCTTCTGCAGATTTCCCACCTCCCTTAGCCTTCATAGAATTGAAGAAAAGTAGGGCCTTGGTCTGGATTAGGCTTTGGATTAAGGAATGTTGTGACTTGTCTGATTTTCTATACAGAGCACTACTACTTTCTCCATATCAGCAATAAGGCTGTTTCTCTTTCTTATCATTGGTGTGTTCACTGCACTAGTGCTTTTTATTTCCTTCAAGAACTTTTCCTTTGCATTCACTGCTTGGCTAACTGTTTGGCACAAGAAGTCTAGCTTTTGGTCTGTTTTGAATTTTGACATGCCTGCCTCTGTAAGCTTAATAGTTTCTAGTTTTTTATTTAATGTGAAAGATGTGAGATTCTTCCTTTCACTTGAACAGTTAGAGGCCCTTGTAGGGTTACTAACTGCCCTAATTTCAACATTGTTGTTTTTCAGGGAGTAGATAGGTCTAAGTAGAGGGAGAGAGATTGGGGAATGGGCTGTGAGTGGAACAGTCAGACAGGCAATATTTATTGATTAAGTTTGTCAACTTACATGAGTATGGCTGGGGGTAACATTATGATAGGAACATTAAAGATCATTGAGTACAAATCTTTATAACAGATGTAATAATAATGAAACATTTGAAATATTTCTAGACCTACCAAAATGTGACATAGAGACATGAAGTGGGTACATGACATTTGAAAAATAGTCCCAATAGACTTGCTCCATGCAAGGCTACCACAAACCTTCATTTTTAAAAAGTGTGATATCTGTGAAGTGTAGTAAAGTGAAACACAATAAAGCTGGGTGTGCCTGTATACACACAATCACTCTACTGTTAAAGTACTTTAAAATTCTAACCTAAGAGCTTTTATCCATAAATGAATTATTTACAAGTAAAATAGCCAATATATCAGACTGTGATGTGTTTTTACATAAAACATGGTGAAAATTTTGTGTACATCAAAAATTAATGTCATATTGTGTTGCATCTTTATTGGAACTGAAGAAAAGGGTGTATTTTAGTTTAAAGTCTAGAAATTTTTGTTTTGATACTTTTCAAATGACGAAGATGTCATCTACATAATCAAAATGACTCCTTTTTACATTCAAACAATTTGAAGGGATTTACTTCAAAATACCCTTAATAGGATCTGATCAAGAAAGTGCTAATGCAGTACCTTTCTTTAGTTGTCATTATAATAAAATGAACATTGCACAGAGAAGAGTTGGTCAGGACATGAGTAATAATGTAGTATTGACAGCCAAACTGCTCTATCTTTTGATGATTTCAATTTTCTGAGATTTAAGTAGAGAAGTGTAAGAATGCCAACACCCACTTTGCTGCTATTCATCTAATAGCTTCTTATCTAATGGAATATGCATTAATTCTTTTAACTGACTTAAACATTATCCACATTTTAGTATAATTATATGTCCATAACTTATCCTGTAACTATGTGGGCAAAGTTAAGAAAAAGTCACTGTAGGTTTCTAGAAAATCCAGAAACCAATTAGAACTTTGATACATGAGCTGGAAAGTTCAGTGGTAGGACTGAAGAAAATGAGGAGGAGGGAGGAACAGAGAGGAGGAGGAGTGACGTTGAGCAGGTGTGAGTGAGTGGAGGGGACAGTAGAAGGTATAAAGGAGCCATTAAAGAATAACATATTAAAATTTTGAAAACAGTAAAATCTTATAATTTAATATGTCTTTCCTTCCAGTGTATATGGGTTCTGAGTCTATATTCATAGTATATCAATGTCCTAAGGTATAACTATTTTTGTTTTCTAACTTACTTGATAGTCCATGGTCATGTTTCTTCTCAGATATTATGATTTGAAATTACAAACGCAAGAATCAGTTTTAGTTCAGAGAGACGCAGGAAGCCTTCATGTTAGAAATCTATTGGTAGACAATTTTATATGTATATATGTGTGTATGTATATGTGTGTGTGTGTATATATAGATATTCTCTTATTTCTCTCATACATAAAATATGTAGCCAAAAAAAGCTATGCCTTTACTAAAATAACCAGAGACTATGAGCCCTGACCCCACTGTTCACTATAACATTAACTCTATAAATCTTATCTCTTATGTGTGATTCCCGTTTTACATGTTATGTAAATATGAAATGTGGAGGAAATGTATTTTGGGAAGTTTTCAAAACCATGTGGTCAATTAAAGAAGAAACCAGGGCTAGAACTCCAGATATCAAATCTTTTAATTATTAGTGTGAAGAGCTTTTTACTGACACTTGGAATTCCTTTGAATTGAGTTCTTTAAAAGTAGGAATTCTTGCAGGAGATGTTTATTTTTGGTCTTATCCAACAAATCAAAACATAACTTCAGGATTCAGTAATTTTGTTTTTTACTGACTTTTTGGTTGAGAAGAAAAAATGATTTCTAAAGCTTGGATCTTAATAATACCTTTTATGGTTTAATGTGGTTTAAAATTATCATTCTATTAAAACTCTATACATGAAAAAAGCTGAATGAAAAGTGGAGAAAAATATTTATTTGAATCATCCAAAATATTCAGCTGCAAGCCTCATGAAGATGAGAATTTTAGAACTGTAATCAACAGAGTTGTGGGATTTTTTGAAGCCCCTTTTAGAAGCAGCCAGAGGGGAGCAAATGAGGGTAGCTGAGTAGGTGGGAGGGTGGTGTTCCGTGCATTCCTCAGTTCCAAAAGAGTAACTTTACTTTGATTTGCTTAATATGCTGAAGCTTCCCTGGTCTTACAGAGGAAAAGGAGCAAGGCCAAATAAATTTATAAAGAAGAAATGTTAGATATGTTTTTGCAAGTTTCTGCATATCTGAAATCGAACCAGTACATAACATGGTATGTCCAGGAGTTATATAGGGTTGAGATTTTTCATGGGTTCTGATTTGCAGATGAGAAAGCAGTGGCGTTGAGGAATAAAGTGCCTTTCCCTATGCCTCATGAGGAGTCGGAGGCCCAGCTGCAAAGAATTTTCAAGGAAAGATATTTCTAGTTCAATGCTCTATCCACAAGACACTACATCTTTTCTTTCACAGTTGTTTATATTTGGTTTAACAGCGGTTTTTATTAATGCCTTCCAAATGATTGAAATACAGTTTTTAAAACCTGAATTGTTACAACTGCATTGTTACCTTTGTCTTTATTAGTACAACAATCTTTTTTCTTGTTTACTCTGTTAAGTGCTAATGTAAATAACAGCTTTTATTTAGCATATTTTTGCTGACTGTTTTTACACGTTTTTGCTACCTCTCACCTAACCATATTTGTCCCATTCTTTTGCAAATCTTTGAATTCTAAATTAAATGAAGCTAGATCTATTCTAAAAGGAATAGTACATCAGTGTTCTTGTTTTTCAATTCTAATTAAAGCCTTCAACTCCCCTGCACTTACACTTTCTCATATTCCATTGCTGCTGCACAAATGCGATTGCAGCTTACACAGGAGTAATTTTAATATAATTAAAATGATCTAATATTTCAATTGTTTGCTGAGAAACTAAGTGTATGCTCTCAGACACTCATCAGTTTAACTTCCAGATAATATCAAAGAAAAAATGTCATCTTTCTAATCTCATGGCTGATAAAGAGTAGTTTATTTTTATTCTTGGTGTAATCATTTAAACATTTTTTTTCTCCAACACTTCCTGATTGCTTGTTTAAAATTACAATTCTGGTGTTAATAAGCTGTATAGTTCTAAGAAAAGTCACTTAATACCCTCAAGGCTTTTGTTTTCTCAAAGGAAGGCTATTAGACAACCACTCCTTTCCTCCCTTGTGGTATAAGGTTCATGGAGGAAGGAAGGGGGCTTCAGCCTCACCAACTCCCTCCACCTCCAATATACAGAGTGTGAGTCTCCATCCTTCTTCAAATTAGCATCAGAGTGTAGGTGTTTGTGTAGTTGATTTCCCTTACTCGGTGGTCCCAAAGAAGGAAATGTACAACTGAGACACGCAATTATTGCACCCTTCTGTTTTGGGCACAAACTTTAATGTCCATTTCTTGGGGTCAGTGGCCACAGAGGTGAAAAGGATCTTCATCTCCTCAATTTGATAACAAGGTCTTTAAGCAGCCTCAGTTCCAGTATAACTCAAAGGTAGATGTGTCAGTTCCTGAACATACAACTACCTCATTTTCAGGAATAACATAAGTAAAAAGTTACCAATTATTAACTGACATTTTCAGGAATAACATAAGTAAGAAGTTACCGATTATTTTCAGGAATAACTTAAGAAGTTACTGATTATTAACCAAAGTAACAGCATAAAGAGCAAAGATGAACCAAAGTGAAAATGCAAAGAGTGATTGTTTTCCTGTTTCATCAGAGACACATCACACAGGTACCACATTAGATGTGATTCTCAGCTCCTCTTCAGGGACTGCTGTCCTGGAAAACACACAGGATAGGTACTTAGTATCTTCCACCAGCTTGATGAACACCTAGGCCTTCTGGCATTGCACAGTTACTATTAAGGACAGCAGCCCATTCCTGGTCAACTTTTATTGGCATTCCTCTCCTTCAGCACTTGTCATTTATTCATTAACTCACAAGAACAGTTAAAAACAAGAGAAACAGATGTTGTTGAGCTCATCAAACTGTATACTTTTTTTTTCAGTCAAATCTCACCTAGTTTCAAATGGGAACAAGATATTCTTTATGCTTTGGATGTTCTTGTACAGCTGATTTCTAATTCTAAGATTTCCCTAATTCGATGACATTGAAAGTTATAAAATCCCTGATAAACTATGTCTAAGTGAGGGTAAGATCTTTATTTAATGAAGGAGAAGGGCTTTTAGAAATGAATACTGATTCCTTAACAGCAATCCAGACTTCTTCAGAAAAGAAAATTAAAATAGAAACACAAAATTATACAACTCTTATGAATCAGAAATCTTCAGATTTCCCCCCATAAACCTCATTTTTCCATCAAAGCCTAAAGCTACACAGTCTAATCCGATGAGTATTATCAACCTTTAATTTTCTTTGCTACTAGTCTCTTATAGTCTTTGATGTAGCCATCCTGATCGTCCTATAATTTGTAGGTTTGACAGCCAAAGGAAATATATTTACTCTAAAGCATTAAAATTTTAGAGGAAGCACCCTATGGTGCTCTTTCTTATTATCTAATTTAGTAGCATCATAGAAAATCAAATCCAATATAAATAATTTAAGGAATAATAAGAATGATTAGGAAAATTCTTAAGAATGTATAATATAACCATCATTTATTATATACCAAACACGTGCAGATTCTGTAGTAGATTCAAACATTCAACAAATATGTATAGAAAATACACTATGTGTTAGGCATTGTTCTAAACTCTTGGGATGTAACAATGAACAAAACAGGCAAAATTCCATACAAGCACAGTGTTGTAGTTAACTTCTAAAATGGCCCATAATGATCTTCACCCCCTCGTATTCACCCCCTTGTATAACATCTTTCCCTTGTGTGTAAGCTAAACCCAGTGACTTATTTCTAATAAATAGACTATTGCGTAAGTGTCAGTTCAGAGAATAGGTTACAAACATAATGCAACTTTCTGTTTTGGAAATTCTCACTTTGTCTCACTTTCTCTAAGGAAAGCCAACAGCTGTGTTTTGAGTTTATGGAGAGCCATATGTGGCAAGGAACTGAGGGTGGCCTCCAGGCAACAGACTTCAAGTAACTGAGGCTGTCAGTCCAACAACCCACAAGAACTGAATCCTGCCAACAATCACAAGAACAAACTTAGAAGTATACTCTTTCCCAGACAAACCTTCAGATGAGACAACAGTCCCAGCCATGAGCTTGAAAACAATCTCATGAGGGACTTTGAGTCATAGGTATGTAGCAAAGCTATGCCAGGAATCCTGCCTGCCCCACAGAAAATGTAAAAAAAATATTTTTTGAAGTTTTGAGATAATTTGATATAATATAAAACAATAGATAATTAATACACATAGAGAAAACTTAAGCAGGGAAAGAAGATAGCTAGTGCGGGAAGAATGAATTGAGAAACAGATGGTAATTTATGCAGCATCATCAGAGAAGGTCTCAATCAGATTTTAACATTTAAGCAAAACTTCGCAGGAACCTACAGAGTAAGCTGTCCATGGGAGGAAGTTTCCAGAGAAAGGAAGACTAGGTGCAAAGGCACTGGGGTAGGAGTAAATCTATATGTTTAGAGAAGGCAAGATGCTAGCATGGCTAAAAAGGAATTAGTAAGAAAGAGAACTAGCAGGAAATGAGATAATAGACATAATGAGAAGCCATGTGTGTGTGTGTGTTTGTGTGTGTGTGTGTGTGTGTGTGTTCTGGGGAACGCAAAAAAAGTAGGTAGAAATTTCAGTGACAGTGGTTCACTGTAAATATTTTGTAATTTTTTTTTATAAAAGCAAGATGAGAAACCTTTTTATGATTTCAAGTACTACACCAAATGAGGAAGCCAATCAGAGGCCTAGTTAGGCGATAATAATACATATCAAATATATTTAATTTACTCCTTAGAGCAGCTGTAAGAAACAATTATCACTAACTCTATGTGTAAGAAAACAATTCAGAATAGTAAAGTTACTTGCCCAAGGCCATGCAACTAATTTAAGAGATAATCGAAATTTAAATTGATCATCTTCTGTCTCCAAATTGAAGCCTTTATTTTAGATTAATATTGATCATTATCTCCCAATATATAAAATACTAAAAGATATACAAGCTAGGAGATAAAGCCAGAAAAGTCAAGTAAGAAATAGGGTGACACAGATGGTGGGGGGAATTATCTAATTATCCTATACAAGAGAAGTAGCCAGAGAATACTTCTATGACCTATTTTAAAGCAAGAAGCATTATATACGAAGAGCACCACCTATGTTAGGTAACTTATCTAAAAATCATTGAAGTCAATAGAGGAGACAGAAACACCCTCGATTTTCTGAACTCTCAATGTCTTATTGAACCACCAGAGAACACTTTTTCATTTTCACCTTTATAAAGTACTTTGCTGATGAAAAGTGCTATTATTACCTTAGAGCTTTTAAAAAAATTAAGACAAAAACATTTCTAAAACAATTATAATTGATTATGTCATCCTTTTACTTGAAGCTGCTGAAGTTCACTGAATTATAGTACAACTAATAAATGAAGATAGCACTTCATTAAAGACTTTAGACATTTTCTGAAATGAATTAAAATTAACAAAGCATCTAAGGATGAAGTGCAAATCTTCTGTAAGTCTTTTCTACAAAAGTGTTCAAAAGCCCAAGTGATTAATATAGCAGATTAGTATGAATTTAAAACAATAGAGGAGTAAGATTTGAAATCAAGTAAATGGAGTTTTCACTTTTTAAATTTCTAGACACTCTTGACTGACTCTGAAAAAAATATTGTTAATAGCTGGATGGATATCTTTTTTTTTAAGATAAAACCTCTGGTCAAGTAATACTTGAATTGTGTATAGCTCTTGACATCCTTTGCTTCTAATTCTTGCAAACAATGCCAAAAATATCATTAGACCCATTTTGACAAACAAGGAAACTGAAGATCAGAAAAATTATCACACAATAATAAATGGGAAGGGCAGGATTTCTATCCTGATTACTTAACCTCCGAAGTCTATACATTTCAATTAGAGAGCAAGAATTCTGGGTCACTTTCTATATATTTTTCTGTTTTTTGTTTGTTTCGTATGTGTGTGTGTGTGTATGTGACAGAGAGAGAAAGAGAGAGAGATTTCAAAATATTTGAATCTTACATAATTCATTGTTTATACCTCCTTTTTCTCAGGTGTAATACACAAAAGGGTAATCAAAAGATGCTGCCTGAAGCTATAAATCTGGATCATTCATTTTAACCTAACATGAAGTTTTGTTGGTTGAAAAAAACCTGTTGGAAGAATTCTTCCAGAAAGTCACCGTCCTGTGAACAAATAGCTTCAAGGCACCAGCAAATTTCATAACTTCAAATTTTAGCCTGAATCTTAATTGACAGTGATTTCCTAGTCTTCTCTGAAAATGTTTATCATTTATGAATATTCTGTATTATCACTGCAAGGATTCAACTGACTGTGTTGTTATTATTATTATTATTGAATCAACACAAGGCTGATCAACCAAGAAAGGGTGACCCAGTGCTTAGCCACGATCCTTTCCATATGCTGCTTTCTCTTCAGAGACCTCTTTGCATCTCCAAAATGATACTCTACTCTAGTCCTAGGCAGTCTTCTTAGCTACATGGCTGTCCTCTGAGAAGGGTTGACTGAATAAACAGTAAACTCCCTGAGTTTTCTTAATTTCAAATGTTTAAGTACTTTATTAGTTTACTTTCTAACTTTAACGTCTGGGGTGCATGCGCAGGTTTGTAATATAGGTAAACTTGTATCATGGGGATTTGTTTTATAGATTATTTAATCACCGAGGTATTATTCCTAGTACCCACCAGTTATTTTGCCTGATCCTCTCCCTCCTCTTACCCTCCAATCTCCAATAAGCCCCAGTGTACGTGATTCCCCGTTATGTGTTCACATGTTCTCGACATTTGGCTCCCACTTATAAATGAGAGCATGCAGTATTTGGTTTTCTATTCTTGCATTAGTTTGCTAAAGGTAATGGCCTCCAGCTCCATTCATGTCCCTGAATTTTCATTTTCATTTTATTTATAGGTCTCAGGGGTGGTGACCAGCATATTGTAGAGGCTCAAAAACTGTTTGCTGAATGAATACATGGAATAATAATTTAATGTAAATAAAACGTATATTTGCTAGGAATCAAGGCTCTGTTTTCTTTATAAAATTTGCTCCAAAGTCACTCATCTCAATCTGCCACCATGAGGAAAAATACTAGAACAAAGGCACCTTGTCCTGTCCCAAGACATCAGTTCTCTACATGAAGGTATTTAATAAATTTAAGAAGACTTTTATGTGTCTGATGTTATAATATCAACTTGTATCAATGCTAAAATCCCTTTTACAATGCCTTGTATCAGTATCTGAATATCTGAAAACAATGTATCTATATGTATATTTAATTTTTGTTCATGAAGGCAATTTGTTAAAATAATTCCTAAAATTATTAAAGTTTAAGAAGTTAAATAGTTTGAGATTATTCTGACAACTAGTGTAAGATTACCAAAATTCCCTTGAATGTATAATAAAATAAAAAACATACTAACTTTTGTAGATTTGATATACTTTAAAATATATCTTTCAGAGTCTGTCTTTTTTCTCTCACTCTCTCCATATATGCATATATTTTCTCCCAAAGTTTCTCACCACCCACCCTTTATAATTTAATTATCCTGAGTGTCTCCTGGTTGAGAATAATGTCCCAACAAAGAATATAAGAACCTTTGTTATTCACTCAGAAGGTTTGCTAGCTTACTCCCTACTCCATTTAAAGCCACAGAGCTGATGCAAAATTAATGTCAAAAGAGACAAGACAGCACAAGAGACTTCCATTCTCTGTGGAGAAAAGCACCCATTATACTTATTGATAAATATTTGCTTAGAACCTACTGTGTGCCAGGCCATTCTAGGTACTAGTTGTAAGTTGTCTTGTTATGTAATTACTTATAAAGTTATCTAAAATCTCCTCACCACTTTCCCTATCCTTGACATTTATCTAGAGCAGGGCGAAATTAGGAGATCAGGCAATTTTGGCTCATCAAATCTTTAAAATCTCTATGAGTTAGGTACGAACTGGATCTCTCCCCCCCCTTTTTTTTTTTTTTTTTTTTTTGTAAGACAAAGTCTTGCTCTGTCTCCCAAGCTTGAGTGTAGTGGTGCAATCTCGGCTCACTGCAACCTCCGCCTCCTGGGTTCAAGCGATTCTTCTGCCTCAGCCTCCAGAGTAGCTGGGACTACAGGTGCCCGCCACCACACCCAACTAATTTTTGTATTATTTTGGTAGAGACGGGGTTTCACCATGTTGGACAGGATAGTCTCGATTTCCTGACCTCGTGATCCGCCCGCCTCAGCCTCCCAGAGTGCTGAGGTAACAGCCGTGAGCCACCACACCTGGCCGAAGTGGACCTACTTTAGATACGCACAGCATATTATAAACGATGTCCAAAAATATCTCCCCAATTCTGACAATTAATAGTGTCTTCCTTCTTTTGTATTTTCTCAGAAGCTAAGGAGCAATGACTACTGAGCTGTTAAGTTTCAGAAAATTAACTCTCCCGGGATTTCAGGTACTGTTCTCCTAAGTTGCTTCTTAATCTATGACCTTGGTCCTTAGATTGATTCTCATTTAGCCACACACAATAATCAATCTCATTTTTTAAAAAGGTTGCTTCTTCCCAAGCCTTATTTCCTCAGAAGAGTAATCTTGAAAGCCAATAAGTCCTACTACCAGGAGAAAAGGTATAGTATATCTTGAATGAGCAAGGCCAATGCAATGGCTACCACCTTGTTT
This sequence comes from Colobus angolensis palliatus, assembly GCF_000951035.1. Lineage (NCBI taxonomy): Eukaryota > Metazoa > Chordata > Mammalia > Primates > Cercopithecidae > Colobus > Colobus angolensis. Next base: position 1,173,813 of record NW_012115178.1, read on the forward strand.
ACATGGCAGTTGTGGGAGGACAGCATACAAATCCCCAAAGGTACACACAAGCTGATGTTATACAAGGAGAGAATTAACCAATTCTTTCCTTTGAGAGGACTTTGTAAGGTTTTTTTTCTTTCTAAAATCTCCAATGTCTCCATCCTCACCCACCTGGTGATGTCCTGCTACCCTTCAATGTCCAACTCATTTTGGTTGCTTTTAAAGCTTCCTTGACCCTCCTTGAGACTTGGGTAATAACCATTTGTCTCCTCTGTGCTATTATTTTTCTTTGTTCACATATTATTTACATGCTTGTTATTCCCAATTGACTGTGAACATTCACAAGTCAGTGAAAGGAAAGAAAAATGAATGAGAAATAGAAGGAAGGAAGAGATGAAGGAAAATATATTAGGATTTGGGTTTGAATACTGAATTCTTTGCTTGCAGCACTTTGGCACATAGTTTTATGTGATTTGTCTCTATAGGCATAATAGCTCATTAATCTTTGAAGAATAGATATTTCAAATGTCCATGTATTCCTACTTAAAATTCTTTCTATTCTTACTGATTCTAATTCAATAATTAAGAATCATTAAATCTAAAACAAAAAATTAAAAAACAAGTTTTGTTCTCTGATAGTCATTATATTATGACAAGTAATGCTAGCACTGAAAAATGTTAGGTAAATTTAAACAAAATCTGTTTTATTAAAAATTCACAACAATAAATTTGAAAAGTAAAAAATGGCTTAACACTTTTTTGTTGAAATGAAAATGATGCCTTATGTATCTATCCTGGAAATTTATATTACAAAATTTATTCTCCATATTTATATAGGAATAAAACATTTTGACCTGCAAGAAATTATTTGTCAAATGGTGCCTACGATGACTGAAGCATTAATTCTTGGTACAGTCACAGGAGACATAAATCCTTATTCTTACATCCATCTGCACATCCACCTACCTGTAGTGAATTGAACGGGCACTAATGGCCACCTTTCTGTTTCAAAACCCTCATTTTGTTCCGACCTCTAAGTCTGCTTGAGCGTTGAAGTCAGATTATTTTCATCCAGCTCATTAGATTGCTTCTCCAACTCAGTTACAGCTCAGTTTATAATCCAATGAGAATGACATTCATCTTAAGGCTGAACATTTATTGTAAGGTATATGCTGAAGTATTCCATGTTTCAGAGATTCACAAGCCTTTTAATGACTATGAAAACTTTTCTGTTATTAATTTACTGTTAATTATCAGATTAATGTGAAAACAAATTTATATTCTATTTTTATTTATTAAGTACCTTATTAATATATTTACTTCCCTTCAAACTGAACTATGGCATAATCTGTTTCTCCTTAACATGTGACAATAATACAGAAAGCGGCACCTGATCAACAAAGGAGCAACATGAAGGAGGAACTTGTCAGTTATCCAGCTCATTACTCTGGTATGTTGGTCTCTAAACTCCATCTTTAGAGTTTTATTATTTTGTACTAATGTTGTATGGTAAAATCATCTATTAATTTTTTGTTGTTGTTTGTTTGTTTGAGACAGAGTCTCATTCTGGAGTGCAGTGGCCTGATCTCAGCTCACTGCAACCTCTGCCTCCCAGGTTTAAGCGATTCTACTACCTCAGCCTCCCAAGCAGCTGGGACTACAGGCGCCTGCCACCACGCCCGGCTAATTTTTTTTTTTAATTTTTTTAGTAGAGATGGGGTTTCACCTTGTTAGCCAGGATGATCTGGATCTCCTTACCTCGTGATCCGCCCGCCTCGGCCTCCCAAAGTGCTGGGATTACAGGTGTGAGCCACTGCGCCTGGCCTCATCTGTTATTATCATTATTATTATTATTTTTGAGACTGAGTCTCGTTTTGTCGCCCAGGCTGGAGTTCAGTGGCGTGATCTCGGGTCACTGCAACCTCCGCCTCCCGGACTCACGCCCTTCTCCTGCCTCAGCCTCCTGAGTAGCTTGGACTACAGGCGCCTGCCACCACGCCCGGCTAATTTTTTTTTTTAATTTTTTTAGTAGAGATGGGGTTTCACCTTGTTAGCCAGGATGATCTGGATCTCCTTACCTCGTGATCCACCCGCCTCGGCCTCCCAAAGTGCTGGGATTACAGGCGTGAGTCACCGCACCCGGCCTCATCTATTAATTTTTAAGCAGATCAACATCGTTTACTTTAAAGAAAGCAAGGCCTCCAAAGCACTGGATTTCATTTTATGAGGAAGAAATGTTATAGTTTAAAATGTTTAAACATTGACGAAGTCATTGAAGATGCCGCAGAAAGAATCAAAGCCCTAGGGAGGCTATTAACAATTCAGCTTTTCCACGGCATGTGGGAATATTAATTCTACTTTCCTGAGATAATTTTTGGATGTGATTAATAATATAAAAATATCTCTGCTGCCAGTAGGCATCTCTGCTGTGTGTTCCTGACCCTGTCATCTGACATCATTAACACAAGTACAAATCTTTCACAAGGGCCGTCTGTTATTCTTAAATGGTTTGGTAGACCAGCCAATTTATACAGAGGTTGATTACTTCAACTAATAAAAATAGAATGAGTAGAAAGAGTTAATAGAAAGTCCAATGAAACAGCACACTTTCCAATCTCTTAATGGTTTTGAGAGGAAAGAAAGGTTTTCTAAGTTTTAGTTTTGGAACCTATATTTTACACTTAAAAAAAACCCAACATGGATTTTGGGAAGACACTTTACATTTCTAAGCTAAGCCATGATTGATTATGCAGTAAAATCTCTAAAGTTCCTTTTGAATCTAAAAGTATTTGTTATATTGTATTGTATTTGTATATTATATTTGTTATTTTTACATATTATATAATGTCATATCATATAATACCATCTTGATAATCTACTAATTCAGGAAATAATGGGGTTTTCCTGAATTGTAAAGTATGATTATACTTAAGCAAATCTTAAAATTTCATGTAAAAGAATCAATAGCAAACATGAATTTAATAATATTTAAATAATCTACATTGCCAAGATCTTTCCATATCCATCTGATATGAACTCCTCAAAAACACTAATGAAATACATCCTGCTATTATCCAAATGTTTACAGATAAGGAAACTGAAGCATTGAGAGGTTAATTATCCCAGTACTGATACTCAAAGCCATTATTTGAATTCTGATCTCAGACTTCAAATCTGCCCTACCTATTTCTTGGACCACAAAATATTGTTCAAGATAGTTTTTTTCTGGAGCCCATTGTTACTAGATCCACGAACCAGGCTATCATCATTATGAAGGTTGGTGGAACCATTTTTTTCCGTAGAAATGGACTACTCTAGCAACCCTTGTTTAGCTTCATGGCATTTAAATACTCTTTATACTTATAAATCCAGAGGCCAAGTCATAAAGAAGCAACTCCTTCTCAGATCTCAGAAGTAGAAGGCCTTCAAATTTCTAGATGCACAATCTGACTTTGTGCTCTATCATGCAGAAAAGGTTAAAATAAAGAAAAGACATTTCAGTTCTTGTGGATAGTTTTCCAAGTTTGCATTCTCTGTTTTAGAGTTCTTCATTTAAAATCCTAAAATTATAGGTAATTTCTACTTTCAAATACCAGTGCCTTCATTCTCTGATTGCCTTGGTAATATGACACAGTTAATATTTTTACCTTCTTTGAATTAATTATCTCCCTCCTAAATATTTTCTTTCCTGGATTTTAGATTGGGGCTAAATTATAGAATTTATATGTTACAATTTGGGAGGAGGGACTAAAGCTCAGAATTAAATGAAGAAAAACATCACAAATCTTCTCATTTTGTAATGTTTTCTACCTTCTGTTAAATAAATTGAAGACTACATATTGATGATCTAAATATACATATAATTACTGCTTTAATTACACGTTTGCTACCTATAATGCATTGTTACCATGGAACTGAGAAATTTCAATTTTAAAATAATTTTTGATATTAATTTCCCTTCATTTTACAGATTTTTAAAGTAACATATTTAAGGGAAAAATAATGCTACCTTTATTGTGCCATTCATATATTTGTAAACATAATGATGATTTAAATCCTATTTAATGTTTTTATGATCATAAAGAGAGTTTTCAACTGTTTAAAGAATTGTAATTTTAAACTAGACTTACTATTCACCTTTCCTTTCTAATTGTAAACTTTGAGAAAATGGCTCTACAAAATCATATTTTTCCTTTCTATATTGTAATAAAAAGGTCTAGTGTCCAGAAATGTGCTCCTGCTCAAATTTATATATAACATAATTAGTTGTATTTTTCAACACGATATTATTTATGAAGGATGATTCGCCAACAGATGTATTTCTTACTCTCTCATTTCTAAAAAGCTCATTTGAATGTATCTTCCCCATTCACTCTCTGCTTTTCCCACTTCATAGAAACAAAGTGTCTTGAACTTGTTTATTAGTAGACCTATGTATATAAAAAATTCTTTGAAATAACTCCTATTACTTTATTTTTCAAAGAGCTAAGTGTTTTTCCTATAAATAATTAAAACTAAATTATTGGTCAAATTTCCAAGGTCAAAAGCAAGCAGAGAGCCAAGCGAGCTGGTAAGGGCTTGCTGAAGTGTGACACAGAATTGACTAGGCAACAATACCATTGCAGTCTGCATTTGACCACTCCACAGCTTACATCCTTAAAGTAGTTTCCTTTCTCAAATCTATTCAGTGCATGTGGTGCAAACATAAGACTGCAATTGGATGCTGTTACTCCATCTGCCAGTCATGGAACTTTCCTCTTTGGCTATAATGGAAAGATTGAGGTGCTAATCGTTGTTTCTGTTATCTCTATTTTATAAAACTTACATTTTTCTTCTCCATTCCTGATTATTGGCACCTTCCTCTCTCTAGGAACTACAGGGCTGTCCTTCTTGCTTCTGCCTTTGGCTGCCTTCCCAATAGGAGAAGATAGAACTAGTGCATACTCCCTTAGGAGGACGAGGACGGGAGGGGACTCAGCAGGGATGCTTCCTTAGTCTCTTCAACCACGGGCAGGGAGAATTCACAAAGGCAGCCCTGGAACCAGCTACCACTGTATTTTGTGATGAGTCGTACCAGTGCCTCTGTATTCATGTACAGCCAGATCAAGGGAAATAATACACAAATATTAATTATTTAGAGATAATAATATGTGTACAGCTCTTGATCTGTGTGTACAACTCACATTGATATTCTATTAGGAAAACAAAAACACATTCACAGTCGATGTTTGCCCAACTTTTTAAAGAAGTGTGGGTGTCCTCTAAGGGGAAAGGAATAACGAATCATTGCTTAATAAAGGAGAAACACATGCTGATGCATAATTTTAATAACTGAAGCTAGACTCTAGGCCTTAAGTCTTTTGAACTCTATTAATAAGAAAGAATGTGAACCTACTCTTTCTACATAATGAAAATCTTCAAATTAAATGAATGAATTTTGTCAGATTTTGTTCATATGTGCTGGATCTGTAGAATAATCAAGAGGTAGGAAAGTGAGTTATAAGACAATTATTCATGTTATTAGAGGTCAAATCAAATGAAGATGTTTTAGTGTACTTTTCCCAAGGGTATAGGGTGGCTGTGTTTTCTAAATGGTGTAGATTGTTTTTTATTTCCCTTAACTTCACTTTCTGGGGATGACTGATGTCACATGGTTTGCTTCTCTGCCAGCAGTGATAGATTCTTCCCCAGACCTTCCCACTAGGTAGATATGTAATCATTCTATTTCACATCTTTGCTTCAGTACAATTCCATGCTGACACACCTTCTCTGGAGGGAAGAGTGTGGCCTGGTGGTAGCAGCACACATTCTGAGAGCCAGGAATCATTGAGTGCTAATCTCAATATCATGTTCCTCAGTAGGCAAGTCACTTCCTTATCCCTTTGTTCCAAATCTGTAAAAGAGAGATGACAATTCAGTGGTAATTTGGGTAGTAATTAGTGTTGGTACAGTGCTACAGTAGCTCTAAATATTATTGTCATTACTTCAACACAGTCAGCTAATTGGAGCAACCTCTCATGAATTCAAACCTGCTAGTTAATTAAATTATAAATACACATGGTATGCATTTTCCGCAATCAGGTATGTGCCAACAGTCTTACAACCTTATAAAGAGACCATATTTCAAAAAAGTAATGGGTATTTACTTATTTTTCATTTGGAACATATTTCCATGTATAAACAGTATCAATAATCACCTAGGCAAGCCTATGATGTTATGTTCATCTTGTGATAAGCACTTGCCATAAAAGTATTGGAAAATTATATTGGTTTTATTGTGAAGAGAAGATAATAAATTATCTTGGTGTTCATGTTTAAGAAAAGAAGAATGAGAAAATAGCAAAAGAATCATGACTATTTCAGGAGGATATCTAATGAAATTGGTTTAGCAATCATTAATTCAACATGCATTCTTTCATTTATTATTTAAGAATTAACACTTGAGTTTACCTCTCTGTCAGACACTATTCTAGTGCTGGGGACATAGTAGTGAACAAAACACTGTTCTCAAAGTGGGGAAAAGACAGCAAGCAAACAAATACATACTATTGCAGATGGACATAATGTGCTGTGAAAAACAGCTAAGCAAGATAAGGAGTGGGTGACTGAGAGGAAAGGTTGCTGTATCTCATGGGGTGCTCAGAGAAGACCTGCAGTCAGATAATATATAATCATAAACTGGAATGCAGTTGGAAAGCCAAGGACGTGAATATCTGGAGGTAGAATATTCCAGGCAAAGGTGGAAGCAAGTGCAAAAGCGCTGGGGTAAAAACGTGTTTGGTATATTTGAGGAACAGAAAAGAAGCCAGTGTGTCTGGAACACAGTGAGTGAAGGGTGTGTGGTGGTAGATATGTTGGAGAAGCTGTGGAGGATCTGACCATATACAGCTGTTAGACTATGGTTAATGCTTCCTGTTTCATGCTGAGTAAAATGGGAATCACGTGGAAGATACAGAACCCAGAATTGATGTGGTCAGATTTTTCACTCTGGTGGCTCTAAGGAGATTTGATTGTAAGGGAGTGTGGTAGGCCAGATAATGGTGCCTCCAAAAGATGTCTCTGCCCTAATCTCCAGAACTTGTGAATGTTACCTTATCTGGCAAAAGGCATTCTGCAGATGTAGTTAAACTAAGAATTTTGAAGTGGGGAGATTGCCTTTAATTATCAGATTGGGTCTGATGTAATCACACCAATCCTTATGACAAGGAGTCAGATCAGAGCTAGCCGTAGGTGATAGGACCATGGGAGCAAGACGTCAGAGTGATGCAAAGAAGAGATCATGAGCCAAGAAATGCAGGCAGCCTCTGGAAACTGTAAAAAGAAAAGAAATTGATTCTCTTCTGTGCTTACTGAAGGAACCAGCCCTACCAGTACCTGACTTTAGCCCAGGAGAATAAGTTTGGATTTCTGATTTTCAGAATTATAAAGGAATACATTTATGTTGCTCTAAGCCACCAATTTTATGGTCACTTACTACAGCAACAATAGGAAGCTAATACAGGGAACAAGGGTATAAACTGGAAGTCTAGCTAAGAGGCTGGAGTCTGGAAGTGGTGATAGCTTGCACTAGAGTGATAATGGTGGGGCTGCTTAGGAGTCATAATATTCAGAAATTATTATGACAGGTATGCTAATAGGATTTGTTGACAGCCTGGATGCAGAGTGTAAAGAAAGACAGGAATCAGGGATGACTTTAAAGATTTGGGCCTGAACAACTGGTAAATTGAAATTTCCTTTTGCTCAAATGGCAATGAATGGAGATGTCAAAAACAAATATTTTTGATTACCTACTAAGTTCTAGGCAACGTTATAAGGATGCAAAAGTCAAGATATTCATGCCTTTGCAAAATTTATAATCCAGCATAGTGTTTCTTAAGTGTATCCTTGGGTTCCCTGATCTTTCTACACTTCCTGCTCTGCTCTTCCAATATCTGGGGCACAGTAGATTTTCTCCATCCCTGCCGTGTAGATACCTACTCTAAAATCTGTGAGTCATATATTGCAGAATTCTCTACAAGTTTACTGGGAAGAGGTTTCTTATCCCTTTATCAGTTTCTTCAGTTATCAGCCACCCTTCCCCTCTTGTCACCACCAATGTCATTTTCTATCATACAGTGTCGTCATCTTCCAGTGATATGCAGACATATTTTCAAATATATCGCACAGTGCCACTGAAACATGATGGTTATTCTGTTTAACCTATAGCATTGTACTGTATGCACACTAGTCCTACAGCAAAGGAATGTAAAAGCCTCTGAAGTATCTCTGAAATCAAATGTATTGCTTAACCTATGTGTACACAACCCGGGCACTAGAAAATAACCAACCTCAAGGCAGATTTATTTTTTCAATTATAGCTTCAAATTTATAATTGTATGTTAATTGCAAAAACCTTTATAGGTAAAAGAGATAACACAAAGAGAGAAAGAAAACTAATATTACCTAGTAGAGGCCATATTAGGTTACAGACTTGCTTGCTGTAAAAAGTGATTCCTAAAAGAGTATGATTTAATCACAATAGAAATCAACTTATCTCTCTTGGTCACCACTCAGGAGCCATATGACACTTGCACAGTATCAAGTAGTATCTTTCCATCAAGTAGCATCTTTCCATCTTGTTGCTCTGCCATTGCTACAGTTTGTTATCATACATGTTACAGAAATGCCTTCCCAAAGGGTCTGTAAGCCAGTGTGATGGAAAGAAAAGGGAAGAGGAAGGCATATTTATTATTTTATAAGTATATGCCACAAGTTGTACATATCTTTCTTCTCACATTTCATAGATAAGAATTTACTCCTATTGTGACACCTAAATGCAAAAGAGGTAACCCAATGAAGTTTGCAGATAGGTTAACCTATGCCCAGCTACAGCTTCTATTACTACAGGAAAAGAAGAGAACAGATGGTAGAATAATAACTATTAGTCTCAGTCACAGAACAAGTAATGGACATTTCTTCATTGCATATCACGAGGTTCTCTTGCCTTTGTGTGTTCACTCTTTCCTTTACCTCTAATGTGCTTTCCTTACAATTCCATTTGTCAAATTTGACGTAGCCTTTAAAGCCCAGCTTAAATTTCATCTCCTTTCTGAAACCTTCTGTGGTAGAGATAATAAAATTGATCAGACATTATACCTATTTGTCCGTATTTGTCAACCATCTTGCAGTGGGTGGTAGGGGCTTGAGGAGGGTGACAGCTACAGTTCTGGCCAGTGGCCTCTGAGATGAAGTGATGTAGACTCTTCCACAGTCATGGTGAATACGGAGTCTTCTGTTCTAGACCAGGAAACTACGAAAGGTTGGAGCCTTTTTTATTCTGGATTCCTGAGTGACGACCCAAATTGAGCTGAATATATATTGTGTGTGAGAGAAACCTTATTTGTGTAATATGGGATTAAGGTTTTGAGGTTGTTATCACAGTAGGATGAAGTCACTTTCTTTGACTCTTCCAGGCAGATTTGATCGCTCCTTCCTATTTGTTCCTGGTATATGTGCAGAGTTTTGCAAGTCACAGTATACTTTTTGATCTGTGTACTTCTGATTTCCTGGGAAAGTCAATAACTTTCTCAATGGTTTCTAGTGTACAGTAGAGCTTAATAAAAGGGTAATTGTTTAAATTATATCTAGAGCTAAAATAAGTAGCAAGAAGCAGGAAGGTATCAGAAAAATGGGACAGACTGAAAACAGAAGAGTTTTCTGCAATAAGGGTATGGCTGGGTATAACACATTAGATGCTGATATTTGGATAGAAAAGAACAGTGTCATTTTATGACTTCTGCATGTATTTTTGAAAACTTTCAGACAATTTTATGTTTTCTACCATTTCTTATTGGATAAAATAAGAACAGAGTGGCAATCTGTATAAGGAAACAAAACACAATGGTATGTGTCTTCAAGATACACATGGAATGGCACTATTTCACATTCAATGACATCTGTAGACTCAAAGGAGTGGAGGAAAATCTACCAATGAAAGGGAAAACAGAAAAAAGTAGAAGTTGCAATCCTAATTAATGACAAAACAAACTTTAAACCAACAAAGATCAAAAAAGATAAGGAAGGGCATTACATAATGATTAAGGGTTCAATTCAACAAGAAGAATTAACTATCATATATATGGCATATATATGATATATATGTGATACATATATGACATATATCTGATATATGTGATATATATGATATATATGATACAAACACACACGTGCACACCCACCCAACACAGGAGCGTCTAGATTCATAAAGCCAGTTCTTAGAGACCTTCAAAGAGACTTAAACTCCCACACAATAATAGTGGGAGACTTCAACATCCCACTGACAGTATTAGATCATCAAGGCAGAAAATTAACAAGGATATTGGGACCTGAACTCAACACTGGAACAGATGGACCTGATAGGTTTCTATAGCACTCTCCACCTAAAAATAATGGAATATACATTTTTCTCATTGCCACATGGCACAGACTCTAAAACATCCACATATTTGGACATAAAACAATCCTCAGCAAATGCAGAAAGCTGAAATCATACCAACCACTCTCTCAGATCACAGTGCAATAAAACTAGAATTCAAGAGTCAGAAAATTGCTCAAAACCATATAATTACATGGAAATTAATCAACCTGACCCTGAATGACTTACGGGTAAATAATGAAATTAAGGTAGGAATCAAGAAGTTCTTTGAAACTAATGAGAAAAAAGATACAATATACCAGAATCTCTGAGGCATAGCAAAGGCAGTGTTAAGCAGAAAATTTATAGCACTAAATGTCCACATCAAAAAGTTAGAAAGATCTCAAACCAACAATGTAACATCATAATTAAAAGAACTAGGGAAGCAAGAGCAAACGAATTCTAAAGCTAGCAGAGACAGGAAATAACCAAAATCAGAGCCAAACCAAAGAGATTGAGATGTGAAAAATAATTCAAAAGATAAAAGAATCCAAGATCTGTTTTTTTTTTTAAAAAAAGTAATAAGATAATAGACCACTAGCTAGACTAATAAAGAAGAGAGAAACTCCAAATAAATACAATTGGAAAAGACAAATAGGATATTGCCCCTGATTCCACAGAAATACAAATAACCCTAGAAGACTATTATGAACACCTATAAGCCCACAAAATAGGAAACTTAGAATAAATGGATAAATTCCTGGACACACACACCCTCCCAGGATTGGACCAGGAAGAAACACTATCACTGCATCCCTGAACAGACCAATAATGAGCTCTGAAATTGAATCAGTAATAAATAGCCTATCAACCAAACAAGAAAGCCCAGGACCAGACAGATTCATAGCCAAATTCTACCAGATGTGCAAAGAAAAGCTGGTGCCATTCCTATTGAAACTATTCCAAAAAATTGAGTAGATAGACTCCTCAACTCATTCTATGAAAATGGCACTCTGATATCAAAACCTGGCAGAGACACAACAAAAAAAGAAAACTTCAGGCCAATATCTTTGATGAACATTGATGCAAAAATCTTCAACAAAACACTAGCAAACCACAGGCCAAGGTGTGGTGGCTCATGCCTGTAATCCCAGCACTTTGGGAGGCCTAGGCAGGTGGATCACCTGAGGTCATGAGTTTGAGTCCAGGCTGGCCAACATGGTGAAACCCCATCCTTACTAAAAATACAAAAATCAGCTGGGTGTGGTGGCACACGCCTGTAATCCCAGCTACTCGGGAGGCTGAGGCAGGAGAATTACTTGAACCTGGGAGGTGGAGGCTGCAGTGAGCCAAAATCACACCACTGCACTCCAATCTGGGCGACAGAACTCCATATCAAAAAACAAACAAACAAACAAAACAAAACACTATCAAACCAAATCCAGCAGCACATCTAAAAGCTAAATCCACCATGATCAAGTAAGCTTTATCTCTGGGATGCAAGGTTGGTTCAACATACACAAATCAGTAAACATGATTCATCACATAAACAGAACTAAAGAAAAAAAAAACATGTGATCATCTCAATAGATGCAGAAAAGGCTTTCAATACAATTCAACATCCCTTCATGTTAAAAACTCTCAACAAACTAAGTATTGAAGGAACATACCTCAAAATGGTAAGAACTGTCTATGACAAACCCATAGCCAACATTATACTGAATGGGCAAAAGCTGGGAGCATCCCCCTTGAAAACTGGCACAAGACAAGGATGTCTTCTCTCGCCACTCCTATTCAACGTAGTATTGGAAGTCCTGGCCAGGGCAACCAGGCAAGAGAAAGAAACAAAGGGCATCCAAATAGAAAGAGAAGAAGTCAAATGATCCCTGTTTGCAGGTGACATCATTCTATATCTAGAAAGCCCCATATTCTTGGCCCAAAAGCCCCTCCAGCTGATAAACAACTTCAGCAATATCTCAGGATACAAAATCAACATACAAAAATCACTAGCATTTCTATACACCAACATCACCCAAGCCAAGAGCCAAATCACGGATGCAATCCCATTTACAATTACCACAAAAAAAAAAAAATGAAATACCTAGGAATACAGCTAACTAGGGAAGAGAAAGATCTCATCCTTGTGCAGGAGTCATGCTAATCTTCTCCACACGGTTCCAATTTTTGTATATGTGCTACTGAAGCAAGCACAGAAAGATCTCTACAATGAAAATCGTAAAGCATTCCTCAAACAAATCACAGATAACATCAACAAATGAAAAAATATCCCATGATCATGGATAGGAAGAATCAATATCATTAAAATGGTGATACTGCCCAAAGCAATTTACAGATTCAATGCTATTCCTATCAAATTACTAAAGACATTCATTACAGAATAGAAAATGCTGCTTTAAAATGCATATGGAACCAAAGAGCCCAAATATCTAAGGCAATCCTAAGCATAAAGAACAAAGCAGGAGGCATCACACTACCTGACTCAAACTATACTATAGGGCTATAATAACCAAAACAGCATGGTACTGGATGATACTGGTACAAATACAGACACATAGACCAATGGACCAGACTAGAGAGCCCAAAAATAAAGTCACACATCTATAACAATTTGATCTTCAATGTAGCTGACAAAAACAAGCAATGGAGAATCTATTCGATAAATGGTACTGGGATAACAGGCTAGCCATATGCAGAAGATGGAAATGAGACCCCTTCCTTACACCATACACAAAAGTCAACTCAAGGTGGATTAAAGATTTAAATTACAACCAAAAACTACAAAAACCCCAGAAGACAACCTAGGCAATACCATTCAGGACATAGGAATGGACAAAGATTTCATGATGAAGATGCCAAAAGCAATGACAGCAAAAGCAAAAATTGACAAATGGGATCTAATTAAACAAAAGACCATCTGCACAGCAAAATAAACTATCATCAGAGTAAATAGTAAACCTACAGAATGGGAGAAAGTATTTGCAAACTATGGATCTGACAAAGGTCTACTATCCAGCATCTATAAGGAACTTAAACAAATTTACCTAAAATATACAAACAATCCCATTAAGACTTTTTTCAAGACAAGACATACATACAGGTGGCCAAAAAGCATGTGAAAAAAAGCTCAACATCACTGACCATTAGAGAAATGCAAATCAAAACCACAATGAGGAACCATGTCACACCAGTCAGAATGGCTATTATTACAAAGTCAAAATATAGCAGATAATGAGGCTGACGAGGTTGCACAAAAAAGAGAATGCTTATACACTGTTGGTGGGAGTGTAAAGTAGTTCAACCACTGTGGAAATCTGTGTGGTGATTCTTCAAGGCGCTAAAAACCAAACTACCATTCAACCCAGCTATCTCACTACTGGATATATAGCCAGAGGAATACAAATGATTCTGTCAAAAAGACACATACACATGTATGTTCACTGTAGCACTACTCACAATAGCAAAGACATGGAGTCAACCTAAATACCCATCAATGGTAGACTGCATAAAGGAAATGTACTATGTATACACCATGAAATACTATGCAGCCATAAAAAGAATGAGATCATGTCCTTTGCAGGGACATGGATGGAGCTGCAGACCATTATTCTTAGCAAACTTACACAGGAATAGGAAACCAAACACCACATTTTCTCACTTATAAATGGGAGCTAAATGATGAGAATACACAGGCACAAAGAGGGGAACAACAGACACTGAGGCCTGCTGTAGGGTGGAGGATGAGAGAAGGGAGAGGAGCAGAAAAAATAACTATTGTGTACTAGGCTTAGTCTGTGGGTGATAAAATAATCTGTATACACACCCCCATGACATGAGTTTACCTATATAGCAAACGTTTACATGTATCCCTGAAGGTAAAATAAAAATTTAAAAATTACTTTTTAGTGCAACATTTACTTTTTTAAACAAATTTTCATGTTGTTCTTGTTTTGTAAGTATGTAACAAACCTTCTCATCTTGTTTAGTATGATAAGGATTTATTAACAATCATATTTTTAAATTATAGAATTAGTTTTTCTAATAAGAAGATGAGAACACATGATATAATATTTCAAATAAATATAGTATACTTTTTGTATAATATTTTATCTATTACTTACTATGATCCAATGATTTAGAGATTATCTTTGTCCTATTCCACAAATCAGGGAAGTGGGTGGATTTTAATGCTTTGGATTAAGTGTCCATATTATCATAAAACCGTTCAATATTTTGTGCAATTACTTATTTCATGCAAGAATACATACATTTACTAAAATATGCATTCCAACTTTTGAGGTAGGATTTTGTTTTCATTCAGTGCTGAATATTTCAATCACTCATTTACATTTCTCTTTGTCGATAATAATATTAAATTTCTGTACTTTGATTCACCATTTAGAATTGAAATCTGAACTACTTTCTATAGGAAGACCCACACATATAATGAAAAGTACAGGACCACTGTCTGAAAGAGTTGTGTTTAAATTACTTATCACATTGAAGTAGTAGCCAGAAGAGTCAAAAAAAGTAATCTAAGAAGTTAAAATAATCTTTGTCACAGACATTTAAAAAGAGCAAAGAACTGTAGATTAGATCAAAATTTGCCTGGGTTTATCCACTCTCTGTACATAAGTGGATTTTGTAACTTGTATTTACTTAGATAATGTAGTAGGAAAATCACAGTTTACATTGATGTTTTATCAGCAACAACACAGTTGTTTAATGCTAAAATTAAATAGAATTTGGAACTGCTTTTTAAGTCAGAGTAGAAGAAAACATTTGAGGCAATTGAGATGTAATAATTTAAACATAAGCTTGCAAAAACAGAAAGATAAATCAGTGATTTCACCTGGTTTCTTTTACACATTCATTTTATATGACATGAGAATTGGCCTTCAACATTATTTACGTCTATCCTTTCTATTCTATAAATGTATTATAGGGTGTTGAAAAATTACTGTTTGTAGCATTTCCACAGAAAGGAAGAGAGAATATTTCACTCAGCATAAGATTTATGCTTGCTGAAGGCAGCGAGAATTGCTTGTGCACATTTTACAGAAGAATTTGACTCCTTGCCATAAAAGTTCAAGTGACCACTTAGGATTTCTCATTGAGAACCACTGTATGCAAACACATGAGCTGTGGATTGATTCTTACTTAATTACCAGACCACCAACTTTGCAAGTGCCATTAACTGCAATACAATCTTGGACACTGTGCAAAACCATCATGATTTTCCTTCTGATCTCTCCAGTGTGTTTCAGAGCATCTAGGAAGGCTCAAAAGTAGTACATGAAATTTCACTCCTATGTGTCAAGTTGATGAAAAAAGTGGGCATGCTACAATCCTTTCAGAGTTACAATTCAAGTGAGAATCCCAACTATATACTAAATTCATGGATAAACAATGGGAACTTGAAAACCATAATTTCAAGTTTTATTTCTGCAGGCATTGGCATATGACACCAAATTATTAAATTTTGTATAATACAAAATTGAACACATGAGAGATTTACATAGGGATAAGAGAGCTTCATGGAGTTTGGGAATGTGCAAAAGCTATAGAATATTTTCATAATAGTCAGTCTTATGAAACACAAACTGAACAATAGTTGTCAAATATGACTCTCACCTAATTTGTATGGTAACTTTAATATGTGTAACCATCACATAAGTGGGCAGGAAAGTACTGAAATGCAGAAACCATGTGAGGTAGCAGTTAGCACTGGTTGCTGATGCATATGAATAACTAATAATCCAATACTAAAAGCACCTTCAACATATAGAATGTTCTGGATAAGGTTTGGGGAGGGGGATATAGTGCATTTTGTAAATAACTCCTGTGCAGAAGTTGTTTTCTTCACAACATGAACTAGGGAAGTTTGTAAATCAATCCTCTTATTCGTCAACAATGAAGAGAAAAAGCATGTCATTGGAAGGAAATACTCTCTACTTTTACAAGATGATGATACGGTTTGGCTGTGTGTTCCCATCCAAATCTCATCTTGAATTGTACTCCCGTAATTCCCACCTGTTGTGGGAGGGACCCGGTGGGAGATAATTGAATCATGGGGCGGTTTCCCCCATACTGTTCTTATGGCAGTGAATAAGTCTTATGAGGTCTGATGGTTTTATCAGGGGATTCCGCTTTTGCATCTTCCTCATTTTCTCTTCCCGCTGCCAAGTAAGAAGTGCCTTTCGCCTCCCGCTGTGATTCTGAGGCTTCCCCAGCCACATGGAACTGTAAGTCCAATTAAAGCTCTTTTTCTTCTCAGGTATGTCTTTATCAGCAGCTTGAAAACAAACTAATACACGTGGTCTGGCAGGTATATTTGCATTACAAATAAAAAATAATCTCCTAAGGAATTATAGTTGACAAAGACATTAAGACACAGATCACAGATCAGAAGACCTAATCTTTTAGGAAGGCAGTAGTCCCCAAAGTGATCTACAGATTCAATGCAATCTCTGTCAGAATCCTAGCTGACTTTTTTGTAGAAATTGATAAGCTTATTCTAAAATTCAGGCAAAATTGCAAGAGATGTAGGATAGCCAAACAGTCCAAGAAAAGAAGAAAAACATATGGGGACTCATACTTCCTGACTTTAAAACTTACTACAAATAACAGTAATCAAGAAAATAAAGTACTGGTACAAGGATAAGTACAGAAATCAATGCAATAGAATTGAGCATCCAGAAATAAACACACATAATTATGGTCAACTGATTTTTGATATAAGTGTTAAATCATTCGTTGGGGAAAGAATAGTCTTTCCAACAAATGATGTAGGAATAAGTGGATATCCATATACAAAAGAATGAAATTAGACTCTTAAGATCAGAAGCAAAAATGAAATAAAAATGGATCAAAACTTGAATGTAAGAGTTAAAACTATTAAATTTTTAGGAGGAAACACAAGAGTAAATCTTCCATACTTTGGATTTGGCCAAGGGTCCTTACGTATAACAGCTAAAAGCACGAACAAACAAACAAACAAAAGATAAATTACACTTCATCAAAATTAAATACTTCTGTGTTTCAAAGGATGTCAAGAAAATGAAAGAAAAACCCCACAGAATGGGAAAAATATTTGTAAAACAGATCTTTGCTAAATTACTTACATTTGGAATATATAAAAACTTATAGCTCAATAATAAAAGATAAAATCCCAAATAAAGAATAGGTAAAAGATCTCAATAGACAGTTCTCCAAGGAAGATATGCAAATTACCAAGAAGAATATGAGGAATGCTCCACATCATTAGTTAGCAAAGGAAAGCAAATCAAAACCACAGTGAGATGCCACTTCAGATACACTAGGATGCCTAGAATCAAAAAGTAGGATAATAACCAGTGTCAGTGAGTTAGAACCCTTATATGATGCTGGTAAGAATGTTAAATTGTGCAATCTCTTTGGAAAACAGTTTGGCAATCCTTCAAACAAACATAGAGTTATCACATGACCCAACAATTCCACTCCTAGGTGTATATGCAAGAGAAATGGAAACATATGTCCATACTAAAATGTATACATGAATATTTATAGTAAGCACTGAATAATGATTCATAATAGCCAAAAGGTGAAAACAATCTAAATATTCATCAAAGACAGATGGATAAACAAAATGGCATATCAATACATTGCATTTTTGGAAGGGGAGCATAGAAAGAAATGAAGTACTGATATATCTGCCAGTATGGATGAACATTGAAGATATTACCTTAAGTGAAAGATGCCTGTCACTGAAGTCCCCATAGTACATTATTCCATTCATATGAAAGTCTAGAAAGGAAGTCTATAGAGACAGAGTGTAGATTAATAGTTGTTTAGGGCTGAGAATGGGGGTTGAATGATGTGGGGATGAGGAGATAATAGCTAAAGGGTATAGAATTTCTTTTTGAAGTGATACAATGCTCTAAAATTGATTGTGGTAATGGTTACAACATCTGTGAATATATTAATACTTTAAAAAATTGATGCATAAAATTATATATTTTTTTCATGTACATGATGTTTTGAAATATGTATACATTGTGGAATGGCTACATTGAGTAAGTTAACATATACATTACTTCAAATGGGTGAATTTTAGCCAGTGATTTTTATCTTAATAAAGCTATTTTTTGAAAAGAGGAAACTTTGGTGAGTTTGTTAACTTAACGCTGTACATTTAACTCTAAGGCTAGATAGCAGCTACACAACAGACGAATAAGATGACTTCTGGAAAAAAAGGCATATTGTAATGTGTCAAATCCTTTGGAGCTGAATATTCAGTTCTTATAGATGAAGAAAAATACAAAATATTTGGCTTTTTTATACTGAAGCAAATTATTTGCTAATGCTAGCTACATGAGGTAGGAAAGCTAACAAGCCAAGGATTCGATTTCTATTGAGAAAAGTAGTCTTAAGCTGGAGGTTATCATAAATCCTTATTGACTTACAATGAAATTTAAGAGAGCAATCAGAGGTAGTCTTTGAAACATTTCTTTTTTTTTATTATTATTATACTTTAAGTTCTAGGGTACATGTGCACAACATGCAGGTTTGTTACATATGTATACCTGTGCCATGTTGGTGTGCTGCACCCATCAACTCGTCAGCACCCATCAGTTCGTCATTTATATCAGGTATAACTCCCAATGCAATCCCTCCCCCCTCCCCCCTCCCCATGATAGGCCCCGGTGTGTGATGTTCCCTTTCCTGAGTCCAAGTGATCTCATTGTTCAGTTCCCACCTATGAGTGAGAACATGCGGTGTTTGGTTTTCTGTTCTTGTGATAGTTTGCTAAGAATGATGGTTTCCAGCTGCATCCATGTCCCTACAAAGGACGCAAACTCATCGTTTTTTATGGCTGCATAGTATTCCATGGTGTATATGTGCCACATTTTCTTAATCCAGTCTGTCACAGATGGACATTCCAAAAAACCATCTCTAGAGGAGGGAACTAAAGAGAAAAAGAGATCAGAGAGTAGACTCAAGATAGAAATGATAGAAAACATAGTTGAGATTTATACACTATGTAACTACTAAGATAGTTACATTCAAGTGTTTCAAGTGTATATAATTGATTGTTCTAGACAAAGTAGACCAGAAGATCAAGCACATATACTGTAACTGAGAAAAAGAAATGGAAAGTTAAAGGTTTCCAAGTCAACATATAAGCCTGAAAAGAAAGAGAAACATTTAACAATATCAGATTGCAAAGCAGCAAAAGTTATTTGTTGCCTGAAACTTTGAAGAAACTTGGTCAAGGTCACCTGGAATGACTCAGGCACTCCAAATTAGAATGTTGGGTTTTTTTTTGTTTATCTGTTTGATTTTTAAAAAATTTTTTTTTTTTTTGAGATGGAGTTCCACTGTGTCGCCCAGGCACAGAGATAGTGCAGTGGCACGATCTCGGCTCACTGCAATCTTCGCCTCCCGAGTTCAAGCGATTCTCCTGGATCAGCCTCCCAAGTAGCTGGGACTACAGGCGCCTGTCACATGCCCGGCTAATTTTTTGTATTTTTAGTAGAGACTGGGTTCCACCGTGTTGGCCAGGATGGTCTTGATCTCTTGACCTCATGATTCGCCAACCTCAGCCTCCCAAAGTGCTGGGATTACAGGCGTGAGCCACTGCGCCTGTCCTGGATGTTGGTATTTTAAGTGAGAGAGTCTAGTTCTGTTCACAGGCTAGCGTAGACCTATATTTAAGACAATTATTTATTTATTTATTTATTTAGAGATGGAGTTTCGCTCTTGTTGCCCAGGCTGGAGTGCAATGGCTCAATCTCGGCTCATTGCAACCTCCACCTTCCGGGTTCAAGTGGTTCTCCTGCCTCAGCCTCCCAAGTAGCTGGGATTACAGGCATGTGCCACCATGCCAGGCTAATTTTGTATTTTTGGTAGAGATGGGGTTTCTCCATGTTGGTCAGACTGGTCTCGAACTCCCAACCTCAGGTGATCCACCCACCTCGGCCACCCAAAGTGCTAGGATTACAGGCGTGAGCCACCATGCCCGGCAAGAGTGTGATTCTTAGAAGCAGAATTTAAAGCTCTTTATGGATAAAACAGAGGACATTGAAATATTATTATATTTTTGGTAATAATTCAAATGCGTGTTGAAAACAGTTTTATCTAGAATGAGTCTAAGAAAGATGAAAACAGAACAGCATATAGCTTTCATTATAGAACTACTGCATATGTATATGTGTACATGTATGTGTGTATATATACACACATACATTATATATTATTTTATATATATACACGTATGTAGTGTCTGTGAATAGATACATATGTGTATATATACATACATATATATGTATATACATATATATACACATATATACACACACACATATAAGTATATGTGTATATATATACACAGAATTAGTGAAGGTTATATTGAGGAGAGCAAATAGAGGTAAAAAGACCATGAAATGTAGTATAAAGTAGTATAAACAGAAGGACCCGTGTAGAAAAGAACAGCGATATGCAACTTTAGAAGTATTGCCCCACTATAATTAATGTGCATAGATCTTCTCAAGAATGTAGGCTAACACCAGTTTAATTCAAGGCCAGCTCAGAGCTTAATGTAAGTGGAATGAATGCATTTCAATTAATATACTAGAGACATCCTATGTATCAGAATTCATTCTTTCCACACTGTTTCACATTCTTTGTCTTCCCTCTCAGCAGTGGGGTGTAATAGAAACCGTACTTGCTTTGGATGAGACAGACTACATTTAAATTTCAACACTGACTTATTATCTCTGTGATCTTAGTGATCTCAATAAGGAATTATTTTAGCATGGTTCTATTCTCACTTTCTCTTTATATAGCAAATATAGTCGAGGTACTGGTAAGGTGAGGATCAAGGTCAGAAGGGCCCGGAAAAATGACAGGATGGAGTTGAAAACAGTAAGACAGGCCCTTACATTAACTCAGAGTTCTGATGTGTGACGGTCCACCTAATTCCAGTCTTCTGCACTGGTTTCTGCTGACCCCACAAGATCATGACACCACACTTCAGTGGTCTATTGAGGCCTTTCTTTTCCTCCCCTGTTCCTCACAGGAGCTCCAAACTCTTTTTTGGAATGCTTTTCTTTCTTTTATCCATAGACATTTTTGGCTCACCCTTGTAAATAGTATAATAGTATACTATACTAGGTTACTGTGTGAATTGATAAGAAAGCTAAAGCCTCTATCTCCCCACTACTGGTATGTGGTTATGCCTTAACAGTGAAATTTAGAGACAACACAGATGCCTTTGCTGTCTGTCTTCAGGAGTGATGCCACAATTTGAGGTTAGGTTGGAAAGGTATTAACATGGAGGTGGAGATGCAGCAGCTCTATCAGAGCTGGTGGGGACTTGCTGGTGTCCCATAATCATATCATTTATAGGGCTATTGCTGCTCTGATTCTCTCTAAGAGAATATGATATAGATGATATTTCTACTATTCGGTAACCAGAGATATGCAAATATCAAACTTTTGCTCAGATTTAGAAAAAATTTCTATTAAATTTTCTCCAAGTCAGAGATTAGATGAAAATAGGAAGCACCGATACACACTTAGAATGTGAATAGCCATCTGTGAAAGTCCTGTGAATTATTCTCCAATTTTGCTAATCAAAATAATATTTGGTAAGAGCTAGTTGATAGTCAAGTAACCTTTTAATGATATTACTTAAATCAAGGAAGTTGACTTGGAAAGCCTGTGTTAAAACACCATTGAGGTGATTAATGGTATTATATACCTGCTCTAGCAAAATTCACCTCTGAGACAAAGTGCTATTTATGTAATATCTCTTTTCATTTTCACCAAAGTCTTTTAACACAGTAAAAGTAGAATTCTAGCCTCAAGACTCATTTTTGCAAGGTGTGATTTTTTTTTTCCGTTGGGTTTTAAGTTTCCATTACTTAAAAAAGACAGTAGATGGTATAATTTCAAGCTACTATATACATAATATAGAAATATTTTTTGAAATTATGAACTTTTATAAATAAATAGTGAAACTAATTATTCTTGCATCAATGATAAAGCAAAATTCAGATGCTATTCATGCAAGAATTGAAATTAGACAAAAATTACATCTGCTTAGTTTAATTCCATTAGAAATGTATATGCTTATACAATATAATTAATTTTAAAAGTTTTTAACATATTTTTTCCAGCTCTATTTAAGTTTGTGAGATTGAAGACATATGTACAGTTAAATTAGAATCTCAGATAAATAACAGCTATTTTTTCAGCCAAAGTATATTGCATGGGTTATATTTATATGAAAAAAATATTGTTTATCTCATATTGGAATTTAATAGAGTGTCTTATAGTTTTATTTGCTAAACCTTTGTCTCTCTCATGGATAATTCCCTTATTTAGAGAATTTTTTTACAAGTTCAGGGAATAAAGATGTTTTATAATCATTCTAAATAGGATATTTGTACAATGACTAAAGTGATACTTTTTATTTTGTGTCATTTAAAAAATTGAGGTATGAAGATTTCCAAAAATCTGATCTTAGACTAGAATTCCAACAGTTAGGGCAAATTAACAAAATTATTTTGGGATTTAATTCACTAAAGTAATAAAGTAGTGGTAGAAGATATTCAGAAATAGGAGAGAGGGAAGAATAAGTAAAATAGAGAAGGCAGTGATCTAAGAGAGGAACAGGAATCATCAAGTTAAGGAATAGTAGACGTGCTAATACATATGATTTAAAGCTCATTTTCAACTTTACTCATATAACATTTACTATAGTTCAGACACAGTTATAAATACATTTACTGGATGGTGACTCTTTAATCTTTAAAACAAGCCTTTGAGTAGTTACTAATATTAGCCCCATCTTACAGATGAGAAAACTGAGGCAAGAAGAAATTACTTGCTTAATGTTGGACTGCAAGTAATGGTGGATATGGGGTTTGAAACCCACCAGGCTGGTTCTGCTGTCTATACCAAATCACTATTCTGTACTACTTTTACAGCTAATTCTGTTTTATGAATAAGATATTGTAACAGAAATTAGAAACTATTATGTATATTGATGTGCAGTACATCTTTATAAACTGAAATAATTAGTAACAGAAAAAAAGAACAAAAATAAATCTGCTTTAACTGAGTAATTATGCTTTTATGTTACCAAATGAAAAAATGGTTGGTGTCTGTCTTGAGAAATTAAATCAAAATTTATGAAAATAAGTATATTTACCACAAAACAATAAAACTATTGCCACTGCATACTAATTTTTAGGCAGAAAAATGAATTTCTGAATTTTGGGGGATGAGTCAGCACATAATTTTTCAACCATTCTATAAAACTACATGTGGTAACCTTTACTTATCTTTAAACTTTTCCAACATGATCTTAACGAGCTTGAGTTTTACACACATAAATATTAATTCATTGACTTTTTCAAGAGTTAGTTTTTTGGTTCTTAAGTAATTCTATTATGAAGCAACAACTGAATAATCACCCTTGCTATTTGCTTTTCTTCAAGTTCTAACTTATCTAACTCTGTAATTCTCTCCCTTGTCAAAGGCTTTGGGATATGATTTCTCAAGCAATTACCTAAACTCAGTTTATCAACACTATATAATCCCATGTCTATTGCAAGATTTATACTTTTACTTTTTAATCAGTTTTTGGCTGTTTTAAAATTACTTCATCTTTTTTTTTTTTTTGCAAGATCGGACAACCATGTAAAGATTGATCAAAGCCTTATGTAATGGGCAGATAAAGATTTAAATGGGGAGAGATGCTTGAATGGGTATTAATTTTAGAAGTGGTGAGTTTATCAGATAATATTGTCTGATACGGGAAGTTTTTACTTCCCAATGTGAGCAACAGAGCTGTAAGGAAAGAATAATAGATACTAAGATAAATCCCTTTTAATTGCTCCTATTAGTATATTTGGAATATTTTTCAGATGTTATTATTATCCACTACATTCTCCCATGTGGATAGTAGCTGCCGTCATTAAAAATTTTTGCACAAGTACAAAGAGTCGAAAGTACCTGTATTATTTTGGCAATGCAAAAGAATTTAAGAAGTCATAGCTTTTGAGTTTGAAACTTAGTTTATTGATTTATATCAGCTATGTTAAAGCTCAATTAGTGACATACCAAATCAAAAGAAATCTTATTAAAAATATCACTGAATATGATCTATTTAAACTTTAAAATCTTATTGATAGCTAGTACATACCTTAATGGGAAACTTAATTTTACCTTGTAAATTTTTAATGTCCATCTTAAAACTGTAACCCAGATGCCAGAGTTACTTCTGAAAGATCGAGTCTGCCTCTTTTGGAAGTGGCTGAAACTAGAAACCTCTTTTCTCCTTCCCCAGTTCACTCCATGAATAAAAAGTAAATAAAAAACAAATTCTAAAACACAATGTCTGCTCTAAATAGGTGCTTCTCTATGTACTAAATGCCTGCATTATATACATATTTCTGCCTTTATGTCTACGTACATTTCCTTCTTTTATTTCTGCTTTCCGCCTGCTTCCCTATTTCCCTCCCTCTCTCCTCATCTTTCCTATCTCTCTTTATCTACTGATAATAATTTTCATTCTCTTATCCACTCATAAAGAATCTACCCATTTTTCACATGTAATTAGTTCCAGACACAACTTCTCTGCAGTTTTTCCCTGTCTTTCTTATGAATTCATTAATTGCTGAGAAATATTGGCTTTACTAAAGTTTATCATATATTAATTTTTCATTATAAAAGGGTCTCACTATAAGATGTTAAAAAATAAGAAATTTTACCTAGGCATATAGATAACCAGGGAGGTAAAAGATCTCTACAAAGAGAATTACAAAACACTGCTCAAATAAATCAGAGATGACACAAAAGGAAAAATATTCTAAGTTCGTGGATAAGAGGAATCAATATCACTAAAATGGTGATACAGCCCAAAGCAATTTACAGATTCAATGTTGTTCTCATCAAAGTACTAAAAATGTTCATTACAGAAATAGAAAATAATGTTTCAAAAATCGTATAGAACCAAAAAAGAGCTCAAATAGCGAAGGCAGTTCTAAGCAAAAAGAGCAAAGCAGAAGGCATCATGCTATCTGACTTCAAACTATACTGTAGGGCTACAATAACAAAAACAGCATGATACTGGTACAAAACCAGACACATAGACCAATGGAACAGAACAGAGAGCCCAGAAATGAGGTCACATATCTACAACAATTTGATCTTCAACATAGCTGACCAAAACAAGCAATGTGGAAAGGACTTTCTATTCAATAAATGCTGCTGGGATAACGGGCTAACCATATGCAGAAGATTGAAACTTCCTTACACCACATACAAAAATAAACTCAAGATGGATTAAAAATTTAAAATACAACCAATATCTATAAAAATCTTAGAAGACAACCTAGGCAGTACCATTCTGTATATAAGTATGGGCAAATATTTTATGATAAGGATGCCAAAAGCAATCACAACAAAAACAAAAATTGACAAATGAGATCTAATTAATCTAAAGAGCTCTGCACAGCAAAAGAAACTATCAACAGAGTAAACAGACAACCTACAGAATGGGAGAAAATATTATATTTGCAAACTATGCATCTGACAAAGTTCTACTGTCCATCATCTATAAGGAACTTAAAAAATTTACAAGAATAAAAGCAAATAACCCCATTAAAAAGTAGGCAAAGAACATGAACAGATACTTTTCAAAAGAAGACATAAATGCAGCCAACGATTATATTAAAAAGAGCTGAACATCATTGCTCATTAGAAAAATGCAAATCAAAACCACAATGAGATACTATCTCATACCAGTCAGAATGGCTATTACAAAGTCAAACCATAACAGATGCTGGCAAAGTTGCAGAGAAAAGGGAATGCTTATTCACTGTTGTTGGCTCATTTCAACCATTTTTGGTTAGTTCAACCATTGAGGAAAGGAGTGTGGTGATTCTTCAAAGAGCTAAAAACAGAACTGCCATTTGATCCACCAATCTCATTACTGGGTATATATCTAAAGGAATGTAAATCATTCTACCATAAAGACACATGTACATATATGTTCATTGTAGCACTGTTCACAATAACAAAGACATGGATGGAATCTACTTAAATGCGCATCCATGAGAGACTGGATTAAAATAATGTAGAATAAATACACTGTGGAATACCATTCAGCCATAAAAACGAATGAGATTATGTCTTTTGTGGGAATATGGATGGAGTTGGAGGTCATTATCCTTAGCAAACTAATTCAAAAACAAAAAATGAAATACTGTATGTTCTCACTTATAAGTGGGAACTAAACGATGAAAATTCATGGACAGAAAGAAGGGAACAGCAGACACTGGGTCCTACCAGAGGGTGGAGAGTGGGAGGATGAAGGGAGCAGAAATAACTGTTGGGTACTAGCCTTAGTACCTGGGTGATGAAATAATCTATTCAGCAAACCCCTGTTACATGAGTTCACCTATATAATAAACCTGCACATGTACCCCTGAACCTAAAATAAAAGTTAAAATAAAAAAAAAAAATAGAGTAGAAAAAATGTTACTTTGGGGAATGAAAAGTAATGGAAGACCCTACCTCAAAGATGGTCAAAGTTAAAACAAAATAAACCTAACTTTTGTCACTTTATACAGTGTTAATAAAATATACAAAAAAGATATATTCAGTTTTCCTTTTATAAAATAACATGTATTCATGAGGAAGAGATAGATGATTGCGAACTATGAACTTACATTCAGCCCTGCCCTTGAGCTGATTTCACACAGCATAAAACAGTCTCTTGATATGCTCGCAAAGATCAGAAAAATGCAGTTTGCAGTTTTGAGACTCATTGTTATTATGTCTCCTTTGTTACTTTTGCTTGGATAAGACTCTAATCCATCTTAAGTGTATAAGGAGTCTCTCTTCCAGGTGGTTCTTTCTGAACGCAACGTCAGGGTTACCCTGGACTTCTAACTCTCTGCCTTACTTTCAAACTTAAGGTGACAGTATGTTTTGAAGAACAAATTTGAATTCAATCTTACCATGTAGTCAAGCCCCCACCATCCCTTCTCACCCTAATCTCTCTATCTGCCTTATAAAAGGTGATCTTAGAAAAGAGCAAAATTAAGCCCAGAGAACAGACTCTATATCTCTGTACAATGAACCAATATTGCTTCTGTTTAGCTTCATGCTCTTAGGACAGCATACAGATTTGAACTGTGAGATTACTCTGTAGACCACCCACATGACTTGGTTTCATGATCAGTTTACCTGTAGTTATCTATAATCTGTAATTAGTTATATGACCTAAGTAAATTATGAGTGAATTAACTTATCCATATTCATCATCAATATATTTTTAATTGACAGAGTACTGTAGTTTGAAAGACTAAAGCTTCTTTTTCATGGCATGGGAGTGTTGCGTAAGTAGATATAAATCTTGCTACTGTGCCTAACAGCATAGTTGACAGATTTTACTAACTTTTTCAAGCTCAAATATCAGAGATTTCTGCTTGAAGAGCAAAATAGTCTTCAAAAACTTCATATATATAAGTATGATAGAGTATGACAATAAGGGACATTTGAAAATTATTTTAAAACTATTAAGAGGCCAGGCTTGGTGCCTCACACCTGCAATTTCAACACTTTGGGAAGCTGAGGTCAGAAGATCACTTGAGGCCAGGCATTCAAGACCAGCCTAGGCAACATAGTGAGACTCCATCTCTACAAAAATTTTTTAAAATATTAGCCAGGCATGGTGGGATGTACCTGTAGTCCTAGCTATTCAGGAGACTGAGGTGGGAGGATCTCTTGAACCAAGCGGTCAAGGCT
The DNA here is from genome assembly GCF_000951035.1 of Colobus angolensis palliatus. Taxonomy (NCBI): domain Eukaryota; kingdom Metazoa; phylum Chordata; class Mammalia; order Primates; family Cercopithecidae; genus Colobus; species Colobus angolensis. Next base: position 1,202,011 of record NW_012115178.1, read on the forward strand.
GGAGTGAGCCATGATCACGCCACTGCACTCCAGCCTGAGTGAGAGTGAGACCCTGTAATTTAAACAATAAAAATAAAACCATTAAGAATTGAAGAGGAATGTACATTACAAATTAAAATATGGAAGGAATATATCACAATCCTAAGAAATTAGACTGATTCAAAATTATCTTTGCATTATGATAAATTTGGTATACTGCCATATTTAGGCTCATACTATTTGAATTTTCAGCTATAATAGATAATTCCTAGATTTGTAGGCGGTAGGGAGCTGATGGTTGTTAAGTAATTCATGTTTCTTCCAAATGAACTGTAAAGTAGCTTTTTTAAAAATCCACTTTATAGATAAAGAAATTGAGGCCAAGAGAGTTTAGTTAACTTCTCCAGGGTCACACAGAACTATTAAGCAGCAAAACTGGATTTGGATGGAGCTTGGGCACATACTTTCTCTTCTGTATAATGCCAATTCTCTGTTTCAGAAATGGAGTGGAATGAGGAAATAGGGAATAAGAAAATATTCAAGTGGTGAGAAGAACAGCATGTTTGCCATTTGAGATATGAATATTTCTGACATATGTGACCAAGAAGGGAATACATGAATGAGAGAATCCTTTCTCTTGCGTTCTGTCTTCTAAGGATCAGTGGACCTGCAGGATACCAGCTATAGCTAGAAAAAGTCCACAGTTTTATTGTCACAAACAATTACCACTGACAGATTTAAAACCTTTTAAAGCTGTTTTTGTATATTGTGAAAAGCATGGCTTTTTTGTGTGCTTGTGTGTACATGAGATACCTAATAACCCTTTTAGTATGGGCATTAAAAAAGATGTGAGATATGTAAGTAGAAGCTAAACTTTGAGTACACATGGACATAAAAAACAACAGGCGCTGGGGACTACCGGGACATGGAGGGAGGTGGCAAGGGTTGAAAAGCTACCTATTGGGCACTATGCTCACTACCCGGGTGACAGGATCAGTTGTTCCCCAAACCTCAGCATCATGCAATATACCCATGTAACAAACCCGCACATGTACCTCCTGAATCTAAAATGAAAGTTGGAATTTTTTAAAAAGTGAAACAAAGATGTGAGAAAAAGATAAAGGGAGAAGAAAAGAGAGAGAAGACAAGAATAAATAAATACAGAAATGAGCATAGGGCCGGGCGCGGTGGCTCACGCCTGCAATCCCAGCCTCCCGAGTAGCTGGGACTACAGGTGCCCGCCACCACGCCCTGCTAATTTTTCGTATTTTCAGTAGAGATGGGGTTTCACCACATTAGCCAGGATGGTCTCGATCTCCTGACCTCGCGATTCGCCCGCCTTGGCCTCCCAAAGTGCTGAGATTACAGGCGTGAGCTCCCGCGCCCGGCCATATTATTATTTTTTAAATGGTTCAGTAAATGTTATAAATTATGGTGAAATCAAATTTAAAGAAAGTCTGAGAAGATGTAGGTTCTGGGCCTACTGCTGTGCATTAAAAAATGAATTTTCCTAGTGTTACAGGAATAATTAAGGAAAAGCAGTAATTGCTACTAGTTTCCTCCACCTGATGTATAGGCAGAGGCTATAGCCAGCCACCTGGGAAAGTCAGGAAGGTGACAAAGTCCCATGAGGAAGGTAAAGGTGACAACTTGAAGGCCTCATGAAACTCATGCCGAGGGTCTCTGAATGCCAGGAAATCTTTTCCCTGCCTGGGTGTAACACTGCATCTCTTACTCTGCAGAAATTTACTGGCATCTTTCTGTCAAGTTCATAATTTCCTAGTAGCGCCAGCTGCATAGGGCTGCAGAGGACAATGCCCAACTCAGTGGAGCCAAAAGTAAACTCAGAACATAAGAAAACATCAACAGTAGGCTTTACTCATGCTCAGGGATCATTTATGATCATTACGATCCCCACTACCAAGTCAACACACTTTCTCCCTGTTATTCCTGTCCATAACCTTCGATACTCTTCCTTGAGAAACAGTTCCAGTTGTTTCCGTATGCAATGCTGTCCTCATTCCTCATTTACCTCTTTGAGTCCTGATTTATTGTGTACTCAGGACTGTGGATGTTTTCCAAAAATAGGTCTTTCACCCTTTGATCTTTTCCCTTTATATACTGAATAAAATATTAATAAAATTAACATATTCTCCAATAAAAATGTCAGGAGGCACACAGGACATGCACAAAATAAAAAGGATAAATGACTAATAAGCATAAAATAGTCAAATCACTAATTATCCAAAAAATGTAAATCAAAAAAGAAAAGCCATATCATTTACACCTATCAAGTTGTCAAAGACAATATGTGAAAGAAAATTATAATACAGAGTATTGTGAAGAGTGTAAGAAACTGGTCACTCATATATTGCTGATGGAAGAGTAACATGACAACAATTTTCTGAAATTTAAATTTGGTAATACATATCAAACGTTTTAAATGGTACAGTATTTATAATGTAGTAATTCCATGTTTATTATGTATTTTAGGGTAAAATGTGTGATATATAGATGTAATTTTATATACAGTCACAGAAATGAAAATTAGAAATAATATAATTGTAGAACAGAAGGCAATTGATTAAAACTTATGGCATATTATTTTTACTACAAATCCATGAGAGTTGCCAGCTTCCTGCCCATTGTTGCAAGACGTACCATTTGAGTCCTTCAGTTACCCCACATCGGTAAGTTTCTCCCTTTGCCTCCCCTCCCCTCTCCTTCCTTTCCTATCCTTCCTTTCTTTCATGCTCTTTTCTTGCCCTTTTTCCTTTCCCTGTGTCTTTTTTTTTGAGACGGAGTCTCTCTCTGTCGCCCAGGCTGGAGTGCAGTGGTGCGATCTCCACTCACTGAAAGCTCTACCTCCCGGGTTTACGCCATTCTCCTGCCTCAGCCTCCCGTGTAGCTGGGACTACAGGCGCTCGCCACCATGCCCGGCTAATTTTTGTGTTTTTCATAGAGACGGGGTTTCACCGTGTTAGCCAGGGTGGTCTCGATCTCCTGACCTCGTGATCCGCCCGTCTTGGCCTCCCAAAGTGCTGGGATTACAGGCGTGAGCCATCGCGCCCGGCCTCTTTCTTTCTTTTTCATTTACATACAGCAGCCAAAGTAATTGTGACACTTTGCTCAAGTTTATTCAACTAGAGCATGTGTTGAGACTGAAGTCTGAACTCAAGTAGATGACTCCAAAGCTTGTGCTCTTAAACACTGTTTTAGAGTACCACTGAGTGCTCAAGCCCCCCTCTGATTCTTACTGCTGAAATGCATATGTGTCTACTTTTATCAGATTTTGCACAAGTCACTTTTCCTACTAAGATATCCTTCCTTTGCTTTCCTTGATTACTTCCAGTTCTACTTAAATCCTTCCAACAACTGTTAGAATACCCACTTCTAAAATATTCATTAAAACCTGTGAATTTTAGAGACATTCTCTTCATGACACTTACTATTTACTGGTGGAATATGAGACACTGAAGAATCAAAGCCAAGAATTACTCTCCAGCTTGAAAAACCAACACTGGCTCCCTGTGACTTACAAGATAAGATCTAAGCCTCAGAAACCTCACATGCAAGGCAGTTTTTTTTTTTAGTCTGGTCCGAACCTACTTCCCTAGTGACATCCTATGCCACTTGCTCCTTTTTGTCCTTCTCCCCAGCGTGTCCTCCCTACTCAATCCTTCATCCTCCCTCTCCAGCAACACAGATCAGCTTGCTGTCACCTCATCAGGTAAAAATTTGGCAACTGTTTGACATGGTGCCTTGAAAAACTTTATTTTATTCATATGGCTAGTGTTAATTTGTGTAAAACTTTCTTGTGACAATATTTTTCATTGTCTTCCATTTTAAAAAATGTACTTTTATTTGTAGTGTAGAGGAAAACACACAATTCAGGCAGTGAAAAGACCTGTCTGACTTAATCTCTTCTGATGTGAAAGGATTCCTAAAGGAATCCTTGTATTTTTGCCATTCAGTTTATTTATTTATTTATTTTAAAATACAGGGAGAATGGCTGCTATCACAATAAATCTGAGTTCTGCTCAAAGGAATATTTATTGATACTATAACAAAATTGCATTGTGTCAGTTGAAGTCCATGGAAAATACTGTAACTGAAATAATATACAGTTTTATATATTTTCTTTGATTTTTAAAAAAATAGTTCAAGACATTAATGTCATTATTCTGATATTTTGCTTCAATATTTTTATATTCTCAATATAAAAATTACATTGTACACAATAAGATGGAATACTCTTTCTGTAGGTTAGAAGGATCATATTGCACACTGCTGGAAACAAAAAATTATCTGAGAATAAATATATTAGGAGATACAAAATGCCATTTTTTTCTTTTTCTTGTTTTTTTTTTTTTTTTTTTTGAGATGGAGTTTTGCCCCTGTCACCCAGGCTGGAGTGCAATGGAGTGATCTCGACTCACTGAAACCTCCACCTCACCTGTTCAAGTGATTCTCCTGTCTCAGCCTCCCAAGTAGCTGGGATTACAGGTGCCTACCACCACACCCTGCAAATCTTGGTATTTTTAGTAGAGATGGGGTTTCGCCATATTGGCCAGGCTGGTCTCAGTCTCCTGACATGATTCACCCACTTTCGCCCCCCAAAGTGCTGGGATTACAGGCATGAGCCACCATGCCTGGCCACAAAATGCCTTTTTTTATGCTTACAAAGAAAGATGATATCAGGTACCTTGTGTTTGTTGTTAATAGTTTACATATTAAATTCAACATCTCAAGACACAGTGGCCTTTTACATTAAATTTTAATGGTTAGCTGCTGCCTCTTTTCTCTACTTTAAGATAAGATAAAACATGTTTTTCTGCTTCCTTAATTTGGTACCAATTCATCTAGATATTGGTGTATTTTGGGTTCCAATATAATTTTAGGCATGGGATTGAACAAGAAACTTCTTTGTAGCAGCATCCCCAGTACTAGGACTGTTTGTCTCTGCATGGAAATCTGAAAATATTTATATGCTGGAGTGACGTTTCTACTGGAAGCCTAGAGACCTATCTGTTTGCTATATGTCACCAAAGTTAAAGTGTTAAGTGTGGGTAAATTTCATTGCTTGTTTAGACTTTACAAATATAATTACTCACTGTTAGACAATAAGAAATAGAAAACACTCAAGTGGCTTCCTTATACCTGGACGTGTTGATTTTGTTTTGTCAATGAGGGCTTTCATTAAGAGCCACTAAAGGTAAGCTTCTCTCAATTGATGTAGTGGTAACAATTTACTCTCTCCTGTCATAGTGAAGATAGAATGAAAAGAACCTGTCCTTCAATCTGTTTGTGGTAGAGATTTTTTTTTTTAAAGTATAAACACTGAATTCTTCTGCTTACTTGGAGATGGAAGGTCATTAACAGGGCACTTGAGCAGATTGGAATTACAGTCAATTGAGACGTTGAAACATCCTAAATGGCCTAATGCACCAACTAAGTGCTTCTTAAATTCCAAAACTTTTACTTGAGCACAGCAATCATGATTTTCCATTGCCTTTAGTAAGTGTTGTTTTATATCATTTTATACGAGGCAGCAACACAAATTTAAACCAGGGTGTTTATGTTTGCTGCCTAGCAACATTACTTTGTCAAGATGTCAATGTAAAATTTGATTATCAGTTAATTATGTATGGTTACCTATTAAAATTAACAGAAAATTAATGGAAGGTAAGTTAGATGGCACTACTAATGCCAATGCAATTTATTTCGAGATTCTATACTAATTTGTACTATTACAGCTATACATGTGTAAGTTTTGCACACTCTCTTTCTCCCTATTTATATGTATATATAAGCACACACATATAGGGTATTTAGCAATCAAATGTATCTTAGGCCACATAAAATGTAGTATATGAAAATAATGCATATGCAAGACACATTCTTGGTCTGGTCAGAATCTCCTTCTCTAGTGATAGCCTATGCCACTTGCATATATTTATTATTTGATAATAAATAACTGCAGCAGACACAATGAAGTACTAAGAAGACCTAGATTTTAGTCCTAGTGTTGTCATTCATCATCAGTAGGATCAAGGTCACTTGAGTTTTCTTGCCTTAGCATTCCACATATACCAAATGAGAGTCTCAATAGATGACCTGCAAGGTTATGTACACCTCTAAACTTCTGTAGTGTTATGTGTACTTATAAATTGCTAAAGCCATTTTTTTTTCATTTATGCACAAATCTCAGTTACTAAGGTAAATGAGTTAATAGTAAGTTGGGACAGTTTTTACAATATAAATTAGAGAATGCAGGCTCTGTTAAACAATAAAAGAGTGAGACAGGAAGAATGGCAAATTGTTAGAAAAGAATATTTAGTCTTATAAAACAAAGTCAGAAATTGAGGAGATATATGGTGATAGACAGTATAGTGGTAATTAGTTTGGTGCTATGAGGTACGTGAAAGTCCAGACTTTAGGAGGTGGAAGCTAACTGTGAACTAAGAAACAGGATGCCAGTGGTACAGGTGGAGACATCTTTGAGAGATCAGAGTTACAGGAAAAACAGGAAATGAGGTGGCAATTAAGTAATTGCTGCTGTCAAGACTATATTTTTTTTTCAAGAAGACAGTCTAGGGCAAGGTCAAAGGTAAAAGTAAGGTTGAAAAATATAGGAATAAGATTTCTTTTCCCTAGAAAAATATATCTGAAAAAACCTCCATAGAGTTTATATTGGGGCAGCAATGTGTACTTTGGAAACATACAAATTCTCAAACCTCATACTAGTAAATAATATGTTTCAGAATCACTTGTGAATACCTGCAATGGCCCTAGAATAGCACTAAGAAAACACCTTTTTCATCATGCTTTGGTACAAAGTCTACCAAATAATAAAATACAGTACTTGAAATGATCAAATATATGCTTACACAGTGGACTATTCAAAGCCATTACAGATTGGTAAGTAAGTAATAAATGATAAAAAGTCTATAACTACACATTTATGTAATTCACAGCTGTCACCTTCAATGGATTAAATAATGTGACTTCTCAACCGTGGTCTTTTAACTAATATTTATAACAGCTTAAATAGATTTTTGAAAACCTAATTTTGAATAAATATTAATCTTTTGCAAAAGTTGTTGAAATGAATATTTAGTCACTGTTAGTAAAAACATTTTGGTATTGAATACTATTGTTACAAAATATTCTTTCATTGCATATGAAATATTCTATTTAATGATTAAATTAATCCTAAAATAAAATTTTAAAAACACAGGAAGATCATACTTTTAACGTGTTCATTAATATTCAGTTGGGATTTATTTAAAACAAAATTTTTCTTCAGACATTATAAATTTTATTCACTACCTGGCAGTAGGTATAAAATAAGAATTTACTTTTCAAAAGGGCAAAGAGCATTAGAATGGGTATCTACCTTTAAGAATTTAAGAGGATGCATTTCTAGTAAAATTTTCAAGGGTGATTAAGGCATTTAAGTCTTAGAGTATTTTTAACTATATTTAAGAAGTTTATTTTATCATTTCATTCTTAGAATTTCTGAATAAGTCTCATTACTCACATTTCATGACAGAGAGTCAAAAGATCAAACTGCCTTCTTATAGTTTAAAAAGTCTCCATTATTACTTCAGTAGACAGTTGAACAATTTTTAGCGCTCTCTCTGGGGGTAAAACAATTTTATTCATTGCATTATCTCATCTGAAACTCTGTGTAGTAAAAGATGGTACGAAAAGGATAAAATGTTGTGAGTCATTTTTAATGACCTCTTAACCATGCTGCCATTTTGCTTTGCTACCATTTCAGTTGCAATACTTGGTTATTGTTCTAGGTTTTGGTTTTGCAGTACATAGTTCATGCCTTAAATAAACATAATAAAATGTAGAAAGCAATAAAGCATACCTGCCTGAAGTACCTTTATCAGAGTAGTCCCTCTCTTTTTACTATAACTTTGCTATTTTGACTTTACTATTTTAATCCTATATATGAAAACATAGGAAAGGTTGTTTATTAAGTTAGAAAATGTTTTTAACTTGTAATAATTAGAACCCTTCCCAATGGCAATATCATACAGCAAAAAAACTTTGTTTCTATTTTAGGGAGGAAGTTAAGGCTATTTAGAATTATGTCAAGCACACATCCATTCTTTGAACAACTCCTTCCTTTCTCCTACTCTCTCAGATTCTTTCTCTAGTCGTTCCTTTCCCTCAGTTTAAAAATATTTTTCTTGCACTAAACTTTTCTCTTGCACTGAAACTATTTCCTTTCATCAACTTCTTCTGACAAATTTTGTCCACTTTCTCTCTTCCTCTCAAAGACACTTACTGAGCAATTGGTTTCATACCAACTGTCTATTGTCTAATCCCACATTCTTTCTTCCATCCACTGCAACCTAACTTCTGCTCCCATTGCTCTACAGAGACTGTTCTTGCTGAGGTCACTAATGATGCAACCCAATGAACAGTCTAGCCCTTATCTTACCAGTCAGTCCTGCAGTGAATATTAACGACCATGTTCTGTCTTACAGATTTTCTGTTCTTTTATCTTTCATAGCATTATACTCACTTCTTCTTGTTCCCATTTATCTTTCTTCTTCTGTCTCTCACACAGTTTGACCCTTATGTAACTGCTATTTATCATTATATTGCTTCCTGTGAGATTTCATCCATTGTCATGATTTTAAGCATATCTAACCTATGCGTACCCGATTCCCAAGTCTCTACTTCAAGCTCAGACTTTCTTCCACAATTAGACTATATATTACCTTGGACAAATGTTCTACAAGAGCCTGAAACTCAACAAGTCCAAAATAAACCACCATCTTTACCCTAAACGAGCTCATGTCTTATATTCTCTGCCTGATTTGGCAATATCAACTTCTATTTCATCATTATCACTAAAAGACTAATTCTTAACCTCTTTCAGTCTTTTTTCCTCTTTACACTCAAAACCTCAAAGCACTCTATTTCATCAGTTGTAGATGCATATTTCTGCCATTTTAAAAGCTCTGAAGTCAGGATGTATCATAACAAGCCACAATCAATGTATTGTTCCAATTTGATTAGCAGATATTTTATTACCTATTTTAACACAAAAAGACATGTTGTGGCCTATGGTCCACTCCATGTGCCTTACATTAGGTGAAATCTAGTACTTCACTCATCTATCTTGATATCTCCAACTTCACTTCTGCTCCTCTAATTCAACAGTCCTTACACCGAAAATTACAGAACATTGATGAAATAAATTAAAACAGACACAAATAAATAGAAAGATATCCCATGTTCAGGAATCGCAAGAATTGATACTGTAAAAATATCTATACCATCCAAAGCAATCTACAGATTAAATGCAATTCTTACCAAAATTCTCATGGCATTTTTCACAAAAGTAGAAAAATAATCCTAAAATTTTTACGGAAGCACAAAACAACCTCAGATAGCAAAACCAATTTTAAGCAAGAATTACAAAGCAGGAGCCATCACATTTCCTGATTTCAAAATATATTACAGAGCTAAATAACCAAACAGTGTGGTACTGGCATTAAAACAGACATCTAAAACAATGGAACAGAATATAGAGCCCAGAAATAAACCCACGCATATAGGGTCAACTGACTATTGACAGGGGTGCTACGAATACACAATGAGGATAGAATAGTCTTCAATAAAAAGTGTTGGGGAAACTGGAAATCCATATGCAAAAGAATGCAATTGGACGCTTACCTTATACCATACAAAAAGTCAACTAAACATGGAGTGGTAGAGTGGTAAACACTTAAAATGTAAGAGCTGAAACTATAGAACTCCTAAAATAAAACACAGGGGGAAAACACCTGGATTTTAAGTTTAGTAGATTACATCAAACTCAAAAGTTTCTCTACAGTAAAGAAAATAATCAATGAAATGAAAAGGCAACCTTGGAATGAGAGAAAATGTTTGCAATCTGAATATCGGATAAAGGGCTAATATTCAAAATATCTAAGGAGCTCCAACAATGCAATAGCAAAAAAAAAAAAAAAAAAAAAAAAATTAGCAAACACACAAGAACCAAATAACCAGATTAGAAAATGGTAAAAGGACATGAATAGATATGCAAAGGACCGACACATATATGGTAAGGTGCTCAGTGTCACTAATCATCAGGGAAATGCAAATAAAAACTACAATGAGATATCACCTCACAACCGTTAGGATGGCTTTAATTAAAAAAAGAAAATAGATGCTGGTGAGGATGTGGAAAAAAGGGAACCCTGGAAAACTGTTGGTGGGATTGTAAATTGGCAGAGCCTCTATGGAAAACAGTGAGACTCACACAGTTTCCTTGCATGTGGTTGGCCTTCTCTCATAAACTTCCATAATCACTCATTCCCCACTTCTTACCTACCTGGCTTGATGAGGTGATCCCTAAACTAGGACCTGAAGGATGGTAATTAAATTAAGAGAACAGCAAATAATACTTTATAAAATCTGACATGTGCAAAAATCCTGTGGCAGGAAGGATTGTAAAAAATGACCAGTGTAAGGTTGAAGTAGAAAGACAGTGGGTGGGTATAAGAAGAGACTGGAAACTAATTTTGGGACCATAGAATGCAAAGCTTCATGGATTATGTTATGGAGTTTTCCCCTTAACCTTAGGGCAACAGAAAACCACAGGAAAGTTTTAAGTGCTGGGCACAGGTCATATGGTGAGATAGGCATTTTTTAAAAGTCCTTATGTCTCAACTGGAGGGAAACTAGACTGAACACAGAAGATCAATTATGTTTATTGCACAAATTAGGGGAAGCAACATGGTATATAGGAAGAACACAGAACCTAGAGTTGAGCAGGCTTGAGATCAGTCCAGATCCCAGCATTTCTATAACATTGTGAGGATATGTAAGAACGTATAAAAAGCTTGACAAACATTAGTTCTCTTTCACCTCTCCCAAATTGGATTCTCCCAACAAGGTGAGCAAAGAACTATATGTTATGCAGAAAGCACATTCACTTTCAAATTCAAAACTTCACGTCAAGGCTTATATTTTTGTATCTCAACATATTGTTTTTAATAGCTATAGTATTTCCTATCTTTATACTTTTTGCTCAACATAAAAAGTAAATTCCAGGCCTAAAACTTAATAAGTAGGTAGAGGTAAGCAGAGAAGATTACAATCTGGGCCAACCAGCGTAAACTCTAACCCCTTAAACAATGCCTCCTTTTATGTACTGCACTTCATATGGGTATCAGAGTAGAACTGTGTAATGACAGCCCTAATAGCTACCAGTCGTAAAGAAACAACAGAAGAACAAATGTTGAGACTTGAAAGTTGGAAGGATCAATAGCTAGATAGCATTTGTTATATGAGAGCTGAAATTAGATCTTCAAAGAAATACTGCCGAAAGCAAAATTAATTATGTAATTTAGTATACTCAAAAAATAACTTACTTGAAGATTTGAATCCCAACGTACACTATATATTTCTGTCACTACTCATCTGGTTTAAAGGATTTATCCAGTCCAAACTTTGTTTATCTTCTGGCCATTTTATAGTTTAGGATACCCTCTCTAGTATAACTTTTATTAAATATCCTCTTTTCTGAGGATGTGTGTGTTTCAACTTCTCTGTGTAGGTTTCTTAAAGTCAGATATTATTTATCTTTTTATCCCTAGCCTCTAGAAAATCATGTCAAACATGGTGAATACTTACAGATACCAGTTGGCCAGGTAAACATGCCAATTAATTTGGAGAGTCTCTATTTAAATACCTTTCAAGTATTACCTCTTCTGAGAGTCCTTTACTATCTACTTTTATCTTTCTCTCTTTTCGCCATGGTGTGTGTTGTTTTCTGCATTTCTGTTCATTGTGCATTTATTTGTTGCCTGTCTCCCAGACCAGAACACGTACTGCATGAGGGCAGGGACTTCGTATTCCTCTCGTCTATATCCCCAGGGACTAGCACAGACTAGATGCTCAAATATATTTGGTAAATGAATGAAATACAGATTTAATGTTTTCTCAGTGTTAACTTTTCATATTTGTCAGTACTTGAAAATATAACAGCATTATTCTAGGAAATTGATACTATCTCATTCTCATTGTTGTGATGTATTAGGGCTCTCTAGAGAAAAAGAATATATATATATATATATACATATATATATATATATATATACAGTTTTTGTTGTTTTTTCTTCAACTTTAATTTTAAGTTCAGGGGTACATGTACAGGACATGCAGGTTTGTTACATATGTAAACAAGTGGCATGGTGGTTTACTGCACAGACCTACCCATCACCTAGGTATTAAGCCCAGCAACCATTAACTATTCTTCTTTCTTGATGTTCTCCCTCCCTCCACCCGACTCCCTCCTATAGGATCCAGTGTGTGTTATTCCCTGCCATGTGCCCATGTGGTCTCGTTATTCAGCTCCCACTTGTAAGTGAGTACATGCCGTGTTTGGTTTTCTGTTCCTGCATTAGTTTGCTGACCATAATGGCTTCCAGCTCCATCCATGTCCCTGCAAAGGACATAATAATCCATGGTGTATATGTGCTACCTTTTCTTTATCGAGTGTATCGTTGATGGATATTTAAGTTGATTTCATGTCCTTGTATTGTGAATTGTGCTGCAACGAAAATACATGTGCATGTACCTTCATAGCAGAATGATTCCTTTGGGTACGTACCCAGTAACGAATGGGATTTCTGAGTCAAGTTTTTCTGCCTCTAGGTCTTTGAGGAATCACCATACTGTCTTTCAAAATGGTTGGACTAATTTACACTCCCACCAATGATGTAAAAGTGTTCTTTTTTTTCTCAGCAACTTCACCAGCATATATAGTTTTTTGAACTTTTAATAATAGCTATTCTGACTGACAAGAGATAGTATCTCATTGTGGTTTTGATTTGCATTTCTCTAGTGATCGATCAGTGATATTAAGCTTTTTTTCATATGTTTATTGGCTGCATGTATGTCCTCGTTTAAGAAGTGTCTCTGTTCATGTCCTCTGCTTGCTTTTTAATGGGGTTGTTTGATTTTTTTTCTTGTAAATTTGTTTAAGTTCCTTATAGACTCTGGATATTAGACCTTTGTCAGATGGACAGATTGCAAAAATTTTCTTCCATTCTGTAGGTTGTCTGTTCACTCTGATGATAGTTTCCTTTGCTGTGGAAACAGTGTGTGTGTGTATATCTATATACACATATATATGTATATATATTTCTGTGTCTATATATGTATGCATGTATATATATCACACATATACACACACATTCTGTTGGTTCCCCCTTTCTCTCTCTCGAGGTAGATATAGGGAAAGATTTAGATATGTATCGCTATCTGTCTATCTAGAGACATTTATTTTAAGGAAATTATTTACACATTTGTGAGGTCTGGAAAGTCTGAAATGTTTTGGACAGGCACACAGGCTGCTATTCTTGCAATTCCTTCTTCTTCCAAGGATCTCAGTCTTTTGTCTTAAAGCCTTCAACTGATTGGATGAGGCTCACCCACATTATGGGAGGTAATCTGCTTTACTCAAAATCAATTAGTTTAAATATTAATCACATCTCATACCTTCAAAGAAACATCTAGCCTGGCGTTTGACCAAACAACTGACCACTATAGCGTGCCTAAGTTGACACATAAAATTAACGGTCACATTGGAGAAGAAACCTAGTATCTGTCTTGTTTCTGTCCCCTGGATTGCCAACAGGGAGCCTAAAAACGGCTTGCACAGCTGCCGCCAGCAGAGGGCACCCCAAGGCACAGGTTTTGAGGGTCTCAAGTGTGTGCTCTACCTACTCTGCGTGGTCTGCAGTCCCATGGCATCTACAACACCTGGGACCTTGTTAGCGGTGCAGAATCTCAGGCCCCATCCCAGATCTAGTGAATTAGAAACTGCATGTTAACAAAGTCGCCATGGCATTACTATGCACATTAAGCAACTGCAATGTTCTTCCCAGGAAATTCCAGACAAAGAAATCTATCTTAATATTCCACACCCTCCATTTTGCATTATGGGCCACCACATAGGGTAGAAAAGATATCTGTGCTGGTTGGCCTTTCTGTCTTTCTTTCTTTAGAGAGAACACTCGGGTTCAATGAAGATCAGCACCATGTCAGAGGCATGAGAAGCAGGCATAGCCTTCACTTTAAATAAGATAAGCCTTCAAGGAAGAAGCAGTCGGGTAGAAGGCAGACTGTGTTGCCTGTTGAAAGACAGGTTCTTGATATGTATGCAACAGTTTCTAGCCACTGTGACCTTGAAAAGTGTTTTTCCTTTGGATGTAGCTTCCTTATCTATATATTGGGACATTTGGATTAGCTCATAATCCTTAAACTGACTTCAAGCCCCAATATTCTTGCTATTAGATGAAATGATATGCAGCAAAAAAAAAAAAAAAAAATGTGAAAATGTATGGTAAGAGGTAAGGTAATGATGAAGAGGACAACTGAATTTAGCTTCTGGGTGTTCTCATAGAAGTGGTAGCTTTTACCATATGGTATTATAGAATCACTGATGTGCTTTATTGCACAAGAACAATTTCAAAGTCCCACAAAATGTCTAGTCATTAGATTTAACAAATTCTGAAATTTTATCTTTGAATTAAGAAACAGTCAGTTTTTTTTTTAAACATATGCATACATTGATGAAGAGATTTTTTGAGAGACAATTTTTGCCTGGGTACAGATGGAGAGAGTATGCACACACTTTGAGTGAGATGGAAGAAGAATGAGAGTTTTTGGAGGAAATAAAATGGCTGAAAAATTAGATTTATGGGGCCCCTAAACCATAATATGCCTACTGCAATCCATGCACATAGTTTTATATATATATATATAAAATATATTTCCCAATCCAGGGTTTTGAGTTGAGTGGTCGGGGATATGCCACAATATATGATTATGACATATGATAAACAAGTGCTGGTCTCCAGAGTCTCAGAATTAACTAAAACCTAATTATTATATGATCTTAGGCCTGACTGTGATTAGAAACACTAGGATCTTAGATCGAGTTATTCTATGTAAATTTAACAAAATAAAACTTCTAAGAAGGAACTGCACTAAAGATTTGATGGGTCATGAGATGAGGCTATATAATTCATACATTCACCTAGGTGCATTGACTCCAGTGTGGGATTTCTTTCCTCCACCAACCACATTTATTCAATTAGCAAATCCCTCTTCTTCAAAATTGACCTTAGTTCTCCACTTAATTCTCTCTCTCTCCATGTTCCTCTATGTACAGGGCTACCTTAATGAGTAGCCAGGATGCCATCATCTCTTATCTGAATGACAATAACCTCCAAACCAGCCTTTGTATACTCCTTCCTGCTGCTCTGCAGTCCACTTCCATAGACCAGCCAACTGAATCTCCTTATAGGTAAAACCTTGTCGCACCTCTCCATTTTTAAATTTCCTATCAGACTTAGAATTATAACTAAATTTGTTTCTGTGGCCAATCCTGTCTCTAACATCACATTTCAATTTCCTGATCATTCAACATTTTTTCAGACACATAGAGCTCTGCCGTTTGCCACATACCAGATTCTTCTCTGCCCAAGAGTGTCCCCTTATGTAGGTATCTGCCCAAAACATCCTTTGCTGTTCTCCATATGGTGGGCCACGTCTCACCCTTCAGGAAATATTGTGCTTTAAGCCGTCAAAGAACCCATTATTAGAAAGGATTTCAACTCACCATCCAACATGTCTTGAATAAAAGGTTAGACAACTATTTAATCCCAAATTTCCTTTGGCATATTCCCTTATTTATTTGGTTATCTTTGAAGTATAATTCTAATATTTTCCTTTCAATGCATTCATTTCACTCATGAAAACTATAAATCAGCAATGTTTTTATGTTGTATTCATATGTACTGAGACTGCCATTTTCTCAAAGTACGCAGTTTATAAAAGCCAGGAATGCATACAAACTATTTAACAAGGAAAGAGACTATTACGATTTTCAATCAACTGGCTGGATTCTTTGTTCTCTAAACACCTTCAATGACTTTTCTCAAGAAAAATTTCCCACCCAAATTAGGGTAAGAGCTATGAATGTATAAAACAGGGAATGAGCATGGCAGAAGGAACCAGATTTATGTTGGTTGCAGGGAAAGCCTTTCTGAGTGACATTTAAGCTTAGACCTAAAGTTTGAGAAGGAATCAGTCAAGAAATAAGAAAATGAAAGAGTGTTTCAGACAGGGAAGAGCATGCTTAAAGATACTGAGGGAAGGAGTCTGGCATTTCCTAAGAGCTGAAAGGAGGAGGGGTGGGTGAAAAACAGCAAACATAAAGGGTGGAGGAGACAGGGTTAAGAGATGAGACTAGGCAGGAGACAGATCCTTCAGTACTTGAGAGGCCATGTTAGGAGGCTTGGAGTTTATTTTAGCTATCCTGGTTAGTCCCTGGAAGTGTTAGGCAGGGAGTGACACGATCCTATTTGCTTTGTAAGAATCTCGCTGTATTTACTCATATTCTACACTGATAAAAATATGTAAATTGATTTGCTCTGATCTTTCATCATGATTTACATGTTAATGATTTCTGTCTTAGATATCAATTACTTCTGATAACTAAAGTTTCTTCTTTAATTTTTAGTGGAGATCTTTGAGTGAAAGCAATACATGTAAACAGCTAGGGAAAATAAGGAAGAAAGTTATATTGCCACACTCAACATTTTAGACAAAACCATCTATGCTATCATTGTAGCACCTAAACAAGTCTAGCCAGTTTCTACTTATTTCCAGATTTCTGTATTTTTTTCAAAATGTTTTAATATAATCAGTTTCCTGTATTTAAATAACTCTTCTTTTAACTAACACAATGCACAGCAATTTTATATGGTTAGGTTATACATTACTGGACTTTTAGATTGTTTCTTTTTAAATTATTTTGATTAAAAACATTTAGTGAGTAGTTTATTTATATATAGATATTTGACTATATTTCTAATTATTTTATTGGCTTTGATTCGTAGAAGTGGAATTATTGGTCAAATACTGCAGATGCTTTTAAAGACTTTGTTAAGCTTGTGTTTGGGCATGCTTGTCATACTATCCAATGCATGCATTGAACATTACACCTATTTCAAACTTTTAAAATTAGAAAGGTAGCTTTTAGCGTCTTCTAGAGTTTTTCTATTGTTGTTTTAATTTTTATTTCTTCATTACTTTTGATTTAAACATTTTGTTTGTTAGTGATTTATACTACCTGTTTTCTAAATTATTCATGTTCTTTGACCATTCCTGTAAGGGGACTTAACATTTTATTTGTTGATTTGCAAGTTTGTTATGAATATTTTCAGGTTCTTCTTTGGCTTGTTAATTTTGCTTGTAGGTTTTTGTGATTTGCAGATATGTATCTATATCTGAATGGAATCAGATCTAGAATTCTCCTTTATGAACATTGCTTTAAAGTCTAGAAAGTTTTTCTCCATCAAAATATTCAATGACTTTTCATATCTATTTTCTTAGTTTTTTTGAACTATATTTAGACATAATCTTCAAATATGTGCGATGTGATTATCGAAAATCAACATTTCAAGCAATTTTTTATTCAACAGATTCATAATGGCCATCAGCACAAAGATGTTTTATCTGCACTCAACCAGCCATGTTTCACGATGGCACCAAAATGTGAGTACATTTTGTCTGTGGGTTCCTGTGACCCCATAAAGAGCCAGTGTTTTTCTATAGGTTAGCACATATTCCTTTGGCAAATACATCCACACAGAAGTGAGGAAGCAAGATCTCAAAGTGCAAAAGGAATATGAAAGAACGAGACCTGTAGAACAGAGCCTTGGATAATACTTAACAGGAGTGGATCAAGATATGAGGTCAATAAAAGATATTAAAAAAGGATTAGCAAGGAGAATGAAAATAAAGAGAATGTGTTGTCATTACACAAAGGGAGAGATAAGAGCATGTAATCAACAGAGTCAAGTTGATGGTCATGGATGGTGCGCTTATCGTATAATTAAAGAAGACAGCATCTACCTTCATGGTGAAATATGCTTAAAAAGTGATTATATTTTTATTTTAAAAGGTTATATTTCATGTCTTCCTAAATAAAATATTTAACTTGACTTTCAATATTGGAAAGAACTAGTGTGGGAAGAAGGAAGTTAGGTAGTGTTTCAAGGGAAAGATAGTGTATCCAAATGTGTATGTATACCCAAAATAGAGAATAGAATGAACACAGAACTAAACATGTTCTGTTAGTGGACTGTAATTTTAATTTCAAATCCCCTTAAAAAGGTCCATGAAAGAGGGACGTGCAGTGCAGACTTCAAATATATGACATGTGAGTATTTATACATAAATTCTTTATTGAGAACATTTTTCTTTTTTTTTCTTTTTTTTAATAAATTATACTTTAAGTTCTGGGATACATGTGCAGAACGTGCAGATTTGTTACATAGGTACACATGTGCCATGGTGGTTTGCTGTACCATATTAGGCATTTCTCCTAATGCTATCCCTCCCCTTGCCCTTGATGCCCCCCGACAGGCCTCAGTGTGTGATGGTCTCCTTCCTGTGCCCATATATTCTCATTGTGCAACTCCCACTTATGAGTGAGAACGTGCATTGTCCAGTTTTCTGTTCCTGTGTTAGCTTGCTGAGAATGATGGTTTCCAGTTTCATCCATATCTCTGCAAAGGACATGAACTCATTCTTTTATTTTATGGCTGCATAGTATTCCATGGTATATAGGTGGCACATTTGCTATATCCAGTCTATCATTCATGGACATTTGGGTTGGTTCCAAGTCTTTGCTATTGTAAATAGTGCTGCAATAAACATACATGTGCATGTGTCTTTATAAAATAATAATTTATAATCCTTTGGGTATATATCCAGTAATGGGATTGTTGGGTCAAATGGTATTTCTGGTTCTAGAACCTTGAGGAATCACCACACGGTCTTCCACAATGGATGAACTAATTTACACTCCCATTAACAGTGTGAAAGCGTTCCTATTTCTCCATATCCTCTCCAGCATCTGTTGTTTCCTGACTTTTTAATGATTGCCATTCTAAATGGCATGAGATGGTATCTCATTGTGGTTTTGATTTGCATTTCTCTAATGACTAGTGATGATGAACTTTTTTCATGTTTGTTGGATGCATAAATGTCTTCTTTTGAAAAGTATCTGTTCATATACTTTGGCCATTTTTTGATGGAGTTTTTTTTTTTTTCTTGTAAATTTGTTTAAGTTCCTTGTAGATTCTTGATATTAGCCCTTTGTCAGATGTATAGATTGCAAAAGTTTTTTCCCCATTCTGTAGGTTACCTGTTCACTCTTTTGCTGTGCAGAAGCTCTTTAGTTGAATTACATCACATTTGTCAATTTTGACTCTTGTTGCAGTTGCTATTGGTGTTTAGGTCGTGAAGTCTTTGGCCATGCCTATGTCCTGAATGGTATTGCCTACGTTTTCATCTAGGGTTTTTATGGTTTTAGGTCTTACATTTAAATCTTTAATCCATCTTGAGTTAATTTTTGTGTGAGGTGTAAGGAAGGGGTCCAGTTTCAGTTCTCTGCATATGGCTAGACAATTTTCCCAACATAATTTATTAAATAGGGAATCCTTTCCCCATTGCTTGTTTTTGTCAGGTTTCTCAAAGATCACATGGTTGTAGATGTGTGGTGTTATTTCTGAGGCCTCTGTTCTGTTCCATTGGTGTATACATTTGTTTTGGTACCAGTACCATGCTGTTTTGGTTACTGTAGCCTTGTAGTATAGTTTGAAGTCAGGTAGCGGGATGCCTCCAGGTTTGTTCTTTTTGCTTGGGATTGTCTTGGAAATATGGGCTCTGTTTTGGTTCCATATGAAATTTAAAGTAGTTTTTTCTAATTCTGTGAAGAAAGTCAATGTTAGTTTGATGTTAGTAGCATTTAATCTATAAATTACTTTGGGCATGATGGCCATTTTCACGATATTGATTCTTCCTATCCATGAGCATTTTTCATTTGTTTGTGTCCTCTCTTATTTCCTTGAGCAGTGGTTTGTAGTTCTCCTTCAAGAGGTCCTTCACATCCCTTGTAAGTTGTATTCCTAGTTATTTTATTCTGTTTGTAGCAATTGTGAATGGGTGTTTGCTCTTAAGTTGGTTCTTTGTTTGTCTATTATTGGTGTATAGGAATCCTTATGATTTTTGCACGTTGATTTTGTACCCTGAGACTGCTGAAGTTGCTTATCAGCTTAAGGAGTTTTTGAGCTGAGACGATGGTGTTTTCTAAATATACAATCATGTCATCTGCAAACAGAAACAATTTGACTTCCTCTCTTCCTATTTGAATACACTTTATTTCTTCCTCTTGCCTGATTGCCCTGGCCAGGAATTCCAATACTATGTTTAATAGGAGTGGTGAGAGATGGCATCCTTGTCTTGTGCTGGCTTTCAAAGGGATTGCTTCCAGCTTTTGCCCATTGATATTCCATCAATAACTAGTTTATTGGTGTTTTTAGCATGAAGGGTGCTCAATTTTATTGAAGGTCTTTTCTGCATCTATTGAGATAATCAAGTGGTTTTTGCCCTAGGTTCTGTTTATGTGATGGATTACATTTATTGATTTGCATATATTGAACTAGCCTTGCATCCCAGGAATGAAGCTGACTTGATCGTTGTGGATAAGCTTTTTGTTATGCTGCTGGATTTGGTTTTCCAGTATTTTATTGAGGATTTCTGCATGGATGTTCATCAGGGATATTGGCCTGAAATTTTCTTTTTGTTGTGTCTTTGCCAGGTTTTGGTATCATGATGATACAGGCCTCATAAAATGAGTCAGAGAGGAGTCCCTCTTTTTATATTTTTTGGAATAGTTTCAGAAGGAATGGCACCAGGACCTCTTTGTACCTCAGGTAGAATTTGGCTGTGAATCTGTCTCGTCCTGGGTTGTTTTTGATTGGTAGGCTATTCTTGGCTTTCTCAATTTCAGAACCCGTTATTGGTCTATTCAGGTATTCGACCTCTTCCTGGTTTATTCTTGGGAGGTTGTATGTGCCCAGAAATTTATCAATTTCTTCTAGGTTTTCTAGTTTATTTGCATAGAGGTGTTTAGAGTATTCTTTGCTGGTAGATTGTATTTCTGTGGGATCAGTGGTGATCTCTCCTTTATCATTTTTTACTGTGTCTATTTGATTCTTCTCTCTTTTCTTCCTTACTAATCTGGCTAGCAATCTATATATTTTGTTAATCTTTTCAAAAAAAAAAAAACAGCTCCTGGATTCATTGATTTTTGAAGGGTTTTTGTGTCTCTATCTCCTTCCATTCTGCTCTGATCTCAGTTATTTCTTGTCTTCTGCTAACTTTTGAATTTGTGTGCTCTTGCTTCTTTAGTTATTTTACTTGTGATGTTAGGGTGTCATTTTTAGATATTTCCCACTTTCTCTTGTGGGCAGTTAGTGCTATAAATTTCCCTGTGAAAACTACTTTAGCTGTGTCCCAGAGATTCTGGTATGTTGTGTCTTTGTTTTCACTGGTTGCGAAGAACTTACTTTTTTTCTGCCTTAATTTCATTATTTACCCAGTAGTCATTCAGGAGTAGGTTGTTCAGTTTCCATGTAGTTATGGGGTTTTGAGTGAGTTTCTTAATCCTGAATTCTAATTTGATTGCACTGTGGTCTGAGAGATTATTTGTTATGATTTCTGTTATTTTACATTTGCTAAGGAGTGTTTTACTTCCAATTATGTGGTCAATTTTAGAATAAGTGCTATGTGGTACTGAGAAGAATATATTTTCTGTTGATTTGGAGTGGAGAGTTCTGTAGGTGTCTATTAGTTCTGCTTAGTCCAGAGCTGAGTTTAATTCCTGGATATCCTTGTTAATTTTCTGTCTCATTGATCTGTGTAATATTGACAGTGGGGTGTTAAAGTCTCCCACTATTATTGTGTGGAAGGCTAAGTCTATTTGTAGATCTCTAAGAACTTGCTTTATGAATCTGGGTGCTCCTGTATTGGGTGCATATATATTTAGAATAGTCAGCACTTCTTGTTGCATTGAGCTCTTTACCATTATATAATGCCTTTCTTTGTCTTTTGTGATCTTTGTTGGTTTAAAGTCTGTTTTATCAGAGAGTAGGATTGCAACCCTGCTTTTTTTTTTTTTTGACTTTCCATTTGCTTTGTAAATATTCCTGCATCCCTTTATTTTTAGCCTATGTATGTCTTTACACATGAGACGGGTCTCCTGAATGCAGCACACTGATGGGTCTTGACTGTTTAATCTGATTTGCCAGTCTGTGCCTTTTAATTGGGGCATTTAGCCCATTCACCTTTAAGTTTAATATTGTTATGTGTGAATTAGATCCTGTCATTATGATGTTCACTGGTTATTTTGCCCATTAGTTGATGCGGTTTCTTTATAATGTCAATGGTCTTTACAATTTGGCATGTTTTTGCAGTGGCTGATACCGGTTTTTCCTTTCCATATTCAGGAGCTCTTATAAGGCAGGCTTGCTGGTGACACAATGCCTCAGCATTTGCCTCTCTGTAAAGGATTTTATTTCTCCTCCACTTATAAAGCTTAGTTTAGCTGGATATAAAATTCTGGGTTGAAAATTATTTTAAGAATGTTGAATATTGGCTTCCACTTTCTTCTGGCTAGTAAGGTTTATTCAGAGAGATTGCTGCTAACGCCTGATTAACTTCCCTTTGTTGGTAACCTGACCTTTCTTACTGGCTGCCCTTAACATTTTTTCCTTCATTTCAACCTTGGTGAATCTGATGATTATGTGTCTTGGGGCTGTTCTTCTCAAGGAGTATCTTTTGGTGTTCTCTTTATTTCCTGAATTTGAATGTTGACCTGTATTGCTAGGTTGGGTAAGTTCTCCTGTGTAATTTCCTAAAGAGTAGTTTCCAACTTAGTTCCATTCTCCCATCACTTTCAGGTATACCAATCAAATGTAGGTTTGGTCTTTTCACACAGTCCCATATTTCTTGGAGGCTTTGTTCATTCCTTTTCCTTCTTTTTTCTCTAATCTTGTCTTCATGCTTGATTTCGTTAAGTTGATCTTCAATTTCTGATGTCCTTTTTTCACTTGATTGATTTGGCTATTGATACTTGTGTATGCTGCACAAAGTTCTCCTGCTGTGTTTTTCAGCTCCATCAGGTCATTTATGTTCTTCTGTAAACTGGCTATTCTAGTTAGTAATTTCTCTAACCTTTTATCAAGGTTCTTAGCTACCTTGCATTTGGTTAGAACATACTACTTTAGCTCAGAGGAGTTTATTACCCACCTTCTAAAGCCTGCTTCTGTCAATTTGTCAAACTCATTCTCCATCCAGTTTTATCCCTTGCTGGTGAGGAGTTGCGATCCTTTGCAGGAGAAGAGGCATTCTGGGTTTTGGCATTTTCAGCCTTTTTGAACTGGTTTTTCTTCATCTTCCTTGGATTTATCTACCTTTGGTCTTTGCTGTTGGTGACCTTTGGATGGAGTTTTTGCTTGGTCATTTTTTAAAGTTGATTCTATTGCTTTCTGTTTGTTCGTTTCCCTTCTAACATTCAGGCCCCTCTTCTGCAGGTCTGCTCAAGTTTGCTGGGGATCCACTCTAGATCCTGTTTGCCTGAGTATCACCAGCAGACACTACAGAACAGCAAAGATTGCTGCCTGCTCCTTCCTCTGGAAGCTTCATCCCAGAGGGGCACCTGCCTAATGCCAGTTGGAGCTCTCCTGTATGAGGTGTCTGTCGACCCCTGCTAGGAGGTGTCTCCCTCTCAGGAGACTTGGGAGTCAAGGATCCACTTGAGGAGGCAGTCTGTCCCTTAGCAGAGCTCAGGTGCTGTGCTGGAAGATCTGCTTCTCTCTTCAGAGCCGGCAGGCAGGAACATTTAAGTCCATTGAAGCTGTGCCCACAGCAGCCTTTCCCCCAGGTCCCAGGGAAATGATGGGAGTTTTATCTATAACCCCCTAACTGGGACTGCTGCCTTTCTTTCAGAGATGACCTGCCCAGAGAGGAGGAATCTAGAGAGATAGCCTGCCTAATGTGGTTTTGCTGGGCTGCAATGGGCTCTGCCCAGTCCAAAGTTCCTGGGGGTTTTGTTTACATTGCGGGGGGAAAAAACCACCTACTCAAGCCTCAGTCATGGCAGATGCCCTTCCCCCCACCAAGCTCCAGTGTCCCAGGTCGACTTCAGACTGTTGTGCTGGCAGTGAGAATTTCAAGTCAGTGGATCTTAGCTTGCTTGGCTCTGTGGGGTTGGGATCCTCTTAACAAGACCGCTTGGCTCCCTGGCTTCAGCCCCCTTTCCAGGGGAGTGAGTGGTTCTCTCTCACTTGCGTTCCAGGCACTGCACAATTGGAAATGCAGAAATTATCTGCCTTCTGCATCGGTCTCCCTGGGAGCTGCAGACTGGGGCTGTTCCTATTCAGTCATCTTGCAGGGAATCACAATAAGTAATTTTTAAGAGGAAGAGAAAAGCAATCATCACTATTTTGGTTTTGTTTTGTTTTAGGAATAACTGACTTCTGAACAGTACTGCATGTTTCTGAGGTTCCTCTGTTATTCTTGGAGTCCACTGCCCCTGCATCCTCCCCAGGACAAGAAATTCACTTTCCTCATTGTATTGTGTTATGCCAAGAATATTACTATTGTTCAGTGAATATAAAATAATCATTATAGCAACAATTTTTTGGCATCCTAAATAAGGTTGATCCATGGCAATGGTACTATGCAAAGAAAAGAATAAAGTCAAAACACTTGTAAAACCTTTTACTTATTGATATCAGACATCCGTTACTTTTTAATCCTCACAATGTCTTTTAAAGGGTTTGTTATTTTTATCTACAATCCAGGGAGAAGAAACTAAAGTACAGAGGGGCAAAACAATTGTTTCCTAGTTGAATGACAAATTAGATGAGTATCCAATATCCACAAGTTGTTAGGCCCTGGAAACATATTAATCTCATGTTTTATTAGCTATTCCCACATACATATAAGCAATCTTTCAAATGAAAAGGAAGTGTAACCAAGAATAAAAATACATTTTTTTTTTTTGTTTTCAAAGAACTATCAATTTCAATTAAAAATCCTGACATGAAATGTCTTAATGTACCTGTTACTCAGTACCAAAAAAAAGTAAAGAAAAATTTAGTAGCCTGAGAATTAGAACAAGAGATAAGATGGTCCTGGGATGGTTCCAGTACCTTTTGTTTATCTACAGGAGATTATCTGCTTTGCGAATATTCATGACTAATTTTGAATCTTAGAGCTGTATTGCCCCACTGTCTGGTTAGCTTTGAGGCCCTTTCCTCCCACTACCCAGCTGGTGTGTACTCAAGGAAGACAAACTCTTTTAATACCAATCCAAGCAAAACACAATTAGGAAAGCAAATGTGTTGGGAAAATAACAATATCATGGATTACAAAGCCAAATAAGAAAGATTTGAATGTCACCTACCCTTTGAAGTATCGAACTATTGTTTCTACGTGATGCTCAGGCAATTGAATTGGGCCAGTCATATCACAAAGAGATCTTTAATCTGTGGGAGTGTCCCCCTCCTTATTTGTTTTGCTCAGAATAATTGAATTGGAGAGTTTGACTCTGTCAGAGAAGTAGCTACAAGCCTGATTCTCTTGCAATGACCTGCAGATAATTCCAGAAAAAAATTGAACCATCTACCAGGAAAAGCTATGCCCATAACTTAAAAATCACATTTCTCTTCCTTGTTAAAATACCCAGACCTAAAGATAATCTTATAACTACATCTGAAAGGCTGTTGAGCCCCCATCCTCATTAGAGTTCATATGTCCCAATGCATGCACATGTGCAGTCCATCCACCAGGCATGAAGTAAATATAAAATTGACTTTCTTCAGAAAAGAAGGAAGACCTAGGTTTGAATTATTTTCTCCATGTTTACATAAACTTTTGAAAGGCAAGATGATTAAATAGCACTTCTCAGATAGGATAGAGATATATGTTTCTAGCTTCCATAGGTTAGCTAGTATACATAAATATCATTCTTGAAAAGAAATCAAATTCCAACTCACTCATGAATATCATGCCCATTTCCATATTACAGAAAACTTTCAGCAGAGTTGCATCATCCAAGTGATTCAGCTCCTTACAAATTAATGATTTGCACATACAGGTGTTTGGATAAAATACAGATTTCCATAAGGTTTCCATTATGCAAGAGTACCAATATTATGAATGCTTTTTAGAAATTAGGAAAACAAACATGTTCATTGCTAAAAATTAAACTCTGAACCCTATTGTAATTGTATTAATCATGAAATTTACCACATTATTTTTGTAAATAAATTGATTCAGATGAATACTTAAAATTTCATCAATAATTTCAGAATATATTTAAATAAGTAATCACTCTTATATTACAGCTTTTCTTTTGCAAACAAAATATGCACTATCACTTAGTGTTCATTTTTAAGTTAATGTTTATTTACAAATTACTAGTGACTGTCACAAGTAGAGTTTTATTAAATGACTCTTGTAATGGAAAGGATTTGAATTAGAGCATGTACTGTACTTCTTTATACAGTTTTTTTCATTTGCAACAACATACCTAGATATTAGCATAATTTATTTTTAAGAAATTGATGTTCTTCTACAGAATAATAACCATTCTTATTTTGACCTGTTGAACTAGATTTATATTTACATAAAATAATTAAATGTTGATCAGAATGTGGCATCTTCTGAGGTTTTCTAATCTCCAGCTTCACCGGTCCAGGCCATTTCTTTGCCAACCTTACATAAATGTACTTAGCTAATGAGTTATGAACCTTTAAGAGCCTTCTCCTTCTGTAGTAAACTCTGGTAAGAATTACTCCAAATGCTTTCTCATCTTTTCATAGGTGTACCTTTTTCTTGTTCTATCTCAATTTTTTGTTTTTTATTTATTTATCTTTTTTTTTAGTTGCTCAAGGGAACTATCCGGTATTTTTTAAAATTCAAATTAATGATAAAAATTATATCAATATCCCACCAAGTTTATGGAGGTATGGCCACTTTATTTACATTAATTAGAAATCTGCCATTTTAATTGTAATTTTTAACAGGAAAATTTTCTTTCCTGCTAAATGCTCTGCAAAGTTTCATGTCATCTTTAACAGCATTGAAATGCAGAATGTAAAAACGGGAAGAACAGAAGATATCAAATTTAACCCTGCTTATTTATGTATGTGTCAACTGAGGCCCAGAGAAGTGAAGAACTATGCATAAAGTCAAACAGCTAATTAGTATTAGACTGGTATGCTATACATATGTAGATTAAAAAATATTTCTTATATTGTTAGCCATTAAAGTCATTTGTATATATATATAGGCATATGTGCATATAAGAGTTTCATTAACTTTGCCCATCAAAAATGACTATTGTCTCTATGTGATATTGTATCCTGGATGTACCCTTGAACAGAAAGAGCCAATTAATGGAAAAAGTGGTGAAATTTGAATGCTGTCTGGAGGTTAGTTAATAGTTAAGCATCAAGGTTCATTTATTAGTTTTGGCAACTATACTATGGTAATGTAACGTGTTAACATTTGGGAAAACTGGGTTAAAATATACAGGAAGCCTTTGTAATATTTTGCAATTTTTCTGGAAAGCTAAAATTATTTCAAAATAAAAATTATGTTAAAATAGTCACTTATAATTCTATTTATAGATTATAAATAAGGCCATTTACTTTAGATATCAAAAAAAAAGAAAAAGATTCAGATTTTCTTTATGCACAAACTACCCTTTCTTTGTAAGCTGCAATTCTGTTATGTGTCATATAGATAGCATAAGTTGAGTTCCTCAGGCAAAAGACTCAGAACAGAGATCTACCTGCAGGAGGATTACTGGGGAGAGCTCTTGGGAATAACAAGAGGTAGGTAGAAAGGGAAATAGAATTTGCCAAGGGAAGAGATAAAATGTAGTAAAGGTGTAATAGAGGCCCCAACACATTTGATGGGGATAGCAGTTCAAAAATGTTCCAAACAGAGGCAAAAAGAGGCAAAGCCTTTGTACCCACCATGCCCACAGGTCTTTGGGAGTAGGTTATCCCAGGGAAGGGACAGACTTTGAGCAGGCAGCTCTCTTCAGTCGAGGGCAAATCCTGGGGAGAGACTCAGCTGTAAGCTCTCAGCAGCAACTCTCCTGCAGCTGGAGGAGTGAGCACCTTGGTTTTAAAGCAGGGATTTATGTATTGTTTCACAGCATCCACTAAAGTGAAGCTAACTCTTGAGCACAATGATTGGTCATAGGATGAATTTAAAATTAGACAAGTGAGGCAATTTCACTAGGTACAGGCAGTCAAAGTTATGTGAGTTTTACTGAAATTTTTCTTATTCCAAGAAGTTTTTCTCTTGAATTTTTCTTCATGCTTGTACCTGTAATTATCTATATATTTCATAACATCTATTCCAAGATGTTAATTATTTGGGTTGAAAAGGAAACAGAAAAGGATTTTTTTTAAGTGTACACTTTTGGTTATTTAAAGGATGTGATTTTAGATGTGGGAAATATACACAGGAAGTCCACTGAGTTTGCTTATCCGAATGTATAATAAATTCTTACACTACCCCTACCTTCTACATTTGTCTAAGTGAAATTCATATTCATTTTCAATAAGCATGGCTAAATTATGTTGTAACAAATCAACCCCAAAATCTCAGTACCTTACCACATCCAACCTTACATGTCTAACAAGGGCTAGCAAGGGTACACAGAGGGCTCTGTTATCTTGCAGTCCTGGTCTGGAAGAGAGAGACTGTAAAACCACTGGAGGAGAGGCAGAGAGAAATGGAGGCAGCACATCTCTGAAACCGGAAGTGACTCTTCTGCTCATAGTCTAGTGCCTAAAACATGTCACATAGTTTCAACTTAACTGAAGGGGAAGCTAGGAAATGTAAAGAAATACATGGAAAACCAACAGCCTCTGCCGAAACTGGCTAGTGAACCTTCTGGAATATTCTCATACATAGTTCCAACCCAGCAAAGACAAGACACAATTTATATTTCAATTTTCTTTATTTCCATACTGGCTAGAGTCTTAGCCATCATAGAAGCTTCTCTGAGCAGAAGAATAAGGTCAATCTTTGTGCCATATATATTTTTATATTAGCTATATTGGTTAGTGAAGCAACAACTTGAACATTCAGACTGTTAACATTTTTAAGGACACACATAAAAATGCTTTGGTGAGTTACATAATTATGGGAAGACAGAAATTTCATTTTAAAAATCTTTTGAATCTATTATGGAAATTAGCTTTACAATTATAAAATCCTAGACTTAAAATATCTATGCAAGGATATTTTATGTGCTGATTGCTTTATAAAGATCCACAATGCATTAGGGCAAATAGGACATATAAAAATCATCAGCAAATATCCAAACAGAACATCAGTAAACAGCATTAGAGAGTGAGGCTTTTATACAGAGGCATGTATTTCCTTGCCATATGGTACTGGTTTTTCAGTTAAAATACTTTCCTTTCTGAGTAAAAAATGTCTCTTTCTCTGTTAATGGTAGAGTAAACCTTTTTTTAATTTTTTAAATTAGAATTACAATTTGTCGTGAATATTGGTCACAGGAACATGAGTCTTCTTATTAAAGATGTGTAAAGTTATAGTTAAAATTCCGGGCTCTAAAATCACACTACCTGCATGAAGTTACTGGCTCTGTCACTTACTGTTTGGGGGCAATCAATTAACCTCTCTGTGGCTGAGTTACAGAACAGATATAGTAGTTTTATCTACCTAACAGAGTTGCTGCAAGAACAAAACAGTATTTGTAGAATGTTTATTTCAATGCCTGGCACATAGTAAACTCTGGATTTGCTGTTGTTATTGCTACTGTTCAATGACTTCTAAAAAACAACAAATTAGTTTTATAACAGAGGAAGCCCTTATAATGAATAATTTTAGTCCAATAGAAGATTTATTTTAAAAATGGCAGCAATATACATTTTTGAATGCTAAAATAAGTTTTATGAACATTACTCATTTTTTTTCTTTTCTTGTACTTTAACTTTTCCAACCAGAAAATCACTTCAATGGGAAAATATGTCAGCATGTTTGTTTTATTAGCTAATACATTTTCTCATATGATATCAGCTCGCGGCAAAAGTTAAGGAATGAAAAAAGAAAAGATCTTTCTTCTTTCCACCTACTGAATTCTGCATGAACCTCTCCCACTCCCGTACACACACCAACACGCCCACTGTTCCACAGCAATATACTGCTTGGCATTCTGGCAGGGAACAGAAAGACAAAGCATGATGGGAAGAATGGGTTAGAAAAAATAACTGAAAGATGTGGAAATTTTTATGCTCAGAGGCTCTTGGCAGTCAATGAGAAATAGGAGATTGGAATGGAAACTATAAAGGGGTAACTCTAATTTCTTTCCATTCCTCTTTGTGTTCTGCAGTATTCTCTTCTAGCAGTGGAAGGAGGAGATATGATCAAATCATTTATAACTTTAGGGTCTTCCAGATGTGCTTCCCTTTACCTGATATCCATAGATAGGTTTTCCTGATTCTAAAAATGTATAAGCAAGAAGAACCCCACTTCTCATTGCTACTGGGCATTGCCCAGATCTTAACACCTAAAGTTATAAGCACTCCAGAACACATATGTTATTGAGTGAACTGTGTCCCCCCAAATTTCATATGTGGAAGCCCTAAACCCCAGTACCTCAGAATGTGACTGTATTTGGAGACAAAGGTCTTAAAGGAAGTGATGAAGTTAAAATGAGGCCATCAGGGTGAAACTCAATATAATCTGATTGTTGTCCTTGTGAGAAAAGGAAATTTGGCCAGAGAGAGAGGGATACAGGAATGCAGGTGCACAAGAGAAGGACCACGTGAGAAGACAGAAAGGAGGCAGCTATCTACAAGCCAAGGAGAGAGCCCTCAGAGGAAACGAAACCTTGATCTTGAACTTCTACTTCCAGAGCTGTGGAAAAAATAAATTTTTGTTGTTTAAGCCACTCAGTCTGTGGTATTTTATTATGGGGGTTCTAGCAAACTAATATAACATATTTATTTTGATTCAGTAAAATCAAATTATTGGCTTCTCCTTGCACACGATTGGCTCAGTCTTGCCAATATGTGTATATATTAGTCCTTATTATATCCAGCAATCTCTCCTTCAAAATGTAGCTTAACACCTACTTTTTCCAGGGACTGTCTCCTACTTATTTCTTTCCAATTGATTACTCTCATAACATCTGAGTCTTAAGAAAGTCATGTGTTTGTATATCTGTGTTACTTTAGAAATACTAGCATTTGTTGGGGTTGTTGCTATGCTGTGTATTACTAGCTATTGATCAGGCTTCCTAAAGTCAGGAAATATTCTTCTCCCTTATGGTATGATTCTCCTCTTTCTGTTTCAATAGTTATGAAAAAAGGCAAAATTCACTCTCTGCCAGACACTCTTATAATACATTATATGCCTTGTCTCATTTAACATTAGTCTTTGTGTTAAAGAAAATAAACTACATAAAATGTATATACTTTATTGGTCTACTCCAGAGAAAACATTCTCACTCTGAAACTTTGGGGTGGTGATAAACAGTTACAGTTATGTTACTTAAACTCTATCACACATTTATCCATACTAATTTTTAGTTTTGGAAGAAGTGATGTGGAAATGGTATTCAAATTAACATTCTTTGCTCCCTCTCTTGTACTCCCTGGAGCTAAGTTTATTAATATCAAAGATTTCTATTCATTCTATGTAAATTTACTAAAGTCTGTTAAATCTCCTGATTGCTGACATTTTAGAGTTTTATATACTTTTTGTCTCTCTTTTGACAAATCACACACATATCTTCAGGGACTCTTATTACAGAGCTAAGTACATTGTCTGACAAAAGCTGAAGAATTTTAATAGATAAATGACAAATTTTAACAAAGAGTTCTAGTGAGTTAATTTCTGAAATCGTTTACTGTATGTATAGAAAACTGGCAGAAGTAATTTGATGAAGTGCAGGTTTTCTATACATAATAAAAAAGTATTAGTAGATATATTTGATAAGATCCATCTATTTGATGGATAATAATAAAAATAATCTACCAATACAAATATGGCTTCTTGTTTTTTTTAATTAGTTTCCTTTCCTCTGGAATAAAAAAAAAATTCACCACTTATCAGTATCTATAATCTCCAGCATTTAGATTGCTGCCTAAGTAGCATTTAGAATGAACCCAGAAGGTCAAGTTCAGATGAGAAACAGAAGCACTTCTACTACTGAAAAATCAAGGGCGCCTTGGACTCCAAAAATAAAAAGGCTTTATAATTTAAATATATACCTATGAGTAGTTGAATTTTTCTTTCAACACTTAGTTTACATTGTGGTACTTGTGGGGGGGTGCATGTGAAGGAGTGCATTTGATCAGATTACTGCATGATCTGTTCTCTGCAGGTGCTGGAAAAGGTCAAACAGAGAAAATCATCATCATAAAGTGAAGTGATTTTCTTCTTTATGAGCTCCTGATGTAAACAGACTGATGAGCACAACACAATCCTTACTCACCCACATGACATCATACACAATCACAGCTAAATGTTTCTATCTGTCAAAGCCTGAAGAGTGACTACCAGATTGTTGCCTGATTGGTATGTAACCCCAAATGGTATTTCCTTGGTATCTTGTTGGTAGGGTGTATTTTGTAAGATTTCTGGGCCCTGTGGGGGCAGGTCAAAGATAGTGAGCACTGAGCCAAGGTTAGAGTTTGCCAGCTCAGAAAATGAGCAGGCTGTGTTGGTAATGGATCAGCAACATTTTTTTTTTTTTTATTGAACATTTATTGACTGAAGAACAAGGAAATTAAAAAATGTATTTGAAACAGACATTTCTTATTTTAAAATCAGAAAATACATATCACATTCTTTGGAAAGCAAACGTTTGTAAGCATGTGGCACTTAATCTTTGTTCATAATTTATGCCCATGTTCAAGACATTTTTAAAATCCATTTTTTTACAGACACTAATTTTGTTGCCAGGCTCCATTTACTGCCAGTTAAGCAGCAGCTTTTAGTATATGGAGGCCTCACTGAAGATTCACCTTCTGAGTTTTCCTACCCAAGGCATTTAAGTCAGAATCTGGACCCAATCTGCCACATCAGAGCTAGCAGCAAGTGAAGAGGACTTGAAGATCCTGCTGGTATAAACATACTCTTTGAGGGAGCAGCCAAATAGTTTGGAAGTTTAGATTTCTTTCTTTTTGCAAAAAAGAAACAACCATGATTAAATAATGTTCCAGATTATCTTGAAGAGGAGCTTTATATACGATCCAGGACAGATATATAATTACTTTTAATTAAAAATGAAATTATAAAATTTATTAAAAAGTCTGATTAGAATGGAATGGGATATAAAGTTCCTAATAGTGTAGGAAAATACTGTGTTCTACTTAGGCCTTAATTTCATGTAATTACTTACTACATACAAGAGCTATGAGCAGGAGAACACACTCCTGTTTTTAAGACATTATGGAAAAATAAGATACAAAACGTCAGCAATTGAGTTACATAGTCCACTTCAAGCATGTGCCAAATTTTTGTTTTGCTGTCAAATATCACTATTTAACTAAACACTAAAATATAGCCAAGCAAACAAAAAGTGCAACGGCACACATCATACATGAATATTATTGGATTAAAGCACTATGCATATTATTTGCTTTCAAAAACAAAGCAAACAAGTGTACATTTTTCTTGTGTATTCATTGCCAAAGAAGAGCTTATCCAACATATGTGAAGGTACTTTGCATTATCATATCATAATCTGTCATTATATCAGTTTGTTGGGTATCTTTCTTAAAATTCTTAATGGTAGCTTTCTCCATTCATAGATTTTTTTTTCACCTTTTGTAAGCTGCACCAATTTATGAGAGTCAAAGAGTGGTTTTCAGTGGTCTGAACTTTTGATTGATCTGAGCTGTGTTTAGCTTTAATCTCTCTCTGCACACGACTAGCAAAAGAGATGTTCTATCAGATTCAGTCCTTGTAGCGTCAAGTCTTTCTCTATATGCATCTAGAGTGAGAAAAGTTTTCAAATGCAAGTAGGGTCAGGATTTAATCCTTATTTGGATTTTATTGTGACTGTAGAGGGAAGACTGACAATTTCCACAAAGGAAGGGGTCAAGACCAGAGGAAAACACAGAGAATTTAGGTGAGGTTGTGACTCTTGACTTGAGCAAATACAGATTTAATGGCTTGGAAATGGATTTCAGCTTACTCTGGTATGGGATTCAGTGCTGAGTCACAGAGAGCCAGAGCTGACAGCTCCAAAGAAGAATGGGTTAGGATCAGGGCAGAAAGGAAGTTGATGCTAAATGGAGAACAGCAGGAGTTTGATGCAAGGCTGGAAGAGATAGACAGAGTGTGTTATGAGTTGGGGGAAGAGCAGATGGGGTGTGACTGCCAGCCTACCAGCTAATTAGAAAATACCGATTTATCAAACCTGAACTCTAAGAGAAAAGCCCTTAATATGTACAGCTCTGACAGAAAGGACAATGGCTAAATGTTTTTCATATGACCACATTCAGAATTATTTCATAATATTACTTTTATTTATGAACCACATGTCATTATCACTTGAAATGACAAGAAAGGTCATTTCTTCTTAGCAAGGAAAATCCTTTCAGAAAATTTACAAAATAAATTACCAACTAGAATTTGTAATGAGACATGATATCCCAAAATCTTAGACAAAGTAAAACAAATACAATTCAGAATCATATTCTGCTTGTTGCTGGCCTGATAATAAGCCTTGATTCATTTGGAAATAATAGTTTATAGTCAGAGATAAACCATTATTTTTGGAAAAATGGGTCCATCACATCACTTTTATGTATTATCTTCGAAACAAATCAGAGCATAACCCATCGTACAATAAAACACAACTTGATTTTCAACCAGGCTGTCTCCCAGCAGCATAATTCTATCTGCTTTATAAGAACAATGGTTTAATGTTGACAGATCTGGGGCCACATGAACTGTGGGCAGATAGTTGAGTAAAGCATTGCTTGGGCATTCTGTTTTCACTCTGTGAAAGGTAGACCTTATCCAACAGATCACTCTAGCCTGACCTACTCTTTGTTATTATTAGTAACATTAGTAGTAGTCCTAGTACTATTGACTTGGGTGGCCAGAGTTGTTAGTTGTTTGATACTCAGTTTATGGAAGAAATAATCTAAACAGGAGGTTTTCATTCTGTTATTTCCATGATAAGTAATTCACTGACTTGGATGTTTATGGCACAAGATAGAAATATCTCCTAGATAGCTATGTTTGAAATGTTTAACTGTTGAAGACCATTGTCCATTTTGGATCAGAAATGAGAGGCCTCTTATCAACTCCCCTTGGGCTATGTTAGATATATTTTAAAGTTTCTTTGCAATGCTACTAATTATTACACTTTTCCACAGATGTAGCTCAAGGCACTAGTTTTCTGAGAATAATTTATTAATAAAATATTGAGCATTAGGAAATAAAGATATTTTTCCTTAATGGCAAAAAAAATCTAAACAGACTAAAATAATTTAGCAGGTAATAATGTTACCTGAGTGGTGAAATTGAAAAGATTACTCCTGGGGAGAAATCACAAACATTCAATAACTTTTTCTCTCTCATTTACAATTGCAGTGGAAGAGAATGAAAAGAACTAGAAATTTAGAGTTTGACAAAATGACATAAGAAGAGTTCAAACTCTCAATAAAAATATGAAAATTGTTTAGATAGAAGAAATCTCAAACAATTAGGATCATTATGCATTTTTATTAATAAGGAAACAGGCTTCAATTAAATGTCTTGCTTTTATCATCTCTTCACTTATTTTCCCCTCAACCTCTCCAGTCAGCCTTTGTCCCTATTATTCCATTGATACCTTCTCAAGGACATTATTGAACTACCATTTGCCAAATCCAATAGTCCTCTCCATACTTGATCTCTCCACAGAACATGGTAGAGTACTACCTCATTGTGGACATACTCTTTTTACTTAGCTTATGACCACTACGCTGCTTGTTTTCCTATTTCTCCTCTGATTGTTCTTCATTTCCTGTGTGGGTTTCTCTTCTTTATGCTAGTTTTAGCTCAGTTCTATTTTCCGTTACAGCCAGTCCCTATGTAATATCTTCTAATCCCATAACCTTAAATACATCATCTAAATTCTGATGACCTCTAAATCTTTTCCACCAGTACAGACTTCTCCCCTGAGCTCTACATTTTTATTTTCAACTACTACTCAATATTCCTTTTTTGTTGTTTATTGCACATCAAAAACTCAACATGTTTAAATTGGAATTATTTTTTCTCACCTTCTTTCTCCTTTCTACCCGTTCCTTTCTGGTTTTCCTCACCTCAGTAAATGATGTCACTATTCAGCCTTCTATTTGGCCAGATCAGAATCCTTGGTTTAAAATTTTAAACCAGTTCATATATTTCCTCTACAGAGAAATCTTGAATGGTTTTCCATCACATTCAGTACAAAAGTCAAAGTCATTATCACAACTTGTGAAACCCAGTATGTTCTAGCACTTGCTTAATTTCTACCATGTCTTCCTTTCATTCTCTGACTAATAACAGTGACCTTTTTTGCATTAATGCCAGAAAATAAGCTTATTTCTACTTCAAGTCCTTTGTATTTGCCATTCTCTTTCTGGAAAATTCTTTCTAATATCTTCACAAAGTTCACCATCTAACTTCCTTTATGTTTCTCTTCAGATTTGACTTCCTCAGGTTGGCCTTTACTTATCACTCAATAGGAAAGAGTGCCCACCTCACCTAACACATGTTATCAATATCTGCCCCCTTTCCTCATTTACATTTCTTTCTAATCTTATCACTTCTTAAAATATATTGTGTATCACCTGAGTGTCAGCTTCGTGAAGGCAAGGTCCTCATCTCATTCAAGATTACATCTGCAGTGCTACGAGTATATCTTGAACAACCATTGTTCTCAATAAACATTTGTAGGATGAATACATGAATGGATAAATAAATGAGTAAAGGTATATTACTTAAACGTTCTACTTGACTCAGTTTTGTAATTAGGTACAAAAATGGAGGTACAGATGTTTCTCAGAGAGGATGAGAATTTTGTTGACATTGCAACCATCTTTAAGAGATAGCCAATCACTTTTGTCACCATTTTCTCATCACGTCTCCTTATTCACCCTCTCACACACATAACTAGTATAATCACTGGCTTTCTGCACCAACCCACTGACAATATTTCTTTGACTATTAAATGTATGGGAGAGTAGAATAAACTGCCCTGTTTAGCTGTGAGTGGTAGTGGCATTTTAGGCAGGACAGAAAGACTTTAGCTCTGAACTCTCTAATCCCAGTCATAGATTGTAGATTTTTTTTGGCCCACCTACAAAGCTTTTCTCAACTTCTCTGTGCCTGCCCAAAACAAGTGGTGCATTTCAGTTTCTGTGAGTTAACCCTCCCTCTTTCCTTTCCAAAGTTGCTGTGTGTGTTTTCCCCACTGCCGTTGCTGCACATTTCTTGAAAAATCCATAACAGAAAAATTAAATTCCCAAACAAAATCCCATATCATATGTAAAAGAGCATGTCCCTCTCTCAACCAGAGGTGTATTTTGAAATAAGAAAGTAACAGCTCAGCAGTCATTTGCCATAGCTTGCTGAGTAAGCTGGGCTCAGGTTAAAAGGGGGTTATAGGCTGCCAGCCAAAACACTGACGGCATTGCTGAATTCAGAGATTCAGAAACCCTATATGTCCCAAAGATTCTGTGTGGCTGACATTAATTACACTCTCTTATGCTCTATCATTGAAAGTATCTCAGTACAGTTCCCTCATGTGGATCAGAACAGATAGGAATTTTCATATAGAACTTGTTAACTTACATTTTAAAAATATATGCAATATTAACATTAAGAACACTGAAGAGTATTGCCATCACAGTGAAACTGAATCAATCAGAAATAGACATAATCACACTTGTTTCCCACAACATCGATCATCAGATTGGATGGAAGATGATTTATATAGCTCATGCAGGTTGTTTCAAAACTGACCCAATAGTAACTCTTGAAGATGTTAAAGATGTTGTTACTTGGAGAAATCATAGAAAATAAATCAAAGGGAAATAACTGTAAAAGTACATAATGTATATGTGAAAAAGTTACTAAATATAATCAAAAGTAGGGGCTTAAATTGCTATTATTTTTTACTTCATTAATTTTTATGTAACTGCCACAGGTTTGGAGGTATCCATGATTCCAGGGGTACATCTGCTTGAGTCTACATTACCTATCAGTGATGCCATTCATTGTTATGTGTGATTCTGTGCATAGTAAAGATCTTTGCTTTGGAAAGCATACTACTTATTTCTTATAAAACTTTTGATGACAAGAATTCTTCAGGGATTTTTTTTTATGCCAAAAATATACTAATGTGGTAAACTTTGAAAGATTTGAAAGTGAAATTACGTTTCTTAGAAACTTTTAAGCTGTTTCCAATCTGTAACGTGGAGACATTTCAATCAGTGTTCACATTTTTAAAAACTGATACATTAAGAAAATATTTTGCCTTCCTATATACCCAGATACTGTGGTATTTTCTATTTGAAATAATATTTAAAGGATAATCGAGAAGAAAATTATTCCTGTGAATCAACACTTACTTTTGTGATCTCTACCTAAGATTTTTAAAAAGATTCAATTTTTTATCATTATAATCAAGTAGAATTTTTTTCTCCATAAGGTTACATCTGTTTATGCTATTTTATTATCTGTTGAATGGTATGATATGAAGTCTCTTTATTGCAGCTTAGCTAAAGAAGCACCAAGCCTGTGATGGAGCTGTCAATCAGCATTTAGTCATACAGTATCTATTTCTATCCCCGTTCTTCTTAGCACAGAAGGGCTATTATAGTCTACATTACGGCATAGTATCTTTGGATATAGATATCCTTGAGGGGCAGGATTTATTTTGAAAGAAAATATTCAACATAACATGACACATCATTTAGACATTTTTTTAAAGTACACATACAGGTATTTCAAAGCAAAATATAGCAAAAGTTAATTTTAAACATTCAATTTAACATTTTGTGAATTCATTTCCTTTTTTTCTTACCTTAATAGTACTGAAAAAGACCACTTGGGGTCATGTGACTCTTTAGTAATTGAAAATGTCTATTTAAAGGCATCTCTGTGCAAACCTTCTTGCATTATCACCTGTGAAAGGCTAACTGTTGTAAAATAGTATGCATATCGAAATTAGCAAGAGAAAACCATTCAAGGACAAAAAGAAAGGAAAATTGTGCTGACATGCATTTATAAACACCTGAAAATTGAAACTTTTCCAGATGTCAATGATATATATTTCCAAGTACACCAGTATATATGGAATATGACTAAAAATTAACGAGACTGATTACAAACCACAAACATGAAAATCAGTCATGCAGCTGTATATCACACTGGATGTGCTTCCAGATGTGATGATAAAAATGGATACAACCTTTTAAAGCATGAGCTTTGGATATGCTATGCATGTGGCACTCATTAGCTAAGCAAATGGATGTTAATCTTTATGACAGTCAATTGCTGTGCTGCATTTCTACTGAGTGCTTATCAGCTGGTCTGACCTGATCATCAAGAGCATCATGACTTAATTTACAAGAGGATTATTCTTCCTTCCCCTGCAATTCCGTGGGTTTAAAATACACAAAGAAGTTTTTAAAAAGAAATGGCTGAAGCATTTAAACTTCCTTGTTCCCCATAGCTTTGCAATATGTAGGTAATGGTGTAAAATGATTTAGATGCACAGATCTGGAATTCAGCATCATTGAGAATCTAATTTCCCATGTTCAGGGCTGAGAAATTAACCTCATTTCTCCAACTGATTTGTTTTCCTTTGAATAGTTAAAGATGTTCATATAAGAAAAGATTTAGTCTTTTAAAAGAACAGGTCTTTTCTACCCATAGTATGTAAATGGTATCTTTAGTAAATAGAAGAGAAATGTCATGTTATACATCCGGATGAATCAGAAGAATTTCTAGTGCTCTAACAATCATTGCCTTTCTTAGAAAAGTTATCATGTTACTGTATTTGCCTACATACTCATGGTGTTACCATCAGTAAACTTGTTGCTTTGGACTACCTTGAGTTAATTATGAAAGACGTGGGAGAATACCAGATCTACCCTCATGAAATGGAGAGCTTGACATGCTAGACGTTATGTAGGAAGAAGCAATTCTAGCTTCTCACATAACTCTGCCGGCACACATCAACCTATTAGACAGCAAAGTCTGTTTCTTGGGCAATTTTAGCTGGAGACAACCATTGTGCCGGTATTTGCTCTTTGCTATATGCTTCATTGTCCCCTGGGGGTGGCAGAAACCAATAAACCACATTCGTATTCTAATAATAACTATGAGACAGAAACTGAAGTTTGTCTCTTCAGAAAGAGGCTGAACCATCTCTATATTTGATAAAAGCCTAGAGTATTATGATCACTTAATTAACTCATGAAAGTAAATGTATCTATCACTTCATCCAGAGTTTTAGGGGATTGGGGAATAGGTTTGACTCATTCAGTTCACTATGGAACTATTTATCTCCTAAAATATTTACTATGATTTCTGAATAACTTGATTAAGATGTTCTTCAAAATGTCTGACACGTTCATGGACATGAAAGATATCAATAACATCTAGATCATTACATGTTAATTTTACAATCCATATTTCAAAAGTAGCAAGGTATTACTTTTTAATTAGTCCATGAAGAACAATCAATTTGAAATTGTTAAGCATTTATCAAATATTTAAGGATTCAATGGATCGTGATTGTCACCATGGAAAGATAACAGATGAATGAGGCAGGTCGTTCTCTCCTAAACAACTATTACATATTGAATGGACTTTAATGCATGGTATAGTGAGGACTTTCAAGGGTAGAGGCAGGAGGATTAGTCCTATGGACAGTAAGGAGATGGGAGGAACAATTTTGGCAACTCCAGCACACCTTTCACAGAGATGTATTCCAGAGAATATATAATTGAATAATACATTCTTACACACGTTATTTCTTAGAGCCTTTTATTTGCTAATATTTGTTATGCTTCTTCCCAAATAGGCTGTAATATACAGCAGTACTCAAAGCTTTTTTGACCCTTGAATGGCTTTATGTAGGAATGTAGATCTACTGGTATTAGTCTTCTATTAAGATCTCAAGGAACATACTACACATTTCCATCCATTTAGTCAATCAGCCGTATTTTTGAGCATTTATCAGCCATAAGTACTTTGCCACATGACATGAAAAATAAAACCAGTTGGAAAATAGGGTCTATACCCAACGATACTATGCTTAATCTGAGGAGATGAATCAAAATATGTGTGTGTGTGTGTGTGTGTGTGTGTGTGTATATATATATATATATGAAATATAAAACTATCATAATTCATCTGGAACTTAGGGCATTGTCAGTTTCTACTTTTTGGAACACAGCTTCGAGTCAATAGACGGCCAAAATAAAGGAACGATGAAAAGAATTTCTTCATGGGAAAAATATCTGTGAGAAAACCCAAGTTTTTAACTCCATAAAAGGAGATTTTGGACCTTGTTATTTTTAGCGTTTATTATTATTTGGCCAAGAAGTCTATGTTATTACACGTCTTTATTTACATTAGTATATATAAACAAAATTTTAATATAAGATAAAATATAATAATATAAGATAAAATATAATAATATAATATAAAATCTTTACAGATTGGCAATTTTATTATAAAAGCCCTCTATTGCTAGCAATACCACTAGTCTTAGAGTCTATTTTGATGAATATAAATAAAAACATGTCAGCTATACTTTTCTTGTTATTTACATGGTATATCTTTTCACTCGCTTTCTTTTTAAATTATCTACAACTTTATATTTAATGTGCATGTTTTATAAACAACATATAGTTTTGTTTTTAAATTATTGTATTTTGATTCAATGAAATTTAAATTAAATATAATTCAATATATTTAAATTCAATATAATTAAAAGTATATTTGAGCTTATATACCATCTGAGTTTTTTCTGTTTGTACTAACTGTTCTGTGTTCCATCTCCTTTTTCCTTCTTGCCTTCCTTGGCATAATTTGAATAGATTTTATTATGCAACTTCTTCAATGCTACTATCTTATATACATTTTTACAACTATCTTAATCTTTAGAGATTATAATTATCCTTGACTTATTAAAGACTAATGTACATGAATACTTTTACTTTCCACACAATGAAAGGACTTAGAATACATAGAGTATTTTGATACTATTTATCAATTTTCTGTTTTTATGCTCTTGCTATTATGAAATTCTTCATATCTTTTAGCCTTTAAAAAAATTTTTATTTTAAGTTGTGTAACATAGAAGAGCTTGTTATAACAACTTGCATCACTATAGATATATAAACATTGAAAATGTTTTCCTGGGAAGGAATCACTGTAAACAATTTGATTCTAGAGTTTTTATTCCACATTTTTAATATGATTTAAAAGAGTATTTAGTACTTTGTCACCTCCCCACTCCTGGACAATACATTTATTCCACTCTACCCTGTTTTTATTGACCATGTGTAGGATGTCTTCTAGTTGGATGTGAAATAGATGGACTAGAAAAGTTATTA
Organism: Colobus angolensis palliatus; assembly: GCF_000951035.1. Lineage (NCBI taxonomy): Eukaryota > Metazoa > Chordata > Mammalia > Primates > Cercopithecidae > Colobus > Colobus angolensis. Next base: position 1,244,577 of record NW_012115178.1, read on the forward strand.
CTGTCTCCCTGCTCACCTTCACCCTAAGCTGTTCATTCTGGTCTTATCATCTCTGCCTCCATTTCTTCTACAAGCTTCAATTTTGTCCAGAAGCCCCTTCTAGTTCTATGTATGCTTGTATATGTGTATGTATGCATATTCATGTGTATGTACGTATATTTATATCACTCTGTCTAGCTAGCCATCTACAATCTATATATCAATCTGTTCATCTATATATGTCTTTTGTATATGAGCACTCATTTTCTGTTAGGTATACATACAAAAGTAGAATTCCTGGATAATAGACTAGGCATATGCTTAATTTTAGCAGATAATGCCAAACAAATTTCAACAGTGCTTGTACCAACTTTTACTGCCCCCAGCGATGTATAAACTTAAAATTGATAAATTCTTCATGTTATTTAGCATTGCTCACCCTTTTAACTCTAACTGTTCTTGTGGGTATATCATTGAATAACATTGTGATTTTTGTTTGTATTTCCCTGTTCATTAGTGATGTTGAATATGTTTTTACGTGTTTATTGTCCATTTGAATATTGTGTGTGTGCACATCTGTGTGTGTGTGTTTGTGTACGTGTGTGTGTGTGTGTGTGTGTGTGAAGTGCCTGTTGAATTTTTCTAGCCATTTTTAAAATTGGGTTATCATTTTATTTTGGTTATAGTCCTAAATATGTTGTGGATTTGGGTCTTTTGTTAAACTGTGCATTGCAAATTGAGCTTTTTCTGGCTTATAGTTTGTCTTCCACTCACTTAATGGTACATTTAGGTAAACAGAAGTTATTGACTTTTGTGAAATCTAAATTTTTTATTGAATGGATAGTGGTTTATTTATTTTATGTCTTATGTAATACATTTACCGAAGTCATAGAGGTAATTTCCTTTGACATCTTCTATAAGAGTATAGTTTTAATTTTCACATTTCCTTATGTTCCACCCACTTTGAACTAATCTTTGTATATGGTGTAAGACAGGGAATAATTCAAGTTTTATTTGCAGATACCAATCAATTTGCCATCATTTATTTGGAAAGACTGTACTCTTCCTTCCTAATGGTGGGAGTACTTTGGGTCAATCCAGTGGTAATACTACACTGTCTTAATTATCAAAATTTTATAATAAGTCTTAATATCTGGTAGTTGAAATCCTCTAGTGTTATTACTATTCAAAATTGTTTTGAGTATTTTGGGTTCTATGCATTTCCGTAGAAATATTAGAATCGGTTTTTAAATTTCTACACAAGAAACCTTCTGCAATTTTGATCGGGAATCTATTGAAAGTTAGGTCACTTTGAGTGACAATTGACACAGTATTGAGTATTTTAACTGGTAAAGACACGTATTCCATCATTTAATTAAGCCTTCTTTCTTTCAATAGTGTTTTGTAATTTTTAGTTTGGAGGCCTTACATCCTGTGTTAGATAAATATATTTTTAAATCCCACAAGATATTACTATTATTGATTTAGACTTCCATATTCATTGGATTTATCAATAGTTTTACTCCTTTTGTTTTTTATATTTCTTTTTGTAAGCTTTTACTTCTGTCTTACTGAAGAATTTCCTTAGGTTTTCCTTTAAGATGCATCTTTTCAGTTTATGAGTATGTTTTTATTTAACCTTTATTTATGAGGAATATTTTCTGGTTAATATAATTCTAGATTGAGACATTTAAAAAAGGGTCATTTCACTGTCCTATGCTTTCCATTATAACTGTGGAGAAGTTTTGAATGTGATATATTGATAATATCTGGATTATGAATAGTCAAAATCTCCAGATGCTTTTAAGATGCATACTTTGATTTTAAGCAGTTACGATATACTGAAGTGTGGTTTTCTGCATATTTATTTTATGTCTCAGTGTCTGTCTTCAGTTTTGGAAAATTCTCGTCTATTGACTGAATATTTCTTTTATATATTATCTTTCTTCTCTTTTTCTGATACTTCATTTGCATATACTTTAGACATTTTACCATGTCCCATATGGTTTTTATGTTGTTTTCTGTATTTTACATGCTTCGTTGTCTCTGTGCTTCAGTTTGGATAATTTTCCTAACCTAAATTTCTGTTCACTAACCCTCTACCCTGCAGAATTTATGTCCTGTTTAAGAAATCTTTACCTAACTCAAGTTAATTACAGCTAATTCTTCATTCTGCAGAAGGTAAAACAGTTAAAATAACTTAGTCTGTGATTAAGTTGTCAATTGAGTTCAGAATTGCTTATTGCTATTTTTCCAGCCTTAGAATATTAATTTGTTTATTGTACCCAGATTAGATTTTTGCTGAAAATTTCAACAGGGTCTCCTATTTTCTTGAACGTATAATTTACATTTACTTAAAAACTTGTCTAACAACTCCAGTATCTCATTTGCCTGAGTGTCTAATTCTATTATATGTTTGTTCTCTTAATTTTGGGCCCTTTGATTTTTTTGTCCTGGTGGTATACCTGAAAACTTTATATTAAATATTATAGGTTATGCATAAAACATTGCAGAGATAATCTGGGCCTTAGGATCAGACTAATGTAATCTTCTTCCAGAAAATATTCTAATTCTGGCAAGGCAGTCAGGCTAGCAGCAGATTGTCCTAATCCAGTACAACTATTGGCCTCCCAACCCTATAAAAAAGCTTCACCTTTTAGGCTAGAAGAATATCAGACTGTAATTAAGATTCAGATAATTTGTAGCTGAGTTCTGGTCTTGTGAGAGATGCTTTATTTCTGGTGTGCCCTTAGTACTGGAGCATATACTTTTAGAACCCCAACCAAAAGATTAGAGATAAGTGTCCCTTTTTCCATGATGGGCCTTAAATTCCAATTTTGTTTCCTCAGCCCCATGATACCTCCAATATCTCTGACAAGCTTCTTAGTCTCTCAGCTGCTTATTGGTAGTTGACAAATGCCTCAAGAGGGGAAAGCTGTGCTAAATACAAGGCTTTCACTGCTTTCTGTCTCTCCAAGGTATTGACTCCTCAAGTCCTAACTGCTTCGATTGCTCTCCAATGTCCTAAAACACACACACACACACACACACACACACACACACACACACACACACTCTATACAGTTTTTCTTGTAGTTCTTGGTGGAAGAATTAATTGGTACAAGATACTTTATCATCATCTAAATAAAATTCAATGCATAATACTTAAAGTTTAGATATATCCATCTATTCAACCCCAAAGGTCCAAATTAGAAGGACAGAGAAGGAAGGATTACAAAGAATGAAAAAAATAGAAGGGTAGAAGAAATAAAGAAATAGAAGGATTTAAAAAATGCAATTAGGTGAACACATTAGCTCTCTGACAACAATAGATGAAAGAGTTTTTATAAGAAAGTTTATGCCTAATAAACAGCATGTGATTATGGAAAATGTGTGATTGGAACAGGTATTGAGTCAGTTTAATACGTGAAAAGAGAGACATATTGTGAGAATGATCAGGAATAGTTCTGAAGAGGAGATGACTATTCAGATGAGGCATAAATTCTAGTAGAAGTTGTACACATGAAAAAATGTAAAATTTATAGTTGCTTGAAAGCTTTATTTTTCTAGAAAGAAAAGAATAATTTCAATATTTCAAAACATTATGCCTACAAGAGTTTGAGATTTAAATTGCCATATACCAGTTAAACTTAAAATCTTAGGTTTTATCTTTTCATTGATCAGTCAAATTTGGCATTTACTTTAATTTTCATTTCTGTTCTGACCTGAACATAAGACTGGCATACTGAATTTAATTGCACTCAGTTTAATTGCTCCTCGATTTTTGACTCATTATTTGAGTTGAATAAGTCAACATTTTAGAAGTGGGCAGGGAGCACTGATAAGTGAAACACTGAATGCATGTCCCTTAGCTGTATACTGAATTGGACAGACAGCATTGATTGAGGTCAAATTTGACTCTACACATTTTTACATATTTGGAAACACATAAAACATTAATATTTACTTTTCTTGACTCTATTCTCTTTCTTGATTATCACAGTGATGCGAATATTATATATCACAGTGATATGTGACCAGTGGTAGATGTGAGTGCTAATGCAGAATGTGCCCTACCGACATATAAATGTGTCTTCACTACTAAAGAGTATAGTGAGGTTTCTAAATCCCTGATCAGTTTTTAGACTTTTTTCTTGTATCTATGTTCATAAATTGGAAGAAAACAAGATAATACATTTGTAATTATGTGATTAGTAAGAGTATAACTGAATTTTGAGTGTAACTACAAAAGAATTGAGGGACAACTTGATAAAGCAATTTATTAATTTAACTGGTTGCTGTAAAAAGAACAGTAATCAGTTAATCTTCACATCCAATGGGACTGAATTACCAGATTTGAATCAAATGTTGTTTAAAAATTGAATGATGATTAAAAGTACTACATGATGAAGAAGTTTGTAATACTTGGGAAATTATAAGTTTATCTAGGATTGCTCGTGATACTTTAATACAATCTGAGTGACTTAGAGGATTATGTTCTTGGCTTTGGGCAAACAGATGACAATGCAAAACCCAAGAATTTCACTTATATGAGACTGAATTGAGTTTATGTTTAGCAATAAATTGGAAACCTTTAGATCAAAAAACTAATACACATATGTGAACATCTCTTTGTCAAATACTAAAATTCTTCAGTGAAAAATAGTGAAACTTGTGAAATAGGGTGCTGGCTTGAAATAAAATAATCTCCACACATTTTAAATTATTCTTTTTCTGTGTGGACTGTCAGCAAATATTTCTGAGGACAAGTAATGTGTGTGTGTGTGTGTGTGTGTGTGTATGTGTGTTTGCTTATTCAGATGAGGAATAGGCATACAAGATGAAAAGTTTGTGTAAAAACAATATTTTTATTGATAAACAAGAGAACGCAAATGCACAAATTTGGGCTAACTTTTCACAAGTCAATTCTAATCATTGATGAGAATACTTTGTTGTTGTTGCTATTGTTATTAATGCATGTCTTCGATGCAAATTCACCCAAGTTTTAATATCTTCCTGCTCTTGTTAAGCTTTACTCCACATGACAGAATTAACTTTTTCTTTCCTTTTGAAATACTTATCTTTAGATTGGTCATGCCTATCACATGGAGCATTGTTCATATGAGAATCATGGTATCAATTCTTTTCAAAAACCTCTCCTTTTATCCCACTGTCAATGGATAATACGGTATGGAATCTGTGCAAAGGGAAACTCCAGAAACCAAATTCTTCTGGATGCTAACAATGCTTCCCCTGGGATAGTGAGAAGGGTCTCAATTAACCTCTTCTCCATGTTCTAGCTAGACACAGGAAGCCCTTTAGCCACCAGCAGTGGAGTTTCATTAAGACCACTTCACTGGATGTGTAACAAACCTCCTTCTAGGAAGCAAATGAGCAACTCTAGTCAGATTGTAGAATTGCCCAAACATTGGGGTCCCTGCTTTTACAAAGCAAAAATTGTGTAATGGCACCAGAGGCTCTTTCATAAGCTAACAGCCCTATGAAGCAACAAAGATCAGGCTAAAAGTCATGGAGTTTCTGATTGAAGCTGAAGTTGAATTGCCATTTCAATTCTTTCCTCGAGAAAAGTATTCAATTAATCTGCATGGATCTTTTTGGAAAAAAAAAAATGTTGTTCAAATGATTGCAAGGAAGGATGAATGAAACTATTTTGTTAAAAAAAAAAAAAAAGATGCATTTTAAAACTTTTACTTCTTGGGCCCATCAGGGCTGGAAATTTCTCAGCCTTCTCTTAGTACACATAAAGTCATACAGAATCCTTTAGAACCAGTAAAACCTGAGGGAGAATTGTTAAGAAATTCACAAGGGTCATAGACCTGTACCAAATAGGCCTTCCTTCTCTTATCAAGCTTCAAAGTGAGTCCCACTGTGGAGGGAGTCAGCATAAATTTCATTTACCTAGAAGTCCCCATTTCTTGTTAAGTCCTCTCCAAGGAAGGACAGAAGCTAAATGTTAACCAGCATAATTTAAGTCAGAAGCACTGATATCTTCTGAAGGTTAGGAATCCTACAACAGTCATGTAAGCAAGGAAGTCAGCCAGTGCCTCACCTTATTAATAAAAAGAAAGAAAGAGAGTGAGGAAGATCAGGTTACAGCAGCACTTTACTGAGGGAGCTTTTACAGCATATTGCAAAATATCTCATGCCCTAACTCCTCCCCATCAGTTCTTTGGTGTATAGGGAGACCATTTACCTCCCCTTCCCCAAGCACCAAGTGCTTACTTGGTATCAGTTCCATGTCCCTCTTCCTTTCTTAGGTCAGGGTGCAATATATATTATTACTTTTTAATTTTTACTCTTAGTTAAGGTAGGAAAAGTAAAAGTGTTGTCCTACAGAGGACATACATATTGGTGATTTACTTTAGCAAATAGAAATGTCATGAATATTAATCTGAAATTTTCTATTCAGCTTACATAATACATAACCCATGCTCCTTTCTAGCTTTTCCTCCTCTTTCAGTTTATATCTAACATCTGAAAATGGATACTAACATTTTGAGAAAAATAGCTTCCTGTTTTTTGGCTTCCAGGATCTGTTCAATTTGCAAGACTCCGTTATGTTCTACTCTGAGATATTTGCTTATGTAGAGCATTGGAGTAATAAAAAGACATATTGTTGAAGTATGTATTAAGACATTTTCAAGTTATTCATAGTGCTATGAAAATCAAATTTTAGCCCACACTTAATTTTCAGCTATTAAAAACTAAGCAGTAGTGTAACACTACATTTCAGTTAGGGTTTTGACAATCCTACATAGCTACACAATAAATAAAAAAAAAAAGGCTTATTCAAGCTATTTAAGTACAGGACGCTTTTATTCTTAAAACAAAAGATAAGTGTTAAATCATAAAGATATTTTATAAGTGCATATTTTAAAAATATGATTAAAAGGTATATATCATTTAATATAGCACATATTATGCCTTTTTTATTGTAAACAGCAAGTAATCCATGATCACATTATTTTCCCTGAGAAAGGAAAAGATGCAGTGCATTCTGTTTGTAGAAACTAAGGTGATATCATGTGATGGACTTGCTCTGGTGATATACTTCAACCAGGGTGGAGAACCGCTATTTTTTGCCTTGCTGTTCCATGAAACAAAATAATCCTATGCACTTTCTTAATTTTTTAAAATTTTAATTGACAGGTAATAATTATACATATTTATAGGATATATTGTGATGTTTCCATACATTGTATAATTACTAGGTTAATTAGCATATCTATCCGCTTAAACATTTATCATTTCTTTGTAGTAAAAACATTCAAAATCCAGTCTTTTGGCTATGCTGAAATACACAATACATTATTATTAACTATCAACTAACTGTGCAAGAACACCAGAACTTATTCTTTCTATCTAATTGTAACTTTGTACCTGTTGACCAATCTCTCCCCATTTCCCCTGCCCGACCCCTCCCCAGCATCTGGTAACTACTGTTCTACTCTCTACTTCTATGAGATCAACATTTTTAAGATTCTGTATATAAGTGAGATCATGCAAGATCCTACCTGCTTTCTGTATTTGGTATACCTAAGTCTGTCAGTGAACTTCTCCTGGACAATCGCTATTGAATCAAAAGCCCTAATTGACTGAATTTACTATGTTGCTACCTGGTAACTTTAAAGCAATGGAAAAATAAATGACTGGTTATAACCATTCTCTTCAGATGATAGTAAAATGCTAAGGTATTAGAGATGTTTTTTCACAATAAGAGTATTCCTTTTTTTCTGGATCAGATACAGTAAACAAGAATCAAACACATGCAGAAATATGTAATTTAAAATTTTATGTTGCATTTCGTTGAAATGTTAACTGAATAATATTGCTTTGGCACATATGTTATATTCATGTCAATATGTTTCATATGCTAAAAAGATCTGTGCAAGAGTGCCTAGCCTTCCCTGTTTACAAAAGAACTAAACAGCTGTGTAAGTTCATGGAAGAAGAGAGGAATTGAATTAAGAAAGTTTCAGGACCAGTTGAAATATTCAACCACACATATCTCATGAATGCTGTGGTCAGTAAATAAAATATACTTTTGAGGTTAATATTCACTGGATGCTCTAACTGAGAAGAAGAAACATTTAGTTGAACTAAATGTCAACTCTTTCGTTCTTTTTGTAAACCTATGTTAAATTTCTTCCATTTAGATTCTTTTTTAAACTCTATTTTGCCAACAGGTTAAACATATAGTAATATTAAACTTATAATAATATATGTACTCACTAAATTACAGTGAACATTATGAAATGCATATTAATGTATGGGAGTATAGGAAGAATACTAAGGCTTTTTGTAATGCTATATTTAGGTCCAGATCCTTAAATCAATTGCTAGATTTAAAACCATATAAATATCCACAGCAATGGAGGAAAAAAACACTGGGAATATTGTAAAGGCCTGTTAACTTCTTATAAATGCTAAATTCTTTTGAATAGCTTTAAATTCAAATTTGGCCATAATATCTTAAACTTTTTATTGCCATTATTTGTCTAATTTTAGTCAATATACTTTCTCCTTCTATTAGTCTCTAATCTTCGTAAATTAATTTTTGTCAATTCCTTAGCAAAAACAAAACAAAACAAAAAAGCCACAGCAGAAAGGACAGTTCAACCTATAATGTATCTAGAGAAGTTTGGAGTTGTTTTCCATCAAAATGTCCTCTACCTGACTGCTGTAGTTTCTGAAACCTACAGTAATGGATGAAATATTTCATTACAAAGATTTTTTAAAAGTCTGTGCTACCAGAAAAATACATTAAATACCAATGGTTTGTACCTAAATATTGCAAAGATAAAATGGTTTGCATTACAAATCATGTTGGCTCTGCAGCAATTTAACTCAATATGGAAAGGTAATAAAGCTTATGCTATAGTTTCTTTATAAGCAGTTTGTTCTTTTTTCCTGCATAGTCAAAAAAAGATTAATTACCTTTTTCATACATATTACTAAATATGTAAAACGTATACTGCTTTGTAAGGAGTGTCTTTATAAATGCAACCTATTCAGACATATTGGACAGCGAAAGCAGTAACTCATACCTTTGGATCTGAATAGCCATTTCTTGTTTGTGATCATATAGGATAGGATTTCCTAGCTGTTCAGTGCCTTTTTATTTCTCTGAAGTGATATTGGAAATGGAGTGCTTGAGATTTTTAGTTTATCTTGATACAAGCCAACATATTACTGCAGAACACTTTGGTTTTAATCTGAGAGCTAAATTACTATATCCTAGTAGATGTTGTGCTATCAAATTCTAAACAATGATGACAAGATAATTATAAATGGGACTTTATATTATTACCTAATACATCTTATTATCTAATATATCCCATATAAAGTTCAGATTGGGATAAAGGAAAATTGAAAAATTTACTGAGTGATATATTAATGGGGATATGAACATTTTATTTTTTGTTACCACTAAATATTGAGTAATTAATATGTCGATAACATTGTGATATGCATAAATGGATATTGTTTTTTGTTACATTTATGATTACAAATGTTATTATAAATATGAATCAGTTTATATTTCTGATTTTTAAAACACGAATTGGTAATAGCACAGATACATTTTGTTTTTATTTGCAGTAAGAATTTCATTCTATAAATATAACTGATAGAAAGCAATTTATCACATTTAAACACATGGATGAAAATGCTGCCACATACAGTGATTGGGACTTATTCTGAAAATAAATTACTTTAATGATGGGGGAGAAAACCCCAATGAGGAATTCATGAGGTGGAATCAGACAAAACTCTCCTAGACAACAATGAAAAACCTTTTAGGCATGAAGAAACTGTAATATAATGTGGCACTTGTAGGTACATTAAGATAAAAACATCCAGGAGCCAGTAAATTTTTTCATGCTGTCAGAGTATTCAACGATACATATGAGCTGTCGTACTTCAGCCATCAACAACCAAAAAAGCTTAGCATTTTAGAAAACAACTCTCCAACAGAAACAATTCAACTTCATACTTACAGGCATATGGATACTAACAGACTAAGTAAAATAGCAGTTGTCATCCTCTGAATCTTTACTACCTTTTTGCCACCTCTTTTTGACCAGAGCCCTATAGCCTATAGTCTCAATATTCTCCTTTTCTGTTTCATAAGACTGAGAGAGTGAGAGAAAGAGAAAGATGGAAGAGACAGGGAAATGAAGAATCGGAAAAGTCAAGTACTAAAGGGCAACAAGAGTGCGCATCTCTCAGAAATCTTAGTGATCTTCTCAGATTCTGTTAGCATTGGGATTTACTACTGGTCAATTGGGGAAAGAGAAGCAGAAAAGAAAAATGCTGAGAAAATGTGTGTGTGCATCACATTCCCCATGTTATATTTTAATTTGCAGGAAATCCTAGAGTCAGTTTGCATATAAAGCATTAATATGATGTCATCTTCTGTACATGAAGTCAAAACAATCCATGAATTTATTAAATGGAAATAAGAAGGCTCTATTAGTTTGGGCCTCCTAACCTCATTCAACCCCCACCAACACACACACACACACACACAAATGTTCTAATATTCAGAATTTGGGTTTCTGTAATGTTTAGTGCTCATTCTATTTTATGATTCTAAGTTCAAAACTAGGAACAAGTTTAGATTGGGGAGCTAGATAAATTCTATTAAAGCAATTTCTTTTGTATTTCATAGGAATTCATTCAATATTCTTAAACTATAACGATATATATTTAACAATTATCAATGCTTCAACATTTTGCCCATTATATCTTCCTTCCCTCTAAAAAAAGGCATTTCATACTTATTGTTTACTTTTCTTTGCAGTGTACTTTTACAAACACCAGTCTTTATAGATAAGGCATTCATGAGATATGATTTCACCAAGGGAATTTCAGTACAGTTGTTATAAAGCTAAAATTATATACATATGTGTGTGTGTGTGTGTATATATATATATATATAGCCTTTATAGTTCTCACTCTTCATGTATAGAAAATTAACAGTGTATTTTTCTTAGAACACGGGAGTGAACGGTTAGAACAGTTATGTAATAAACGCTTCATCAAAGTATATTTACTGATGCTGTGTATCAAGATGTAAGCAAGACACAGTTTTTGTCTTCAAGAAGCATATACTTTACCAGGAAGGGAGATAAAATTTTTAATTCCTTGCTCTTCAAAATTTGGTCCATAGACCACCATCTGGTTATCACCTGAGAGCTTCTTAGAAATGCAGAATCTCAGGGCATACCCCAGACCTACTGAATCAAGATGCATTTTCACAAAATCCCCAGGTGGTTTGTATGTACATTAGTGTTAGAGAAGCACCACTATAATTTGAATCTGAGTAGGGTTACTTCTATAATATCTAGGAGAAAGGAAGAGATGGAGAAGCTTGAAGAAGGAGGGGTGACATCATGGGGAAGAAATACCCTGTCATCTGCACTTTGTTCTTCACAGAGAGAGACCGCTAGTCAGGCAACTTTTACTAGCAGAAAAATAAATGTTTTTAAAGAAATATATTTTTTAAATGTTTTGGTTTACATATCATTGGGGAAAACAGTCATATGAGTTACTAATATTTCAGTTTGACAGAAATATGTTTATATAGACCCAGATGTAAAAAAAATTTTACCTTTTATTTTATTCATTGTAACTTTTATAGGGGAAGGAGTTGGCCAGGGTGGCTTCTAAGAATAGTTTTGCCAGCTAATGCAATTCCTCAGTTATAAGGATGGTGACAGTATAGGTAACCTTTTTACTTCAAAATCTCTTGCCAGATCATATCTAAGTAGAGCCAGTTCTCATAAAAATATCATTTGGAAACTAAGGCATTTCAATTATTTTCATGTGTTCACAAAGCTTCAACTAGATATAGGAATCAAGAATGTCACAGCAAGCTAGGTGCAGTTGCTCATGTCTGCAATCCCAGCACTTTGGGAGGTTGAGGTGGGAGGACTACTTGAACCCAGGAGTTCAAGACAGGTTGGGTGATATAGCAAGACTCCATCTCTAAAAAAAGATGACAGTTTAGAGGTGAAAAGTGATAGGTTTTGACATCTTGGTTTCACCATCTGATGCACGTAATCTGCAAAAAAAAAAAAAAAAAAATAGCAGGGCAGGGTGGTGTGCACCTACACCCCCAGCTATTCAGGAGGCTGAGGTGGGTGGTTCTCTTGAGCCAGGAAGGTTGAGGCTGCATGACTACATGACTGAGCCTCCACCGTGCTCCAGCATGGGCAAGAGCATAAGATTCTATCACACAAAAAAGAAAAAAAAAAAGAAAAGAAACAATGTCACAGCAACATATTTTGATCATGTATATTTGTGCACGTGAACACTTTGGCCACTATCCCTCTGCTTCTTTCCATTGCTTTAACCATCCAGGACACTGACTGTAACCAGAAGGGAGTCATCCTGGGAATTGGCCATATTTTCTATTTGCTTTGACTTTGCATATTATATCGGTGTGTTTGAACTTTATATCTTCCATATGAAATACCAAGTAAGGGACTCCTTCTGAAATGTTTCTCTGAATGTGACTGTACATACATATAAGTGACATGTAAGAATCATACATAAGGGGTGATAAAAATGTATATTCATCTATAATTCCATGGGTAAAATACAGATACAAAAGTAAAAAAAAAGGCTTTACTTCACAGAGAACGTTGGGTATTAAATTATTTTGAAATAATTCTTGCTAGCTCTTAAGAGTATTGAATTTACTTGTGATACATTCTAAAAAGGCAGTGATCTTTTGTGATGTAATATTTATTATTAGGAGCCAAATTAGGAAAACAAATAGTTACAAAAGAAAAACCTGTATTGTTGGAATTGTACCCAGTTATTTTATTAATAGTGATTTGATATAATTAGGCATAAGCATTTTTAGCTTTTGCATGTCTTTTATTCAGTTTTCAGGTCCAATTTTAACTGGGTTATAATTCGTTACCACTGTTTATGTTTTACATCAGTTCAATTGGGGGTTTCTTCCTGGGATGAAAAAATTCAGAGAGATTTGCTTGAACACAAAAACTGACTCTATAAATTAGAAAAGCTTACGAAGCTTTTACATACCGTGTAAGAATATCTTATAAACATTCCAATTTATTTTCTAACAAATTTTATTGCCTCAATAATTAATATATGATATTTCTAAATATCAAGGCCAATTAATCTTCTGAATTACAATCCCATTATTTGATACTTTTGTAGGATTTTTCTAAGCAGTGACTTTTATTGTAAATATATGATTAGCATTCATTCAGATGATACAATAGGCTTCATAAATTTCTCTTCTGCAAGTTCCAGTCATAAATTTGTTAAAGTTAAAATCTCTCCATTTATATTTAGCTAATAATTGATGCTTGTTCAACTGGGATCTATGCAGCAAAATATAATCCACTTCAAGAGTTTTCTGAAAAGGGAGTTTAATGCAAGGAATTAATTGCAAAGGTGATGCAATATCTGAGAACAATAGGTAAGAATAGTGTGACCTATAGATTAACAATATCCTTATACCCGGGGTCACCTTTGAAGATACGACTATACTGGGCATATACTGTGGAGGCTGGAATCACAGAAGAGACAAACTGCTTAAGGAGGATTATTCTAACGACTTCCCTTCTCCCGCCCTCCATCTTCCACTTTCCATTGACTGACCCAAGACAGAAGTCAGCTGACTTAGGAGCGCAAGAAAACTAGCCTTCAGGGACCAGAAGGTTGAGGAATGGATTTGCTGGCCAACAGGCTCAAGATCTGAAAAATAATCTTCAAGGGTTTTATAAACACATGTAAAAACTCAAACTTTAAAAGCAATTTGTGGCAGTAGGAATGCATACTTTGCCCTCAAACCTAGCCCTCCTTAGAAATCTAGCACCTGCGTTTTTCGTTCGTCAAAGAGGGCAGTGACTAGCAAAGAAATCATAGCAGAAAAAGAATTATATTAATCAAAGCAATTTCTGGTGAAAGGAGGCATGGAAATCTCTAAGCAAGTTATAGAAAGAAAGCTACACTGTTCGAACCTCTGAATTGAAAACAAAGCTTCAGATGATAACTATATGATTTGACAAAGATACCTCAAATTGCTCAGGAAAATCTCTTTCTTTAGAGTAATGTTTCAGGCTATTTAAAACAGAATCTCAGTCGAGGAACTAAACAAAGATGCTAGGATTGGACATAGAAGACAGATGAATTTGGCTGTTATCCATGTAAGAATAGAAGCCAAAATTATGCTGACTAAAAATGGAGCCAAGCGATGTCATATAGATTTGAAAACGATGTTGTGCCAAGGAAGATGTTAATGTTTTTCAATTTGCAGGTTTAGTAAGGATCATAAATTGTTTGATTTCTTAATCTAGTTAACGTATCCTAAATATCTCTGCAACTTTGCAAGGCCCTAATTTATTTCCTTTCAAAAAAAAAATATTCTAGATTTGACAGTTTGGTCTACATTTCAAGGCTGGTTAGATGGGAGGTATGTCTTGGTATATTAGTTAATTTAGGTATATCTTACTGATTTACACTGCATGAATTATCAGATGCTATTGACTCATTGAAGTAAATATATTTAAAAATTACACCTTTTGCTTATACTAGTAATTGGGTCAGTCACGCTCTTGAAGGAGGCATACTGGGAGCCATACTTTACCAGGGGCAGAGGATTCAATGGACATTTTCTGTTTTCTCTTCTTTGTGCTCTGTAATTGAGATACAGAACAAAGGTAATCTTTACTTAGCGTAATAATGGAGAATGACCAGACCAACAAAAGATATGTCAGAATCATTTGCAAGAGTAAAACTTATGAGTGTATTTGCGAACCTGCTTGAAAGCTCCAATGCACATGTGTCTGTACACAATTTGGGGCCTATTAATGTTTCCTAATATTTTAAATCTCTGAAATTTTGTTATAACATTTGGTATTCTTGGGTAAAAAATGATGTTTAACTATAAAAAGAATATTTCATCAATCATTTAAAAGTTGCTATTATTTTCTTTATAAGCCTATGAATGATAACAAAAATAATTAAATTTTTCCAGAAAATAAACTTCATAATTACAAATATTATCTAATCGATTATAGAAATAATTATAATTATTATATATATGAGAGTATTAAAGGTATATAAAATGTAACACAGTAGTGAAATTTTAAAAGTAACATGACAAAATAAAGTATATGGGATTAGAAAAATATGTGTGTGTGTACTGTAGTTTGTTTTTATTGTTAGCAAATGCAAAATAACCCAGAAAGTACCACTAAATGTTCAAGTTATATAATGCAGTGGTAATAATAATAATACATGCCAACATATTTTGTAATTATTATAAAATGATGCACATGCAAGTTATAGTTATCTCTTTTGAGCCTAAAAATGCCCAAAAGAAGGAAAAACATTCAATTCTGTCATTTATTTCAATTGTTCTACAATCAGAAAATCTAGCTAAGATTTGGAACCAATCTAAGTGTTCATAAACGGATGAATGGATAAAGAAAATATGGTACACATACACAATGGAGCACTATTCAACCATAAGAAAGAATGAGATGCAGTCAATTGCAATAACTTGAATGGAACTGAAGATCATTATGTTAACTGAAATAAGGCTGGAACAGAAAGACAAACATCATATGTTCTCACTTATTTATGGGATCTAAAAATCCAAACAATTGAACTCATGATCATAGGGAGTTGAAGGATATACCATTTCATCTGAAAATAGACCTTTAAGCCTTCTCTTCCACTTCCCCAAATCCCTGTTGTTAATGAGGCTTTATTACTATATTTCACATTAGTAGAATTCAAACCACCTATCAGGGGTTGAGTTCCCCAATTTAAGAACCTGAAATCTACCTCAAAGTCTTAAGATACTATCTAAACCATATCTACTATTATCTACTTATCTTAGTCTATTCCGGCCACTATAACAAAACACCACAGAATAGGTGGAATAGGTGGTAGGTAAACAACAGACAATTATTCCTCAATTCTGGAGGCTGGGAAGTTCAAGACCAAGGTGCCAATAGATTCAGTGACTGGTGAAGTCCTGCTTCCGGATTCATAGACAGCTGTCTTCTCAATGTAACCTAACAAGGCCAAAGGCCAAGGGAACTCTCTCAGGCCTCTTTTGTAAGAGTGCTAATCCCATTTATGATAGCTCCACTCTCATGACCAAATAATTACCTCTCAACAGCCCTACCTCCTAGTAACATCACCTTGGGTGCTAGGATTTCAACATACGAATTTGGGGGAACACAGATATTCAGTACATAGTGCTGCTCCTTATCAACTTGTAGTTAATAAGGACAAAATATATCAATGTTACCAGACCACATCTCTGGATTATTCAGACAGTCTGCTACTTCTGTTTATACTACCAGACCTGAGAATATTTCTGGTAATGTCTGTGGTCCTAGCTTCTTGTCTTGCCCATCTTCTCTCTCATCCTGTCTAATCATTTACTGGTCAATTCTCCCACTCTCTCACTTGTTGCAGCTCCCATTCCTGCTGACTTCTGCTTTGGGTCAATTGTGTGAGTATATCATCAGCAAGCTTCTCAGCGTTTACTCACCCCCTGTTACCTCATCTGGCTGAGCATCCCTAATTGTACAGCGAAGGTACAGGCTTGGAAGGCATGAAAAGGTTGGCATATAGAGAAGTGTCAAATATTTAGGGGTGACAAGAGTGCTGCGTTTAGAAGACAAATGATGGAAAATAACATTGGTCCTGTAGGTGGGGGCTTCTTACAGAATTGAGGGCCGTCTGAATCTAAAACTTGTGCTCTTAACTGTTCTCCATTATTTTCCCCGGCTGGCCTGTTAAACATCATCTATAAAAAAAACTATAATCCCTGGGCGTGGTGGCTCACGCCTGTAATCCCAGCACTTTGGGAGGCTGAGGCGGGTGGATCACGAGGTCAGGAGATCGAGACCATCCTGGCTAACATGGTGAAACTCCGTCTTTACTAAAAATACAAACAAATTAGCCGGGTGTGGTGGCGGGTGCCTGTAGTCCCAGCTACTCGGGAGGTTGAGGCAGGAGAATGGCATGAACCTGGGAGGTAGAGCTTGCAGTGAGCCAAGATGGTGCCACTTCACTCCACCCTGGGCAACAGAGCAAGACTCCACCTCAAAAAAAAAAAAAATCTATAATCTAGTTTAGAAGCTAGCTTACTCAAAGACACAGAAGTCTGTTCTACCAAAGGTTACAATGCAGGCATTGCAAACTTATCTACAAAGACTAGACGATAACAAAATCTGTAACTCTGTTATATTCAGTGATACAGTAGCTCCAAGATAAATATGGAGCTTCAAAATCTGGAGAATGGACGTACCATCTAAACAGGACTACAGATTGTTGTCATGGGAAACGCCAACCAGCATTACCTGATATTTATCTTTCACAGAGCTCCTGGAAGATCATTCTAGAAATCCTGGAAATCCAGATGTTAGTTACAAACAAACATTTAAAACTGGGCCACGCATTGAGAAACAAATAAATGTCTGTACTCCATATTTGATTCTCCACGAGGCAGTTTACAGCCTCTGTTAGAAGACTTAAAGCATTTCTTTTTCAGAGACTAGACAAAGAGCTTAGTCCACAATGAAATACACTTTAAAACAGCAGCAAAAACAATCATGCTGCTTAAAATCCTTCAATGGCTTTGAACTCTGATTGATGTGAAATTCAGCATTCTTCATAGCCCAAGTCTTCACATGATCTGGCAACTTCCCAGTTCCCCAGCTTCTGGGCAAGCTGCTGTCCTTTTTGCTTGCCACCGTCCACCTGTAACAATCTTCTAGCTTCCACCGTCCACCTATAACAGTCTTCTAGCTTTTCAGAAATGTTAAGCTTTTCCTGTCTCAGGTAGTTTTACATTATTGCCTCTGCTTAGAATGCCTTTCCTCTTCTTTTTAACTGTTGAAATATTTTTTCTAGTTTTAAATTTCTTATTGATGCACAATATTTGTACTTATTGAGGAAGCACATGTGATTTGTTTACATGCATAGAATGTGTATGGATCAAGTCAAAGTATTTAAGACAGGCATCATCTAAAGCATTTATCATTTCTATGTGTTCCAAACATTTCAAATCCTCTCTGCTTGTATTTTGAAATGTAAAATACATTGCTGCTAATTGTAGTCACCCTATTATGCTATAAAACATTAGAACTTACACCTTCTAACTGGTTGGTACTCATTAATCAATCTCTGTTTATTCCTCCCTCCTCCCCCATCATCCTTCTCAGCCTTTAGTAACTGTCATTCTACTCCCTACCTCCATGAGATCAACTTTTTTTGCTCCCACATGTGAGTGAGAAGATGAAAGATTTGTCTTTCTGTGCCTGGCTTATTTCACTCAACATAATGACCTCCAGTTCCATCCATATTACTGCAAATGACATGGTTTCATTCTTTTTTATTACTGAATGGTATTCCATCATAAATGTAATATATGTACATACACAGACACACACACACACACACACACACACGTGCACACATGTTCTATAGCTGTGTCCACTGTCCTATAGCTCCATAAGGACAAGGTCTGTCTTCATGGAGTGGTGTGCCTTCCACACAGTTTGTACTCAGGATTAGTTGAATAAACAGTGCAGGGATTTATCTCTTTCTAAATTCTGCATTGCATTTAGCATTTCTTGGGAGATTTAAACACGTCAGTTCATGTAACATGGTTAGCTTGGTTCTCAGGATATAGTAGTGGCTCAATTAAATGTTAGAAATAATTAGATGTGTGTTTCAACTTCCCTGATCAGAAACAGAAAATAAAAATGATGACACAAAAATGCAACTTATGTTTTATAATGTGATTCTCATGACATCTTAGAGTGGATTTGTCAAAAAGCAGACCCTGAGGCAGGATGTAAGTGCAAGGTGATAAGCCTAGGAAGCATAGTCATGGAATAGGCAGGTGAACCCGGGGAAAGGAGGCAAGCCAGCAAAGGGCATGTTAATTGAGTAGATCACCACTGGGCTCAGTTCTGCCTGGGGACCCTCTGAGGGACTGTGTTGAACCTAATTTCAGAGTTGTCCCATGAATGAGCAAGAAAGCTAGCTTATTTATGTATCACCTTCTGTCCCTCACTGGCTGGGAGTTGCTCTTCGGAGCTCCCTGCAACTAAGGAGTGTCAGACGAAAATCTTTACGCCTTTTTTTTTAACTGATTGATTTAGCTCTGTCTTTTTGCCATGATCTTTGAAGTTCTTTTTAAGAATCACATGTGCTTTCTTCATAATAAATGTTTATCTTTGCTAGAATTATCTTAAATGTGTACAATATTTTTGTAAGGAAATTTGGTAATGTGTAGCAAATAAACAAATGCACTTTGATCCACATAAGTCTATGTCAAAATGCTTTTCCTAAGGCAATAATTATGAATATGTGCTAATATTTTTGTCTTATTTTACAAATATAATAATTCTTGTAGACATTTAGAAAACACTGAAAATATGTACAAACAAAGTTATCAGCACTGCCACAACACAAAAATACTATTTATATTAGAAATATTTTTTTAAATTGAAATGACACTATATATGCTGAAATTTTCTACATTCTTAAATGATGAACATTTTCTCATGGTTTTAAATACTTTTCATAAAGTTCATTAGTAATAATGTATTGTCCTAAAGGATCCTGAAGCATATTTAAACAGAACATACTAAATTTTCAACAGATATGTAACAGTTCTGTAACTTTCTATCTAGGGCTTGAGTACACAACAAATGGGGGTGGGGAAGGGCAATTAAAGAAGAAGGGAGTTAGTGTCAAACCAAAATATTTATTTCCTTAATAAATAGTTCGGCCGGGCGCGGTGGCTCAAGCCTGTAATCCCAGAACTTTGGGAGGCCGAGACGGGCGGATCACGAGGTCAGGAGATCGAGACCATCCTGGCTAACACGGTGAAACCCCGTCTCTACTAAAAAAAATACAAAAAACTAGCCAGGCGAGGTGGCGGGCGCCTGTAGTCCCAGCTACTCAGGAGGCTGAGGCAGGAGAATGGCGGGAACCCGGGAGGCGGAGCTTGCAGTGAGCTGAGATCCGGCCACTGCACTCCAGCCTGGGCAACAGAGCAAGACTCCGTCTCAAAAAAAAAAAAAAAAAAAAAAAAAATAGTTCAGGTCGACTCTAGATGTTTGTCATCATTGGGGGCCTCAGGTAGTCTTGGTTAAGCAGCCTCCCCAGAGCAATTTCTCTTCTTTGGTCTGATTCATGGGAAAGATGGGTCTTAGACACCATCTGCCACTCCAGTGGTTTATTTTGGCAGTACTTTTACAAGACACAAGAGCAGGCTGGTGCCATGGGCTAGATATAATCAGATAGTCAGATGACCAACTGACCGGGAGGGTCTCCATTTGGAGACCATTTTCAGAATTTGGGGAATTCTTTTCCTTTTCTTATACCTGTATGCAATCTAAGTCAGTTTCCAGGTGTTTCTTTCATAAAGGGAATTTAAGCCTATTCTTGCTAGGGTGAGCTTTGTTTTAAGGTTTATAAAAGTTGCAGCTGTGCTGAGATGGAGTTGTCTTCTGGAAATCCCCCACTGAGTTTCATCACACTGTTAAGTGACATATAGTGTCGTCCCTGCAAGACACTTGAGTGGGGCTTATGGCTATCATTAATCTTACAGCCACAGACGTCTCTTATAGTGTACTGTAATATCTGTGTTATAATGTTCTTGGTGCCAAGCCTACATGCCCTATAATACTTTAGTGGTTTTATTGTGATGTATTTCCATGACTGCCTCCTTTTTCCTCTTCAACTCCACGTTTTGTCATTTCCCATACCAATGGCAACTCAGCATATGGTATAAAGACATCCATACTCATTTTGTCTTATTTTGTACCTTCTACATTTTATGCACATTTCTGACTCCAACTTTTCCTACCCCTCTTTCTTCTAGGGTTAGTTCCTCCATCTTTGCTCTAGTTCCCTTTCTTTGTACAGAGGAACATTGATGCTGTCTAATCAGCATTTAAACTTGTGAAGTATCTTCTGTCTTAAAGCAAAAGGAATGCAAATTATCTCATATTCAAATTCTCTAGTCACTAACCCAATTGTGTTTCTGTTCACAACAGAAAAATATTTTTGGTTTCCTTATTATTTATTTATTTATTTTTTTCTGAGACCAAATCTTGCTCTGTCGCCCAGGCTGGAGTGTAGTGGCAGTCCGATCTCAGCTCACTGCAACCTCAACCTGTTGGGTTCAAACCATTCTCCTGCCTCAGCCTCCCAAGTAGCTGGGATTACAGATGTGTGCCACCACGCCAGCTAATTTTTGTATTTTTAGTAGAGACGGAGCTTCACCATGTTGGCCAAGCTGGTCTCGAACTCCTGAGTGCAAGTGATCTGCCCCACTTGGCCTCCCAAAGTGCTGGAATTACAGGCATAAGCCACCACACCCAGTTGGTTTTCTTATTTTTTAATTTTTTCAATTTTCAATTTTTATGGGTGCATAGTAGGTGTACCTATAAATGCGGTATATGAGATATTTTGATACAGGCACACAGCGTGTAATAATCACAGGGTAAATGGAGTATCCATCACTCCAGGTATTTATCATTTCTTTGTTTTATAAATATTTCAATTATAATTATTTTAAAACATAATAAATTATTGTTGCCCTGTTGTGCTATCAAATACTCGATCTCATTCATTCTATCTAACTATATTTTTGTACACATTAACCATCCCCATTTTCCCTCCAACCCCCACCACCCTTCCCTGCCTCTGGTAATGATCATTTTACATTTTGTCTTCACGAGTATAATTGTTTTAAATCTTAGCTCCCACAAATGAGTGAGAATATGTGTAGTTTATCTTTCTGCAGTTTTTGAAAGAGATTGCTCCATTTACTGTCCTCAATTTCTCATCTTTTACTCATTCCTCAACCTTTCATGATATGTCTGCTCTTGTCTAAGCAATCTGCTTCCAGCAAGGCCGCTAACCACACCCTTACACTGAAATTCAGTTGTAGCTGATAGCATTTTTCATTCCTCTTGGCTACCATAATACTGTACTTCTTGTTTTTGTCTTTTTTTTTTAAGAGAAATGTAAAACTCAGTTTAATTTCAAGTTTGTATAAAGAATGCATGCCACAGTTTATATTTTATAAATACAACCTATCTTATTACAAATGCAAAATGAGAAAAAGTGATATGTTAGCTATTATGAAGGGTGAAAACATTATATTAACTTCAAAAGGCTGCTTTCTGCATCTGCATCTATGTAATTTCATGATTCTCTACCAATTTCACTTACAGAAATAATCTCTATAGTCAAATTATTGTTCACTTTCATGCCCCCACATGGGAAGTGGTAGGTGAATATCTGTAGGAATACAATTTATTGTCTGTTCCTCCACTCAGAAGTAGCCCTGTGTCTGTCCAGTCTACACTCAGAACTTTGTCTTCATGAGCAGCCAGATCATAGAGAGGAGCCTTACAACTTCTTGTATCTCACAGCTTTAACACTGTTATCTAAAGATCCTGAGATTAGCTGCTGTTCATAAGTAGGAGACAATTTTACTGATGTCACTCAACCGGTATGTGAGGTTAGGGACAGCAACACCAAAGAACCATCTTTAGTTTGGGGATTCCACAGTCTGATATGCCTATCTGTGCTTCCAGATGCTAAACGTTTACAAAGTGGAGAATAGGAAATACAATTAAACACTTTATTTCCTGTCAAAGTTGACTTAAGACTGCCAGATGCAACATCCCACACTCTAATTGTATGGTCCCAAGATGCACTGCAGATTTCTTCAGTATCTGACCACAGAACTGATGGTCTGCTTCCATGTGGCCAGAGAGGGTCTACTATGGGAGTCCTTGTTAGTCCCAACTCTTCTGTTTTCTGTTTCTTTCTTGGTTGATTTGTGGACTCCTCCAGCTCATCTTCTTCATCTGTAGGGATTGTAGACAAGATCTTTAGCATCTTATCCCAGGAGCCACTACAAAATTTAGTTCCTGAGCCATCAACAGCTATAGAATCTACACTTCCAGCATGGCCTCTACAGCAGTGCAGGGCTTTCACTTTGTTTCTCTCTACATTCCACTCCCATAAGAGAATAGTCTGATCCATAGAGGCACTCAATAATAAGCAGGACAAACTATCTTTTTTCCACCCAGGCCACATCTTTTACAACATCCGTATGTCCCACAATTGTCATTATTGACTTTCCTTCCAAGGACCAGATCCAAGAAGTCTTGTCATAAGAACCAGTCAAGATCCATTCCTCTGCTCCTTTAATTGAACTGATCCAGTCATCATGGAACATGCTTTGCTCTGGCTGGGGGGCAGTATACTGCTTGTTTCTATTTCCACAGTTTCTTCTGATGAGATATTCTCCAGTTCCATGTGTTTGAACAAGGGCATTTGCAGAAACTGGTCCTCAGTAAGGAAATCAAACTCCATGTTTGTGGAACTCATTTTTGTCTTTTAGCAGTTTATTGATGATGTTACTAAAGTCAGCAATTTCAGAGGTGGCAGGGATTGAGAAGGGAACATCATCTATGGCATATTTCTTGTTATCAGTGTAGAAGCATGTTTGGAGCTGAGCCATGGTGAGGAGTACACATAAGACTTGCCCACGGAAACGTATGGGTTAGTAGACCCACAACAGGGAACTCCTGTCTTTTGGGACTACAAAGAGGCAGCTCAAAATTAGACTGCACGGGTAAGCGAGGAGCTGCAGTCTAAGCCTGGACTCTGCTTTCTCCTGTTTTTGTTTGTCTTATTTTGTTTTGTTTTGTTTTGGGCAGGCTCTAGCTTCTGAGTTCCCTTTGTATACTCTCGATCTCCATATATTTTATGATTTCTTCCTCTGCCTGCCCCTTACATCTTTCTGGTCCTCAGGAATCAGTGCAACGCCCCTTTAAGTCTCATTTTACACATGTTACTATACTTTCAAAACTTCAGCTCTTAGTTGTTTGTTAATGACTCCAACATCTGTAATCCTATCCCAGTTGGTTTTGCTGAGCTCCATGCACATCTATTCATTCATTCATTCTTTCATTCAAAAGAAAAATCTCCAGTGAATGCCTGTTCTGTGCAAGCAAGTTGCTACATGCTGAGAACACCATGATGAACAAGAGACAAAATCTTCCATGTTGGGGGTGAATACAGCCAACAAATAAGTAGGCAAATAAATAAACAAAGGGACTAAGAAGCTGCTCTGGTCAAATAATCAGGGAGATAGTTTGGATAGACTGTGCTTGAAACTGAGAAGACTTAAAACCAGGTAAAAATGCCTGTTCAAGAAGATCCCGTGATGAAACAGCAAACTCAAATGCTTTGAGGCAAGAAAGAAGTTGATGGGTTTGAGGAAGTAAACAGAGATCCAAGCCTGAATATGGTAATTAGAGTAGGAGTAGTAGGATATGAGGTTGAAGAAGTGGGTAGGAATCACGGAAGGATTTGTGGGCCATAATCTGGAATTTAGGTTTTACTTCAAAGACAATGCAAAGCCACTGAATCATTTCTGGCAAGAGAATAATACTTTATTGTTATTGTTCTTAAGTATTTTATTCTTTTTAAGAGGTTTTATATTCATAACAAAATTGAGAGAAAGGTACAGATATATCCCCACATACCCTCTGTCCCCCAAAATGCATAGGTACATTAAAATAAAAACTTTTTATTTAAGTAAAATTCAGGTAGAGAAAACTACAGATGCCACTGAGTGTTTGTACGTTTTGTAAGTACATCCATATAACTAGTATCTGGGCCTAATAATGAAACACCACTCCTATCCCAGATGTCCTCTCATGTTGTCTTCTAGTCACTACCTGTCCCCTGCTTAGAGTAAGCACAATCCTGACTTCTAACATGGATTTATTTCATCTGTTTTGTACTTTATATGAATGATATCATACAGTATGTGCTATTTTATGTCTGCCTTCTTTCTTTCTACATTCTGTCTCTGAAATTATCCTGTGTCATTTTGTCCAGTGGTATTTTCTTCATTCCCATGCTGCAAAGCAGTCCATTATGTGAGTATTCTGCAATTTATTTATTCCTTCAAATGAAAATGGGCCCTTGAGTAGTTCCCAGTTTGGGAAAATTATAAATACTGCTGTTATAAACAATCTAGTACACGTCTTTTGTTGAACATACGCATTCAGTTGTTGGAAATATACCTAATAGTGGATTTGGGGGTAAAATTTTATGCATATGTTCACTTTTATTAAAATCTATCCATTTTATGGAAAGATTATAATGTATGTGTACATATGGATGTATATTTAAATATATACAGATATATGTGTGTATATTTAAATATATACAGATATATGTGTATATATTTAATTATTTATTTGGAAAATATTTCAAATGTACAGAAGAGTTGCAATAATATTTTAGAAAATATCCATATCCCTTTATTTAGAATCAAACATTGCTAATAATTTGCCCCATCTTCTTTTTCATTTGCTGTCTTTATTTATATAAATTTTATTTTTTTTTTTACCACTTGAGGGTAACTTGCATACATGATTGTATTAATCCATTCTCATGCTACTATAAAGAAATACCTGAGACTGGATAACTCATAAAAAATAGAGATTTAATTAATTCACAGTTCTTCATGACTTGGAAGGCCTCAGGAAACTTACAATCATGCCAGAAGGAGAAGCAAACACATCCTTCTTCATGGAGAAGGACCAAGCAAAGAGGGAAAAGCCCTTTATAAAACCATCAGATCTCATGAGAATTCACCATGAGAACAGCAGCACAGGGGTAACTGCCCCCATGATTCAATTACCTCCCACTGGGTCCTGCCCACATTATGGGAACAACAATTAAAGATGAGATTTGGGTGGAGTCACAGCCAAACCATATCATTCTGCCCTGCCCCCTCTGAAATCTCATGTCCTCACATTTCAAAACCAATCATGCCTTCTCAACAGTACCCCAAAGTCTTAACACATTCCAGCATTAACCCCAAAGTCCAAATCCAAAGTCTCATCTGAGACAAGACAAATGCCTTCTACTTAGAAGCTTGTAAATTCAAGTTAGTTACCTCCTGGATACAGTGGGGAACAGACATTGGCTAAATACACACATTCAAAATGAAATAAATTGGCCAAAACAAAGGGGCTACACGCCCCCATGCATGTCCAGAATTCAGTGAGGCAGTCAAATCTTAAAGCTCTGACATGATCTCCTTTGACTCCATGTCTCACATCTAGGTTACGCTGACACAAAAGGTAGACTCTCACAGCCTTGGATAGCTCCACCCCTGTGGTTTTGCAGGGTACAGCCCCCATCCCAGGTGCCTTCATGGACTGGCAATGAGTTTCTGTGGCTTTTCCAGGTACCCAGTGCGAGCTTTGGTGGATCTACAATTCTGGGGGATGGAGGATGGTGGTCCTCTTTTCACAGCTCCACTAGGCAGTATCCCAGTGGGGACTCTGTGTGAAGACTTCAATCCCACATTTTCCTTCTGCACTGCCTTAGCAGAGGTTCTCCATGAGGGCTCTTCCCCTGCAGCAAATGTCTGCCTGGACATCCAGCTATTTCCATACATCCTCTGAAATCTAGACAGAGGTTCTCAAACCTCAATTCTTGACTTCTGTGCATCCACAGGCTCAACACCACATGGAAGCTGCTAAAGCTTGGTGCCTGGACCCTCTGAAGCCACAGCCCAAGCTATACCTTGGCCTCTTTTAGCCACACCTGGGATGCAGGGCACAAACTCTGTAGACTGCACAAAGCAGCAAGGCCCAGGTTCCAGCCCTCAAAGCCATTTTTCCTCCTAAGCCTCTGGGCCTGTGATGGGAGGGGCTGCAGTGAAGGGCTCTGACTTGCCGTGAAGATATTTTCCCCAATGTCTAGGTGATTAACACTTGGTTCCTCGTTACTTATGCAAATTTCTGCAGCTGGCTTAAATTTCTCCTCAGAAAATGGGTTTTTCTTTTCTATCACATTGTCACACTACAAATATTCTAAACTTTTATTTATTTTATTTATTTAACTTCCCTTTATACATAAATTCCAATTGCAAATCATATCTTTGTGAATACATAAAACTGAATGCTTTTAACAACACCCAAGTCACATCTTGAACACTTTGGTGTTTAGAAATTTCTTTTGCCAGATACCCTAAATCATGTCTCTCAAGTTTAAAGTTCCACAGATCTCTAGGGCAGGAGCAAAATGCCACCGGTCTCTTTGTTAAAACATAGCAAGAGTCACCTTTATTCCAGTTTCCAACAAGATCCTCATCTCCATGTGAGTCCACCTAAGCCTGGACTTTATTGTCTATATTACTATCAGTATTTTGGTCATCAAATCCATTCAATATGTCTCTAGGAAGTTCCAAACTGTCCCACATCTTCCTGTCTTCTTCTGAGTCCTCCAAACTGTTCTAACCTCTGGATATTACCCAGTTCCAAAGTCGCTTTCACATTTTTGGGTATCTTTACAGCAGGACCTCACTACGCAGTACCAATTTGCTGTATTAGTCTGTTCTCATGCTCCTATAAAGAACTGCCCAAGACTGGGTAATGTATAAAGGAAAGAGTTTTTTTTTTT
>NW_012115178.1:1273326-1299569 GCF_000951035.1 Colobus angolensis palliatus
TCCTTTCCCCATTTCTTGTTTCTCTCAGGTTTGTCAAAGATCAGATGGCTGTAGATATGTGGTATTATTTCTGAGGACTCTGTTCTGTTCCATTGATCTATATCTCTGTTTTGGTACCAGGAAAGAGTTTTAATTGACTCACAATTCTGCTTGTCTGGGAGGCCTCAGGAAACTTACAATCGTGGCAGAAGGGGAAGCAAACACATACTTCTTCACAAGATGGCAGGAAGGAGAAGTTCCAAACAAAGAGGGAAAAGCCACTTATAAAGCCATCATATCTTGTGAGAACTGACTCACTACCACAAGAAAAGCAGCATGGGGGCAACCACCCCCATGATTCAATTATCTCCCACTGCGTTCCTCCCACAACAGGTGGGGATTATGGGAACTACAATTCAAGATGAGATTTGGCTGGGGACACAGCCAACCATATCAATAATGTTCTTTTACTTCTACATGCTATACTATATATTACCTAAAATTAAGACTTTTAGTATACAAAACCGTAGGAAAGCTATCCATTCAAGTAAATTTAACATTGATACATAATATTTTTCCTATTCTTTTGCTGGTATTCCAATTTTATTAATTTATATAATAATGTCTTTTAAGCATTTTAAAATTCCAACATAAGCTGCAACATTGCATTTAGTTTTTATCTTTTATACTCCTTTATTCTAAGACAGTTACTCTGCTTCTTTTGTCCTTTATGACACTGAAATTTTTGAAGTACATAATCTCACGTTTTAGTAGAATAATTATAACTTTTGAGCTGTCTGATAATTCTCCATGGCTAATTTCAGTTTATGTATTCCCAATATGCATAAGTGATGTTGCATCCTTTTCAGGGTTTCTCACGGAGAGATATAGAATATGCATTTGCTCCACTCAAGGTTGATTTCTCCAACATTATAGTTACTAGTCTTTCCTTGCTACTAAACAATGTGGGGACAAATTTTTATTTATTTATTTTATTTATTTTTTATTTTATTGTTTTTTTTTTTTTTTGCAGTAGCTCAATCTCGGCTCACTGCAAGCTCCGCCTCCTGGGTTCATGCCATTCTCCCACCTCAGCCTCTCAAGTAGCTGGGACTACAGGCGCCCACCACCGCGCCCGGCTAATATTTTGTATTTTTAGTAGAGATGGGATTTTACCATTCACAGGATGGTCTTGATCTCCTGACCTTGTGATCTGCCTACCTCGGCCTCCCAAAGTGCCGGGATTACAGGCATGAGCCACCGCGCCTGGCCCAATGGGGACACATTTTAAGATAATGCAAGTACCTGTCTCCTCATCAAAATTCAGGAAAAAAAAAAAAATTGGCCTGGTGCAGTGGCTCGCACCTGTAATCCCAGCTTTCTGGGATGCCAAGGTGGGTAGATCACTTCAGGCAAGGAGTTCGAGACCAGCCTGGCCAACATGGTGAAACACTGTCTCTACTGAAAATACAAAACAAATTAGCTGGATGTGGTGGTGCATGCCTGTAGTCCCAGCTACTTGGGAAGCTGAGGCACAAGAATCACTTAAACCCAGGAGGTGTAGGTTGAAGTGAGCCGAGAGTCAGCCACTGCACTTCAGCCTGGGCAGCAGAGCAATACTCTGTCTCAGAAAAAAAAAAAAAGAAAAAAATCCACTCCCTCTAAATTTAGCATCAGCTGATGTTTCCTGCCTGGAATAATCTTTAGAGTGATATTTGCAAGTTGATAACTTTACAGCCCTAGCACTCCCTTTATATTTATGAATCAGCACTCAACATTCTACTATAAACAATAGTCTTTTGTCTTTTGTGTTTATTTATGATTGCATGATGTATTTTTAAAGGATAACTTTGCTGCTTAGAGTATGTTTTAAGTGGGGCAAGAGTAGAAGGACAAGAGATCAATTATTTGGCTATGATAAAAAGTTTAAGAAAGAGATAATAAGATCTCCAATAAGAATGGTAGCAAATCAGATGGGGATAAATGGGTCAATTTGAAATATGTTTGGACTTCAAGTAAACAAGATTTGTTTAGATATATAGGATGAGAGATAGGTTTCATTCTTGTACAACTAGATAGAGTTGCCATTGCGGGAAGATAGGAGAAAAGCAGGGTTGGGCAAAGAGAGGATTGATTTCAGGTCTGCCAAATTTAAAACACTTATCATACTCTGAAATGGAGAGGTTAAGTAGGCAGTCACATAAACTGGCTTGTAATTCAAGGTTTTGTCTATACTAGAGATATATATTTAAGAGCCAAGATCCTATCGAGGATATCTAATTATTAATGATTCACTTAGGAAGAGAGAAGATAAGAAGGTCTAGGATAGGCCCTGAGCAGGGTAGAGAGAGAGTCAGCAAAGAAGTCTTAGAAGAGCATCCAATAAGGCAGAGGAAACTAGTAGAGTACTTTCTTGTGGAAGTGCAAAAAGGAGAATGTTTCAGATTCAAGCCAACTGGGTGAAATATATTGAGTTCTGCTGACAGCTGTTGAAGCATTCAGTTGGCTACATAGATATACCCACTTGGATGTCTCACAAGTATCTCCAGAAAGTTTGAGTTATCTTAGTCTTTTCTACATCCACCTTTAATATATCATAAAATTCCTTTTGACTCTACTTTTAAAACAGATGCAGAATAAAACATCTCACCACTTCTGCTACCCTTTCCATCTAAGCTATTGCTATTACTCAACCAATTGCACAGCTTCATAAATAGTCTCCATCTTTACATCTATGTCCCTTTGGTTCATGTTGAACATTGAAAATTCAGTTAAAATACAACTCAACTTAAACCACTTATCAGTTCTCACTCAGGACAAAAGCCAATGTACTTACAATGACCTCAACTACATGAGTTGGCACGTGCCACGTTACTTCACTGACATCATTTCCTGCAACTGTACCTCCCATTGTCTTTTCTCCAGCCACAATGGCTGTCCTAGGAAATGCTAGGCAACTTCTCACCTCAAAGCTTTTTAGGAAATCTTTCATATGCATGGCAAATAAACACATAAAAAGATGTTTGACATTACTAGTCATTAAGGAATTGCAAATTGAACCACAATGAGACAACACTATACAACTATCAGAATGGTTAAACAAACTATAATGGCAATACCAAATGCTGGCAAGGTTGCAAAGAAACTTGATCACTCATACATTGCTCGTGGGAATGTAAAATGGTACAGACGTTCTGGAAAACAGTTGGGCAGGGTTTTATTTTTATAAAATTAAACATGCAATCCAGCAGTTGCTCTCCTGAGTATTTTTCCCAGAGAAATAGAAACTTATATTCACATAAGAACCAGTACTCAAATGTTTATAGCAACTTTATTCATAGTAGTTAAAAACTGGAAACAATGCAAATATCTTTCAATGGAGTGAATGTTTAAACAAACTATGGTACATCCAGATCAGAGAATATTACTCAGAAATAAAAATGAAGAAGCTATTGATAAATGCAACCACTTTGATGAATTGTAAAAGGATTACGATGAATGAAAAATGTCAATCCCAGAACATAATATATTGTATAATTCTACTCATTTCACATTCTTGAATGGCAAAATTATAGAGAGCAGATTAGTCATGGTCAGAGGTTAGAAATGTAAAAGATGGCAGAAGGGAGGTGAATGTGATTATAAAAAGGAAGCACAACAGATCCTTGTGCCAGTGGCACTGTTTTGCGTATCTAATATGATGGCATTTACATAAACATACATATCTGTTAAAATTGCATAGTGCTAATTAAGCACACACCCATACAAGTGTCTAAAATTGGGAAAATATGAAAAAGATCAGTGGATTTTATATACATATATTACTTGGGATATTGTTCCTTATTTTCACAAGAGGCTATCAGGATCAATCCCTGATATTGAATAAAGAGTACACAGGATCTTTCCATATTATTTCTTAGAACTTCGTGTGAATCTATACTCATCTGAACATTTTAAAAAGGGTTAACTGGAAACCTTTATTTTCTGCTTTTTTCTGTGTAGTATTCTAATTTATGTGTATATCTCATAATCAATTTGAATTGTGATATATGTTTGCTTTTTCTTCCATTTTTTGACTAATATGAATAATGTTTTTAATAAATAATCTATAAATATATTTTAATGTACATTGGGATATCTCAGGCTTAACACTATTGCCATTTTGGTCTAATAATTCTCTTTTTTTGGAAGTCTCTACTATATGTTGTAAGATGTTTGGCAGCATCGTTGGGATCTACCAATTAAATGCCAGTAGCACCTCCTCTCCAAAGTTTGAAAGTCAAATATGTCTCTAGATGTCACCAAATACATTTTGGTATGACGTTTGGTATATGTTGTAAGATGTTTGGCAGTATCACTGGGATCTACCAATGAAATGCCAGTAGCACCTCCTCTCCAAAGTTTGAAAGTCAAATATGTCTCTAGATGTCACCAAATACATTTTGGGGACAAAATCACTCCTGACTGAGTTAAATAGATGTGTAAAAGTGGAGTGGAATTGCTCTTAATCATTACCTTTGAATCTAGAGGAGAATATGAATTTTTTTTCCCAAAATTATTTCACCCATTTGTATGCCCATCACCCATTTGTATAAAAATTACCATTTTCTTATAACCTTGTCAGCATTAAGTGTTATCAGACTTTTACAATTTATCCATTCTGTTTTATTGGCAGTGAAATCTCATTATCAATTTAATTTGCATTCTTTCATTACTAATGACGTTGTCTATCTTTTTAAAAGTATATTTATTGGTCACATGAATCTACTCTTTCATAGTTACTGCAGATCTTTTGGCTGCATTTCCATGGGTTTAAACATTTATAACTTCTGTAGGAGTTTCTAAAAACATTATTTAAATGCATTTTTTTATTATACTTTATTTTCTAGGGTACATGTGCACTACGTGCAGGTTTGTTACAGGCTGGATTAAATGCATTTTGGATAAAAGCACCCTGAATGTTGTGTCTGCATACACACACATACACATACACATACACATGTATCATATTTTCTTCCAGTCACTGGTTTTCCTTGACAATGTGGTTCTACAGTAGGAGCATGCAAATAGCTAGAAATTGTTGAAAAAGAGCAAGGTGAAAAAACCTGTTCTATTGAATATCAAGAACTACTGAAGTCACATTAACCAAGAGAGTCTGGCATAGGCCCAACTATAAATAAATAAGCCAGAGGAAGAAAATAAAAAACTCCAAAACAAACTCACACATATTCAGATGCTTGATTTGAGAGAAAGATCACATTGCAGCAATGTAAAGGCTCATATTTCAATAAATGGACATGGGAAATTAATATATATTTGGGAAGATAGAACATAATTCCTACAGTATACCATACACAAAAATCAATTTCTGATAATTTATGTACCTAATTTGAAACAATAAAGCGTTTAGGAGATAATATTTCTAAAATCTTAATAAACTTGGACATCCTGTTGGAAACTAAAAATCTAATACACTTGTTGGAAACTGGCTCTTAAATGGGACACAAATTTGACTACTTTAAATCAGGAAGTATTTATCAGCATCTCTTACTTGCTCTTCCCCTACCAATCCACATAGCTCACTCCCTCCCTTCCTTTACTGTCTTTCGCTTTCTCAGTGAACCTGTTCTTGACCTCCCTATGCAAAATTGTGGTGCTCCCTCTCCACCAGGATTCACAGTTCCCATCCTCCGCTCCTGCTGTATTTCTCCTCAGCATTCAATACCATCTAACATGGTGATGTTCCTGGAGGGAAAACATCTTTGCCATTTTTATTTTAATGCTGTATTTCCAGTACCTAGCTCAGCAGTAATTGACAAACAGGATACACTAAACAAACAAGAGTTGAATGAATAAATATTCCTCTTCCATACTTTATTTTATTTTCATCTTTTGTTTTTCATACACCCAGTGCCCAAACAGAAACCTGTGTATGGCATCAGATGGTTCTCTCACCTGCCCTTCATGCCCAACCAGGTTTTATTATATCTTAAATGTGTTTCAATTTTTATCCACTGATTTCCCCCTGTCCAGGGTGTTGTCATTGCTAAGCTAGACTACCGTAGCCACCTTGACTGGCCTCACTGCATTGTACTTTCCCCTTTGAAATAATCCCTTTACTGCAGTCTGAGTGATATGTTTCTTAATACTGACTAAAGAAAAACCTCGAATGCAATCTCAACCATTGTCCTCAAGATGAAATGCATGCTCTTTACTGTGGTTCTCAAAGTCTTCATATCTTCATTTACCAGCTTCATCCCTAACCTATTCCTATTCCTTTTCCTGCCCTCCCTACTCTCACCCTACCCCACTAGATTCTTGTTCATCCCCCATCTTTGCTCTTGGTAAGTCTCAACTTGAATATTTCTTCCAGGCTGTCTTTTCATTCCCCTGAAGTTCTGGTTGAGTTCTGTTGCTCTTTTCCTGAGACACTACCAGAGCC
Organism: Colobus angolensis palliatus; assembly: GCF_000951035.1. Lineage (NCBI taxonomy): Eukaryota > Metazoa > Chordata > Mammalia > Primates > Cercopithecidae > Colobus > Colobus angolensis. The sequence goes on from NW_012115178.1 coordinate 1,279,748, forward strand.
ACCTGAACTTCCTCCCTGGCACTTCATCACACAGTATTTGATTGCCTGGATATTTCCCTGTGGGTATGTCCCACACCAAATGTAAATAAGATGACCATAAGGGCCATAACTGGCTTGGCCTTGATCCTAGCAGAATCCCGGGCTATTTAGGTCTCAGCAAATATTGATGAAGAGTGCCTGCTTTCCTCTACAGAAAACTCTGAGTTTGCAACAGAGATAATCTACTTAAAATAGCGTGAAATTTAAAAGAAAATAGAGCACTAAGGCCAGAATTGGTATGTTTGTATAGATAATTACATGAACATATGTGATCGGCATGGTCAAAATAAGAATTTTCTAGGAATCATTAATAATTTTAAAATTAAAATTCGTATAATTATTGTTATTTAAAGAAGACAGCATTGCAACAAATTGATAGGGTTATTTTTCTTTTATGTTTTTCAGTATTGTTATTACTTTCAATACCCAAGAATGGCACAAATATAGACATAAAATGTTAATGATCATGCAATTTCAATTTCCAACAATTTAGATTTTTGTCTATTCTTGGAAAAATTATTGTGAATTTATGCAAAAGTTTAACCTATTTGAAATAGACCTCATAGTAATGGATTCAAAATAATGTCTAAATGTAAAATAGTGTTTCTATTTCTATGGTTATCATTAACTTTGGAAAGCAAAATATATAATGGCTTGCAAAGAGATGACCACCTCAAAATATCTAGGTAAGCTGCTTTCAAGGTGTGCCATTTCTTCTGATTTGCTATTTCAGAAAATATGAGAAGAAATTAATTCAGTGCAATTCATAACTGCAGGTAAAAAGAGATGTATTAAATCAAGGCACTTTCCAAAACCATATCCTTCCTAAAAAGTGATATATTTCTCCTAAACTGAATATGGCAGCAAAACTAAAGGCAAAGTCATTTTGTATACTCCTGAATATGGAACAAAACTGCTCTTCAATTCAGGGCTTACTCTATAGTAGTGTCTGATAATAGGGAAATGCTTGACAACAGTTCTGACAGTCACTGAGGAGGATGCAGTGACAAGGGTATACTTAGGCACATATGGTGCGAGCTGACTCTTATTCAGAGTTTCTGGAGATTGATATGATCCCAGATTGGCAAAATTGCAGGGTATGATCTGCCTCTGAAGTCCAGAGAGTTTCCTCAGAGAGAGTCTGGTGCTAGGACATATGTACTATGACATTTGCAGAGGAGAGCTGAATGGGCGAGTGTGATACAAGTTGTCTGACCATCACAGAAAGCAAGACATTTTTCACCTTTCAATGAGTGTGGGGCATCCCTCATGCAGAAACATTAGCAAATCACACCAATGTAAATGGTCACCCTGAACACTGGTGTCCACAGAATAAGAATCTCAGTCACCTAAACTGTTACAAACCATATTTTTACTCCTACCGATGACTCTAAGCTGTACATGACCTGTTAAAAGAAAATATTTAGAAGTGAATTTAAGAGAGGTAGAGCAAAATGGCCTAATGCGTATATTTAAAAGGTACTACATTTTTTCAGTGTTCACTATTATACCAAAAGGAAATTCTGAAGGTAAAAATAGTGCTGTTCAAGGTCCTGAAGGATAAATTTGACTGTTTCTACAGAAAACTCACACTTATTTTGGCAACCAAGCAGTGTTAAATTTAAAAGAAAGTTATGTATGTTTTTGTATGTGTGTGTATATATGATTCATATATGACACATAAAACAAGGACTGCTACAAGAAATTCCACAGAAATCCAAATGTTTTTATTGTTGTGAAATGCTGTGGAAATGACAGTACTTCCAGAGATATCTCATTCCCAGCAGAAAGGAGTTATGGGCAAAGTAACAGAGCCAGAAGAAGGAAATGCCAAAACAAACAAACAAACAAAAATGTAACTAAAGGGAAGTGCTATCCAAATCCTGGGCATATAGATAATACTGTCAAGGAAGTTAAGCCCATCAGTTACGCTCTACCATATCTGGCAATACAATAAAAAGCTGGACTTTCTTTTTTAGCTCTATTCCCTTCTAGCTCAATCACAAGCATCTTAGGACATTTTAATTAAATATATTTTAAAAACATATATATGTATATAGATAGATATAGCTACATACACACATAAATATATATACACACACACATATACACACATATATACATATATATTTTATATATAGTATCTCACTGTTTTGAATTTACAAAATATTAAAATTCATTTTTTTTTCTCAGAATGGTTGGAACATAAGCTACTCTGATTAAGTAAATGATATATTTGGCTTAGCCGAGATTTATTACATATAATGTGTGATATATCCAATTTCAAAGACTGTGAATCTGGTAAATAAACACAATACACTCATGTCTTAAATATCCTTTGGTTTTTTAGATGGTCTAGAATATGCTTAAGTATTTTTCAGTAAATGTGTTATTAGAATAATATTTTAAACACTTTGCTATTTTAAAGTATTATTAATAAACATTAAATCAGAATGCTATTTAGAGTTCAAAATTCTAAATAACAATTAAATATTTTTATTATTTGAAGTATGCTTGTATTATTTATACTTATATTTGCAATTGGCCTGTTTACAAATTTTGGTCATATTGGATGTGGTTACTTAACCACAGATTGTTCAAATTCCAATCCTTAATATCTTAATTTTTCTGTTGGCTTTTGAATAATGTCTCATCATAATCTCTATTAAAAGAGTGTGAGGATATGTAAAAAAAAACACATAAAGTACAATTTACAATATATAATATGTATTACACCTACTATATTTCCCATTTCACACATAAGAAAACTCAGTTTTGGGATTTTAAGAGACTTCTTTAGATGCACAAAGTTAACAAGTAGTAGACTTCTAGCCCATAAGGACTGATTGAAAAGACAGTATTTTTGTCATGTAAAATAGGCCAATAGAAAATTTTATACTAATTTGGAAGTTTAGAAGTAAAAAATAAAATTACTGCTAAATTTTAACTAAATGATTTTCTCTAAGTAGTAATAAAATATTTGTTTAAAAAGGACATTTCCAGATATTTTGCATTCCTAATAGCAATGGGTGATGGCCCAACCACCACAGCTAAGGTCATCACAAAGCTGGCAGTATGAGATGGGATTTTTACCCAGGTCCTGTGGCTCCAGAGTTTTGTACTCGTGAACACTTTGCTGTAATGCTTCTACTACTAGTTAAGTTTTGCCAGTTACTAGAAATGGTGCTGAAGTGATTGGTAAAAATTTTTTACACTACTGATTAATCTTACATTTGTGAACTCTTCCTGGACTGAAAAAAACCCGTTCCTTTTCATATTACAGACTATTGGGAATCAGCTATAATTTTACCTAAATTGATGCAGATAATTAATTATGTAAAATTAATAACTACTAATTCAGAGATTCAATATTAAGTAATAGATAAGAATGAATAATAATTACTATATTAATTGGCTGAATGTAAATAATTGTAAAGGTATTAAAAGTAATTTATTCTCCCAATTAGATAATCCTTTTCCTAAAATTACTAATTACATTATGAATTTATTCCACAAATTTGTTTAAAATAATTCATATACAGGTAGCCCAACCTCACTTTAATATGAGTTACTTTAAATTTCACATAAGAATAATCAAATTAGCATTTTCTTTTAGTTACCTTACCATAAATATGCAGATAGGGCATATTGAAAAACATTTACAATTCTTTAGCTATTAGAAGAAAGAAACTCAGTCAAATATAGTATAATGATGCCCTAAGATAATTATAATGAAGTAGTAACTGACCTTAGCCATGTACTAAACTGTGACATCTTGAATTCAGTTGCCAGTATAAACTACAATTACCAAATCACTCAGTGGTTTAGAAAATCAAACCATATTCTCTCCAGCTATTCTTCTGACTTGGCATTACCTTCTAAATTTCAGGCTTACCCAGGTCTGCCGCGGTGTAGCAACTGCCCACATTTATTGATAAGCAAATATTTTCTGATCTGTTGCCACAAAGGAAGGAACACCCAAAGTGGGAGGCTGGATTAAAAATTGAAATCTTGTCAAATGTCCAATTCTCAGCATGACTTATTATTTCGTATTGTCATTTTCTGTACCCACTGAGTTAAGTCTTGTTAATTTTAGCACATTTAAAAGAATCCTAAATCATGGGTTTAAAACTAATGGGGTTGAACAGACATTTATTTATCCTGCAAAGCAGGCCAATAAACAATTTTATGTTTCCAAATGCTAATTTGGAAGTTTGAAAGTCAAAGAATGTATTGCTAATGTTAAGTAAAACGGATTACATGAAGTAGATAGAAAAACAAATATACGCATGCTGAAAAAACATTCCTCCATGATCCATGTGTTGCCCACTTTTAAAACTGAAGAGAAATAACAGAAAATATTGAGCTTCAGTTCTTCAACTGGCACTTAAATTGCAGGGTCTTGAGGGGTGAGAAAAAAGCATGAAACCGTCTGTGTTGCTTCAGATCCTTAGGTCAGAAACAAAATTCTTATCCAAAAACATAAGTTGGAATTCGTGGTCCAAAAGACCGTCATGATTCACCTGGCACATTGGACTCATCTGCTTGCTTACACTTAAATCTTTTCTAGTATTCGCTTAAGTCATTAAAATATTAAGGTTAAAAAAAAAAAAAAAAGACAGTGAACATTGATTCCCTTAAATGGAGTTCTAAGAAAGTTGAGAATTTACCAAGTCAGGCACATTTTCAGTCTTCATAAGGAAAGGTTTAATTTACAATCACTGTGAAACCCCATGATACACTAAAATAGTACATTGTCAAAAGTACCAAACTATTGGGGAAAAGATGTTAATGTGATGATATTTCTAATTTTAGTCTATCCCTATATTACAGTCCTATAGCACCTTTTCTCCAAGGAGATCAGAATGCTTTATATTTAGAATAAGACGGAAATGCAAATCAAAGTGAAAGTTCCCCCAGAATTATGTTGTAAAGATTAAGAGCCATAGAAGAAGAGATAAAGGGCATCAGAAGAAAATAGAAGCATGAGCAATAGGAATCCATGCAGACCCTGGCAAGTTGTATGACTTAAGCATTGCTGCTACCTTCTCTAAATTTAATAGTAAGGACAGACAATAGGAGCTGTTCAAGGGAAACCTCTTGTTTGGTCCAGTCTAATACATCTTGATGTAGCACCATACTTTAACTGTTTCTATCCTTCCCCATTGTAATTAGGGCTTAGTTCTCCAATTCCTTCAGAAAATTATCAAAGGTCAAGGCTTGTCTTATGAGTTGTATTTTGTACATGTTGTTTAGTGACTGATAATAGTAAGAGGGAGGGTCACTCAGAGAGTACCTGCAACTATTAAAGACATCTTCAGGATATCTTTATTCTGGTACTTCTCAGAAGAAGGTATGTGCTTTATGCAAGTATTTTCATTCTATTTGAATCTGGTGAAATGTTTTTGATACCAACAGATGCCAGTGAAAAACTTCCAATAATTCAGAAACAAACACAAATTTCATTCTCGCTTATCCAATTCTATCTATTAATATATATAGACAGGGAATCTGAATTCAGATGTCTTATGTTCAAATCATGGCACATTAATGCCACTAATTACTACCTAAATTAGCAAGTTACTTAACACCTCTGAGCCTCAGTTTTGGCATCTTTTCCACTGGGTATAAAATGCTCCCTACCTCACATTGTTGTGAGGGTTACTATATGGCACATAGAAATAAATCAATACATTTATCTATTAAGTGCATGGGAAATATTTTTTATTCAGGGTCCTAACACAAGCAGAAAAATATCGAGTCTCATTGCCAGTTGGAAACACTCCATGCCGTGCCTGTAGGGACCAGAAGCTCACCTTTGGAAACTATGGCTGTATTATAGGACTTTCTGCAGGGAGTGTTGGGATAAATCCTAACAAGTGATAATTTGTAGGGATATTTTGAGAGATAATGAAAGGAGGCATGCCATTATGTTGGAAAGATCTTGATTGCAGCAGAGTTGCTTTGTTCAACATTAACCTACATAGCCTAGTGCACAAATAATGGTAAAGAAATAAATATTTAAAAAGAATAGCTCTCATTTCTGTGTTCTCAACAACTTTCCACAGTGCTCTGAAGTAAGGTACAAGTTCATCTGACCATCACAAAAATAAAAATTGAAATTGTATCATCCTTTGTTAGAGGACTATAACTTTATATAAAATTTCCAAGCAGAAACTACATATATTAAAATATTAATTATTATATCAGTTTGATACCTTGGGATAGTTAGAGAACTTCGATCAAGTTCCTTAAAAAACAGAGCAAACTGAATATAACACAAGAGCTGTTCCGTGTCTCTGCTACAAGTCCCCCTAGAGGTAGGGCTGAGAATACCAGGCTATGTAACTAAGTCTAGAGTCCCTGGGAACCCACAGGATCTGGGGTTTGTTCTGACACCCTATACCAATTTAGCATAAGGCTGATTTCAGGCAGGACAAAAATACTAATAGAGGCTCCAATTCATATCAGGCACAGTAAATCTATTTTGGATTCTCACTGTAAATAATAAAGTAATGAGACATAAAGATTTCCATGTCTTAATTATGCTGAAATTAAGAAGTAGACTTGAGCTGATTGGCAGAATATGCCCCACAGGAAGGTACCTAAATTGTTCAGAACAGGAAGGGAACACTATGAAAGTTCAAATGTCCACTCCCCTTCCCCAGATTCTTACTGAATTGGAAGTTTTATGTACAGCAACAATTCTTAAGCAATAATTCTAAATATACTTTCTATTGGAAAACACAAATAATTATCATCTTTACTATCTAGACAGATGCTATGATTTAAAACCTGGGCTACTTCATCTCTTAATTCTCATTCTATTTCTCTCGTTCTATTCAATTATTCCTTGATTTCAAGGACTTTCCTAAGTTAAATGAACATTTTAAATTTTCTAACAGCTATTCTCAGTCTGGCTTCCCTCCCAGGTATGGAGTCAGCACATTGAGACACTGCACTTTTCTTCATTATTGATTGATAAGTGACACCACTTTCCTAGGTTCACAGTCAGAGACGCAAGAACAGACAGTCCGGCTACACCATGGAGTTTAACACACACACATGCACACACACACATACACACACGGCTGAAATTACAGTTGCTTTTTAAAGTAGGAAAGCAATCTAATACAGATATAAAGCTATTAAATATTTCACATATCTAACAGTTTCAAAGGAACAGTTGAGATTTTCTACTATTGATTCTAGTGGTTTGCACCCAACCATTCACTCATTCATACAGTCAGCATACTTGAGTGCTTATCAGACATTAGGCTCTATGGATACGCTAGAAGTTATGAAAGTGTTTGGTGTACATGGAATGTCTGAGGTGGACAGTAGAAGAAAAAAATGGTGTGTAGCCTGAGTGGGAGGAGATGAGTCCAGAAAAACACATGGAGGCAGATTTCGCATACCCTAGATGTAAAACTACGGAATTTAGATCATACCCTACAGACATCTTGGAACCACTGGAAATTTTCAAATTTGAATATGACAGATTTATCTTTGATGATTTTGGGGCAATAATTATGAGTGTTCTATGGAGAATGAATTGGAGTAGACAGAGAGACTGGGGATACCAGATCAAACAATGTTAAAAGCAATCAAGATAGACAAGCTTAGATGCAAAAAAAAAAAAAGCCTAGAAACAAATTTAACCAAGGAGGTGGAAGGCCTTTACACTGATAAAAGAAATTGAAGAGGATACAAACAAATAGAAAGGCATCTCATGTTCATTCAGCAAAAGAACTGATATTGTTAAAATGACTGTACTACCCACAACAGTCCACAGATTCAATGCAATCTCCATCAAAATACCAACATCATTTTACACAAAAATAGAAAAAAAAAATCCTAAACTTCATATGGAACAAAAAAAGAGTCTGAATAACCAAAGCAAAAGAAACACAGTGGAAAGCATCATGCTGCCTGACTTCAAAATATATCACAAGACTATGGCAACTCAAACAACAGAGTACTGGCATAAAAACAGACACATAAACCAATAGAACAGAATAGAGAACCCAGAAATAAGTCCATGTACTTACAGAGAACTGATTTTTGACAAATGTGTCAAGAGCATACCTTAAAGGAAGGACATCCTCTCTAAAAAATGTTGCTAGAAAAATGGAATATTCATATGTAGAAGAATAAACTGAGCCTGTATCTCTCACCATACGTATAAAACAATTCAATAAGAATTAAAGACTTAAATGAGAGACCCAAAACTATAATACTACTAGAAGAAAACATAAGGAAAGCACTTCAGGGCATGCATCCAGGAAAAGATTTTGTGGCTAAGACCTCAAAAACACAGACAAAAAAAAAAAGAAAAAAATGGGAGTATAGTAAACTAAAATGCATCTGCAGAGCAAAGGAAACGAACAGGATGAAGAGACAACCTGTTGAATGGAAGACAATATTTGTCAAACTATTCTTCCAAAGAAAGACTAACATTCAGAATACATAAGAAACTCAAACAACTCAACAATTAAAAAAAAAAAAACAAATATTGTTAAAAAGTGGGCAAAGGATGTGAAAAGAAATTTCTCAAAAAAGACATACAAATGGCCAACAGGTATTTGAAAACATGCTCAACATTACTAATCTGGGAAAGACAAATCAAAGCTGCAATGAGATATCAATATCATTGAAATATATTAATGAGATATCATTTCATCCCAGTTAAAATGATCATTATTAAAAAGACAAAAAATAACAGATGCTGGCAAAGATGTGAAGAAAAGGAACCCTCATACACTGTTTGTCATAATGTAAATTAATACAACCATTATGGAGGACAGTTTGGACACTCCTCAAAAAACTAAAAGTAGAGTTACTATAGGATCCAGCAATCCAACTTCTAGGTATATAACCAAAGGAAAGGAAATCAGTATATTGAAGGGATATCTGCACTCCCATGTTTATTGCATCACTATTTACAATAGCTAAGATTTGGAAGCAACCTGTGTCCATAAACAGATGAATGGATAAAGCAAATGTGATACATATATACAACGGAGTGCTATGCAGTCGAAAAGAAGAATGAGATTCTATCATTTGCAAAAACATGGATGGAACTTTCATTATGTTTTGTGAAATAAGCCAAGCACAGAAAGTCAAACTTTGCATGTTCTCACTTATTTGTGGGAGCTAAAAATTAAAATAATTAAACTCATGAAGATAGAGAGTAGAAGGATGGCTACCAGAGGCTGAGAATGGTAGCATTGAGGGGGTGGTGGAGAGGGGAAGTGGGGATGGTTAATGGTTAATAACCAAAAAAACAGAATGAATAAAACCCAGTATCTGCTAGCACAACAAGGTGACTATAGTCAAAAATAATTTAATTTTACATTGAATTTAAAAATTTAATTTTAAAACAACTGAAAGAGTATAATTGTTGTAACACAAAGGATAAATGCTTGGGGTGATCAATACCCCCTTTACCCTAATGTGATTATTATTATGCATTGCATTCCTTTATCAAAATATTTCATGTAACCCAAATAAATAGAACTACTATGTACCCACAAAAACTAAAAATAAAAAGTACTCCAAAACCCAAACAAATAAAAACTATATGGCTCTAGGTCTACCCTGTGTCATCAGCCCTAAATATACAATAAAATTCCCTCAGGACCTCTCCACCTGATAGTTTCTCAGGTATCTCAGACACAACTGCATCCTATACTCCACACCAGAGTTACCTACTTACTTCCTATTTACATTTTGTCCCACGTAATTCTTTTTCTTATGTGACTGTTTTATGTACTGTAGGATGTTTAGCAACAGCCATGGCCTCTATTTGGTATACACGACTAGGCCCTGATAAGGTTTGGCTGTGTCCTCACCCATCTTGAATTCCCATGTGTTGTGGGAGGGGCCTGGTGGGAGGTAATTGAATCTTGGTGGCAAGTCTTTCCGGTGCTGTTCTCATGATAGTGTGTAAGTCTCACGAGATCTGATGGTTTAAAACGAGGCGTTGCCCTGCACAAGCTCTCTCATTTTTTTGCCTGCTGCCATCCATGTAAGATGTGGCTTGCTCCTCCTTGGCTTCCACCATGAATATGAGGCTTCCCCACAAGTGGAACTGTAAGCCAAATTAAACGTCTTTATTTTGTAAATTGCTCAGTCTTGGGCATCTCTTTATCAGCGGTGTAAAAACGGAATAATACACATTGTTTCCCCCAGTTGTGAAAAGCCAAAATATCATTTGACATTGCCAAATATCTCCAGTGGAGAACAAGTGCTCCAGACTGACCTAGATAACATGATTCTCTAAAAATATGATTTTACACACTCTATCCCCTGGAGGAGATATCTCCCTGGTCTCCTACCAAGATGTCTGTTCCTATCAATCAGTAACCAGGCTGAGTGTCACATTGCCTGAGAAATTCTCCTTTCTGACAACACAGTATCATTTCTACACTGCTTTTATTGCACAAATATAATAAAAACTATTTTATCATAATTATTTCTGTGCATTTGTTTGCCACAACTAAACTCTTACAGGTTTCTGGAGGCCTGGCACATGCAAGTTGTTTGTTAACACTTGTTTAAATAAATAAATAAAAGAATAAAAGTTTCCACATATAATAGTAATATTATCTATTAAAGTTTCACTGTTAGAGGTTATCTTTTAGAAGCCAACAAGGTATTTCTGACTTTTTCCTGTGTTTATTATTTTTAGTGTACACTTTAATTTTTTTCATCAATTTATTTCAAACTAAGACGATATCAGTAACTATCTTTAACTTATTATTTTAATACGTTTCAAAATTACCAATTACTTAAATGAGATATTTTAGATATACTTTACTATTTTAGAAGATGTATATTGAAAATACTTGTGGGATTTTCTTTTTTTAAAAAAATATTTCAACTTTTATTTTAGGTTCTGGGACACATGTGCAGGGTTATTATATAGGTAAACTTGTCACCCTGGGGTTTGGTGTACAAATTATTTCATCACCTAGTTTCAAAGCATAGTATCCGATAAGTTTTGTTTTTGTTTTTTGTTTTTTTTCTGAACCTCTCCTTGCTCCCTCAAATAGGCTCCGGTTTCTGTCATTCACCTCTTTCTTTTCATGCGTTCTCATTTTGTAGTTCCCACTTGTAAGTAAGAACATGTGGTATTTATTTAGTTTTCTGTTCCTGCATTAGTTTGCTAAGGATAATATTTTCAGTGCTCTTAGCAATATAATAATGTTCTTCATTTATATATCATCTTTTATCAGGTGATTACAAAAACATTTAAGTTGATTAATTCCTACACCTCTTACTAAGGAGGGTAAGTGAGTTTGTTTCCATTTCATTTGAATAAAGAAAACTCAATTTTTTTTCTGGAAAATTCTTGACAGTCCTGAGATTAGCACTAGGAATGCCTGTCACCAGACCTGCTCTCATGTTGCAAAGCTCTTGGGACTATTAGCTGGAATAACTAGGTTTAGTGGACTAGGCTTCAACTCTGTGGTAACACTTTGAGAAGAACCACGTGTGGAACTTGTCAAAGATTTTCGTCAGGTCTCAAATTCATCCTGAGCTAATAACACAAGACTTCTTCCTTCTTAATAGTCTCAATGTATTACGTCTATTGTCATCATAGACTTCTATTAAGATTTTTAGTAGAGATTAGAGCAGGGGTCCCCAACACCCAGGAAGCAGACCAGTATCGCTCCATGGACTATTTGGAACTGGGCCCACAGCAAGAGGTGAGCTGCAGCAGCATTACCACCTGAGCTCTACCGCTTTTCAGATTAGAGGCAGCATTAGATTCTCATAGGAGCACGAACCCCATTGTGAACTGCTCATGAGAGGGATCTAGGTTGTGCTCTCCTTATGAGAATCTAACTGGATTAGATTAGTTAGATCTAGAGGTGGAACAGTTTCATCCCAAAAGTATCCCTTCCCCCACCCCCACACCAGCTGTGGAAATATTGTCTTCCATGAAACTGGTCCTTGGTGTCAAAAAGTTTGGGGACTACTGGGTTAGAGCATTCTAGATGGTCCCAAGAGCAAGTTTTGTGTGTGTGTGTGTGTTTAAACAAACAAAATGTTTCTTATTAATAAGATACTTAACTTCTTCCTAATTGCTTTTGTAGTTGTAAGCCTGGGAGCATCAGTCCACTACTAGGGGATTACTACAATGGCTTTGAATTCTAGGTCTTAAATGATAAAATTCTCAACAAATAAAATTGAGCCTAGAGTAAAATTTCCAATTACAGTAATACAGTAGTGAATGAGCACCAGGCATGCACTATGTTATATGCAAATTGAAGCCAAGCCCTTTGCTCACCTTCTCTGGTATGCAGGGGATGAAGCTGTCCATCAAATTGGCAAGATCTCTAGAGATAAAAAACCTTCAAGTTGGGGAGATAACAAACCCTTTTTAAACAATAATTTTTCATTATGACTTAAACATATGAATATACTGAACGTAGCAATCTCACTAACTACTTGTTATAGAAAAATGAGAAATCTTTTCTCAAAAACCAAATCATATGTGTGTAGGGATCTATGGACAGTGATGCTTATCACAGTATTTTATTTTGTAATAGCAATAAATTACAAGTGATCTGGATGGTCACTAATGCTAATGGGGGCACAAGCTCAATAAAAGATAAACACAGGACATGTTATTTTGAACATTTCCAGTTGCCAAATTTATTGAACCATAGGTATATAACATTTTAAGTGTAAACCTAATATTGATTACTGACTTAAATTTCTTTTTTGGCTCATTGCTTTGGATCTGTGTTCTTCAGAATAATGAAAGAATTCTATTTGGGAAACAGTTTAGAATTGAAGTTGGTTGTGGGTTGGTGGTGGAGGGGGAATCCTTTCTGGATCCTAATTTATTATTCCCCAAGGCAGTCTCCTGAATGAATCTTTTTCCTTTGTTGTATAAGAGCCTTCAAAAGCAGCGAAGAACGTTCATTTTTCTTCTTAATCTTGTTACTTTGCCAGGAATAGCACAGGGGTCCCTTTAGCGAGTGAGACTAAGGGCACTGAAATGGTTGGAAATCACTGAAAACAGTAGCAGGTTTATTTGAGCAAAATCGGCAGGGTGGTGTAATATACATTTTTAAAAATGCATTTTCATTAAAATTAAAAAATAGCTTCCAAACAAACTCTGGAAAGGGCTCCAAATGCAGCCTTACAAACCCCAAATGAAATCAATAAAAAGAAACCAGCCAAGCAGCAAGTTGAGAAAACACCAATTAGAGTTTTTAACAAACAGAGAAGCTCGCTGTGGGGTACAGTTTTTAAATCAGACAAGAGAATTTTGGGCTTTTTTCTCTACCTCGGCTCTGCTGTACTGTGCTCTTGCTGGAACTGAAATTTATGGGATTCAGAATGCACCCCAGGAAGAAAACACAAACAAGCGGGTGCTCTGGGCATTATATCTGAGCAGATGAAAGCAAATATTATTCTGATAGCTTTTCATTTTGCCCTCCAAGGAGCTCTGCATTATTATCCACAACTAGGGATTTTAATAGTCAAACTACCACAAATTTGTCAACACTCAATTTCTGTGTGGTTGCAGAGTATAGCTTCCATGCCTGGAGGTTAACACAGGTTTCTCTAGCAAAGGAATTTTTTTGAAGCAAATCATACTTGCATAGTCTGTTGCAGCTAATGTGCCTCCATTGATGACCCCACACTAAGTTGGCAGGTAGGTAAAATTCATCTTCAGTCACACCTCCTACCCCAGGTCTCAGCCAGGCTAAACACTTCCGGATGTAGTCCTGTGCCTGAAAATGTCTCCTTTTCTGCTTCTGCCTGGCTGGCTCTCTTTGGAGCTTTGCTTACCTATTTCCTATCAAAACTACCCTATCTTTTTATACCCTCTGAGATAAGCTTTGTGCTTCTTTTCAGGTAAGGTAATATAGATAGCCATGAGAAATCACCCTGTCAGTTCTTAGGAAGCCAGTGCTTTCGTTTCACTTCCACTTAAAAAAGAGGAGCTCACAAAACCTGAAGAATAATAAAGCAATTTCTATGTGTAGAGTATTTTCTCAATTATTTGTATTTCTATATACATATATATATATACAGGTGACTATATGCATATGCATGTATATATGTATATGTATGTACATATAAATGTACATATAAACATATATGTATATTTATGTATATATTGTGCTTGCGTGTATTTTTTTTAATGTCCTCAGATCCTAAGGCTGAGATTGTGGTTTTATGTTTCTATACAATTCTAGTAGTTAAAGAAACATCCTCCATGTTAATTATGTAGCCACATAACCAGAAGCTTTAAATCAAAGCTCATAATCCTTGGTGCTATGATAGGTTATAAAGATGTTTATATTGTACAAGGCCCATTGATCTAAGAATGAAACTTCTGAGTACATCCAGGATTCTATCATTTTCATCATCTCAGCTGGCACCACCCTCACCATTCTTTTCTTTCCTAATTGTTGTCCTTGCATATATTCTATGTCTGTTCTCAACACATAATCTTTTAAATTTTTAATTATTTAAAATCACAAAATCATGGAGTTGTAGTAGATAATCCTTTCAGTGTATTCCATACGTAAAATTTTAGACTACTTCACAAACTACAATTTCTTTCTATATAGTCTATGATGACCATTTCTTTTTAACCTCAGACCTAAGCTTTCATGGTTGGCCTTTTGTAGTCTTTCTTGGTATTGATAGTTGATCTTTTCTTAATTTTTAACTTTTATAACCTCAGACCTAAGCTTTCATGGTTGGCCTTTTGTAGTCTTTCTTGGTATTGATAGTTGATCTTTTCTTAATTTTTAACTTTTATAACCTCAGACCTAAGCTTTCATAGTTGGTCTTCTGGTATTAATAGTTGATTTTTTTGAATTTTTGACTTTTATAGATTTTAAGATTACAAGTGCAGATGTGTTGTTACATGGGTATATGGCATAGTAGTAAAATCTGGGCTTTTAGTGTACCTGTCATTCAAATAGAATACATTGTACCCAATAGGTGGCATTTCATCCCTTACCTCCCTCCCACCCTCCCACAATTTGGAGTCTCTAATGTCTATTATTCCACTCTGTTTGTCCAATCGTACCTATTGTTTAGTTCCCATTTATGAATAAGAATATGGAGTTTTTGATTTTCTCTTTCTGAGTCATTTCTCTAAGGATAATGGTCTCAAGTTCCATCCATGTTATTGCAAAAGACACAATTTCATTCTTTTTTATGGCTGAGTAGTATTCCATGGTGTGTGTGTGTGTGTGTGTGTGTGTGTGTGTGTGTGTGTGTGTGTGTGTGACTTTTTAAAATGCAATCATCTGTTGATGCACCTTAGGTTGATTCCATGACTTTGCTCTTGTGAATAGTGCTGTGATAAACATGAGTGGAGGTGTCTTTTTCATATATTGATTTTTTTTCCTTTGGGTATATACCTAGCAGTGGGATTGCTGGGTAAAATAGTAGTTCTGTAGTTCTATTTTAAGATTTTTGAAAAATCTCCATTCTGTTTCTTTATACAGGTTCTACTAATTTACAGTCCCAACAACAGTGTATAAGTGTTCCCTTTTCTCCGCATCCTCACCAATAGCTACTTCTTCTTCATCTTCTTCTTTTTTTTTTGGAGACAGAATCTTGCTCTGTCACCAGGCTGGAGTGCAGTGGTGCAATCTCGGCTCACTGCAACCTCTGCCTCCCGGGTTCAAGCTCAGCCTCCTGAGTAGCTGGGATTACAAGCGTGTGCCACCACACCCAGCTACAGCTAATTTCTGTATTTTTAGTAGAGATGGGGTTTCACCATGTTGGCCAGGATGGTTTCAATCTCTTGACCTTGTGATACGCCCTCCTTGGCCTCCCAACGTGCTGGGATTACAGGCATGAACCACCATGCCCGGCCTATCTGCTGTTTTTAGACTTTTTAACAATACCCATTCTTACTGATGTGAGATGGTAATTCATTGTCTTTTTAATTTGCATTTATCTGATGATTGGTAATGTTGAACATTTTTTCATATCTGTGTTGGCTGTGTGTATTTCTTTTGAAAAATGTCAGTTCACGTCCTTTTAACCACTTTTTAATGAGATTATTTTTATAACCACATTTTAATGAGGTTATTTATTTTTTTCTTGTTGAATTGTTTGATTCTTTGTAGATTCTGGATATTAGCCCTTTGTTGGATGCATTGTTTGCAAATATTTTCTTCCATTCTGTAGGTTGTTTATTGATTTTTTTTTTCTGTGCAGAAGCTTTTTAGTTTAATTAAGTCCCATTTATCTATTTTTGTTTTTGGCATGATTTTTTTTCTTAGAACTTAGTCATAAATTATTTGCGTACACCAAGTCCAGAAGAACCTTTCCTAGGTTTTCTTCTAGGATTTTATTTCTTTTTAATTTCACATTTTCTATTTAAGTTTTTAATCCATCTTGAATTAATTTTTGTATATAGTGAGAGATAGAGATCCAGTTTCATTCTTCTGCATATGGCTGTTCAATTACCCCAGCACCATTTATTGAATAGAGTTTTCTTTCCCCAGTATAGAGTTATATTTTTAAAAAGTAAATTACCTCATATCATTCAAACCTTCCCGTGACTCTTAATTTAACTAAGATTGAAAATCACCAAAGTCTTTGAATTGTCCACCAGGCTCTAAATGATCTTGTTCCCCTTACCTCTCTGCCCTACTATCTAACTACTCTCCCTTTACTCATCTGGATCATCCATCAGTATTGAGCCCTTACTGTTTCAGGAGCATACCAGGCCTTCTTCCATCTATATCATTCTCTTGGCTTGGAATGTTCTTTTTCTAGATATATGCTTGTTTGACATCTCCACCTTCAAATCTTTACTTATTCAGGCTTACTTTGACTCTCCTATTTAATACTCAATCTCACTTCCTCTCTCCCACAAACATCATTCCCTCTTCCGGGTCTCCCAATTCTTCTTCTTATTATTATTTGCTAAATTTCTATAGCATCTCCCACCTTGTATACAATGGAATTTAGTTATTTCTTATTTTCATTTTTACTTTCTATCTTCCTTGCCAAAATATAAGCTCCCTGGGGGTGAGGCTCTTTAACTTTGTTTGCCAGTCCCTGTATTTAGAAACTGATACATAGTAGATGATCAATAAATATTCACTAAAAAATGAACACTGTTTAAATACATTCAAAATCATGGATTGCATTTTTCATCTCTAATCAGTGATGCAAGTGTATATGTGTGCATAATTATAACAATTTAATTATAGATTTCTTATTTGAGAGTGTGATGAGATGGATTATATTATTTTTTGATGAGATATGCTTAAGAAAATGTTAGAATGTTTAAAAAGAGAGCATTTTGATTGATTGTTTTCCCTGGTACAACAAACATTTAATGAACAACTACTTTCTCTTACATATTTGAGGTACAACACTGGTAGAGTCATGTCACAAAAATACCAAGGTTGGGTGGATAAGGCTGACCTAGAAACAAAAGACCACAGTACAGATTGGTAAGTGCAATAGCAGAATCATGCACAAGGAGGAACAGTAACATGCAAGAGAGTTATTCACAAAATGGTAGACATTACTGCGGTTAGATCATGATCCAGGTGAATTCAAAGTAACTCTTGAGAGCCACCCTGTGTTTTGATATGAAAAGAAATACAGGGAAAACCTAGGGAGGAAATAAAGGGAAGCCATGTATGAGGGCTTAAGATTTTGTTTGTCTATTTTATCCCATGAGGAAGACTAGGTGCTCCAGCTTCACTTAGGCCAGGCTGTGGGCACAAGTGCACCAACAGCTTCGAGACTAACACACGGGTCAGAACAAGGTAAGACAAATGAAGGAGGAAAGAAAGAAAAAAGACAAAAACAAAAATAAAAAACAAAAAACAAGAGGGAAACAACTCTATCACCTTTTCCCTTCCCATAATCTATGAGGAAAAAAAATAACAGTGAGGGCCGTGGGTACATAAGAGAGAGTAAATGCTCATTCATGCTGTAGGATCAGATTTAGCCCACTGCTCACAGGATGGAGAAAATTGACATAATTGAGTCTATAATCTAAACATCAATTTTGACCAAACAATAAGCAGAAATTGTTTCTATTTATTTATTTAGTTTCAGGTCAAGTTTTGTGCTTGAGTTAAGTTTCCATGGAAATTCTTACTCCATGCTGTTGTGAAGAGGCAACTCTGTTTCAACAGGCTTTGGATTCCGGTTCAGGCTCCAGCCTGTCTCAAAATCTAAACAGAATCCTAAAATCTGTTCCTGCCTCTACCAGAACTTGCTGTATTTTCTTTGCCTCCTGCCACCACACAGTTGGATGGACACCAAGTTTAGAAAATTTCAGCCTCAAAGAAACATTTTAAGAAAGTTATGAGCCAGATTCAATTATTTGTGTAATAAAAAGTATCTCTAAAATAATATTATTGCAATATACCTTTGAGCACAACTTAAAATAACTACAAGTGTCAGCTCTAGACGCAGATGGACTTGGGTTTCAATTCCAGTTTTTCCATTTATTAGCTATTTTAACTGTGACTTAATTTTCCGACCTGTAAAATGGAGGTAATAATTAGAATGACATCCTAGAGCTGTTGAAAGAGCCTAATGAGATCATTTATGTTCAGTGCTAAACAAAGTCCCTGGTTCCTAAATAATGCTCAACAAATCCATCATAATTGTTGTCATAAAGGTTATAATTTTTAACCATCAACTCTCAGCATATATGTTTTAGGAGTTTTCAAACAGTAAACTAGCATCCAAGCATTCGTTTCGTTTTCTGTGAGTACAATGAATCCATTGGTTCCCATCCTCTCCGTGACATATCTTCTTTCCCTGGAGAGAAGAGCAGTAAATAAAAATGACAATGACAATTATTTTTGCAAGAGTTTCCTGAACAAAAGGGTAAGAGTGAAATGTTTGTTAGTAAACTTCAGCTCCATGGTGAGAAGATGTTATTAGCAGAAGCTGATTAAAAAACAAAATTTTGATAATTTTAAAAGGTAAATCATTTAAGATCCTTCACGCTGTAGTATAATATAGGCAAGTGCATTGATTTGGAAATAACAGTCTTATTTACTAATTACAGAAGCTATTCATTTTGTACATACTGCACTCCCTTTCTTTCCCCTCTCTTTCACCCCCTCATTAATAGATTTAGAACTGACAGTGCTTTCACTTCTAAGTATAAAGAATAATTTTCTTCTGAACATAGAGACAACGATGAAATCAAAGTTTAAAATATAGTCCTCTTCTAACAGCGATTCAGATTTCCATTAAACCTCCTCCCACCCTCTCAAATTAAAGTTTGAAAAGCAGAGCTCAGAAATAAACTGACAGGCACTAGTGCTTCGTTCATTTCCAGCAAGGAAGCACCAATTTGATTCCTACCATAACAATTTTTGCTGTTGCCAGTGCATCAGATTTTTTTAACACAGCTTCTCAAGTGATAGAAATCATCCCGTCACTTTGTTTCATAAAATTGACACCCTGGGGAAATGCAAAATATAGTAAGAACTTGAGCAAAGCTTCTCCTCCAACCCCTGCTAGGTATTCCTGAAATCCTTTTTTTCCTCTTAAACGAATGTCATCAATCCCAATTGCTTGTTGTTCTTTTCTCCTTGTTCTGCTCATGTGCTACAACATCCCTTGGCTTCCCTGAGCACAAGAGTCGGTGTTTTTAAAAGTGTTACTCATAGATCGGATTCTACTGCTGGCTGATTTGAATGCAGCGACAAATAAAAAAAAAAAAAAAAAAAAAAAATAAAATTAAAAAACACACAGAACAATAAACATATGGAATAAATTACTACAGAAGATGATT
>NW_012115178.1:1299639-1325642 GCF_000951035.1 Colobus angolensis palliatus
AAAAAAAAAAAAAAAAAAAGAAACTTGATGAAATTATTTCACACACAGAGCAATAAACATATGGAATAAATTACTACAGAAGATGATTCAAAGAGTTTAAGAAACACCTGGATTTGTTTCTGGAGGCAGTCGGTTGGAGAGCAGCATTAGAAACAGGAGGGTGAAATAAAAGCAACACTCAAGAAGCCAAGTGTCAGGGCTCTAACCTCTTGTTGAAATGGCACCTCTTGCATTTATCAGGAGCAGTAGCTACACAGGAGTCTATTTTTAAGGGAAAGACTTCTCAAATACACTGGGAACGAGTCACACTGAGTCACAGGAGCTACCTTTCTAAAGGGGTTGGTCACTGGATTTGACTAAAGGAAATAAATGCTGGAAGATTCTTCTCAATCCAGAAAGAGGGGAAGGATATCTGAATATGCAGGAACTGAAACTCAGCAATTGGTTTGAGATCTGGTGCAGGCCTACCATTTTAGCCACATCTCAGATCTCTTTCCACCACCCTTCCTCCCTATTCTCCCAGCAGATTCCGACTGTTCAGAAGTGATTCACACCCCTCCCAATCTGTGTGCGTGTTGCTGTTACCTTTCCCAAATCTTCTGTTTATTCTTCAGTACCGAAGTCACCGTTTCTGTGACATCTCAGTTTATATTAATGTCTCCCTCTGTGTCCTGTACCAGATGCAAAATATCTTTATGTGTTTATTAATCTTCACCTCAGCACTTCACAAAGTGCCTGGCTCATAGGAGATGTTTAGCATATAAAACATTTATTTTGTCTTACTTTGTTCCAGAGAAGAATTGAAGTGTTTGATAAAATAATAGCTAACATTACCAAGCCTTTAACATGTGCCAGGCACTGTTCCAAGTGCTTCGCATGTTTTAACTCATTTGGTGCTCATAACAGCACTGTGGATGAGCAAATTTGTGATGTAGGTATTAATGCTATCCCTATTTTGAAAGCGAGGAAATAGAGGTTCAGAGATTTGGGCTAACTTGCCCATGGTCAGCCAACTAGCAAAGAGTAAACTTGGGGTTGGCTTCAGCCAGAGGTTGGTTGATTCCAGAGCCAGTATTCTTGACCATGACTCTGACTACCTAAATGCCTAACTTAGCAAGGAGACAAAAATAGGAGAAAGTGATATGAAATAAACAGTTGAGATCACAAACAAACTCTTAATTAGGCTAATTGAAAAGGCATTTTGTAATGCCCTACACACATTTTATTTTTCATAATCCAATTTAAGAGATAAACTTTATCAATTCATCAGTTAAACGATGAAACAGAAGCAAATCAGTTTCTCAGGAGGTTATTCTTGATAACAAAACCTGAATTTTTTTATCTTATGCGGTTCATAGAAGACAATGATGCATTAAATTTTCCTTTTATTCAACCATCCAAGTGTGCACCTATCCAAATAGCAGACCTAGGTATTTACACATAGGAATAGTGGGTTTCAGGACAAACACTTTGTAAAAGTATGTATGACTATACAAAATCATGTGCACTGATTTTACATATCTAAATGGACAGTAGACATCCAATCATTCAACAAATAGATGTTGAACCTCTACAGTGTGTCAGGTGTTATTCTAGGTCCTAATGACTCAGTGATGAACCAAAAAGAGGTATCATTCCCCTTTTGGTTCATCATATTGCCCTCATGGAGCTTAAGTTCTAGATGAAGAGGCAAATGATAAACAAATGATAATGTCACCTGGGGTTAACAGCTAGAAATTAAATAAAGCAGATTATGAAAGGGGGACTTTCTTTTAGAAAGGGGGAAAGGGAAAGGGGGACTCTCTTTTAGAAAATATGGTTAGGAAATTTCTCTTTGAGAAGATAATAACTAAACAGAGATCTGAGTCAAAAAAGATATCAGAGACTATTGTCTACTTTTTCCTTAATTATTCCAGCTGGAAATCCAGATCAAATGTTATCACCTATTTATGTTAACTCCAGGCCAAAAAGAAAAAATGTATTTTATTATTTGTTCCGTAAATCATCCTTTCTCCCTGATATGCTCCTTTATTAGTGGTAAATACAATTTTTTAGGAGGCCTGAATATAAGCAAATGAAGAGAAAGAATGGGGTAAATTTGTTACCCCCCAATCCAGCAACAGTCTTTAGAGTGGTGTGATTAATTTAGTCTAATAAAAATCCAAAAGCCTACACTGACCATCAAAAGGAAGATAATTAGAAAAAATAATTAGAAATCTTAGAGGTGAACTATATCACACCTATTTCAAAACATTTGTTCAATCTGGTTTTCAAATAATAGGATTTGGTGGGGCCTGATGACTAAGAAGTATTCCAATAAATGGTCCAACTTTGGGAAATGTTTTGATTAGATGATACAGGTTATTATATTCAACTTATGAAAATACTTAGGAATTCTAGACCTGTGTGTTTGTCATACCTGTCAATGCTGGTCATTTCACATGTGAGTATGGAAAATCTGTATGACCAAGGGAAAAAAACAAAACAATGTTAATTTATTAGAGCATGTGTTTTTTAACATGTACTCTAGATTAATTCTGCTTTTCAGAAGAGTCACTCATTCTTTTTTTATTTCCTCCCACCTTGTACTTTGTGGAGCAATCAGCTATCTATTTTCTAACACTGCACACTAAAACTAGGGAAATTCTTCCTATATTATGATTCAATAACTGTCAGATATCAGATTATTTTAAGAAACTGAAGTTTTAGTCTTTAAATGTTACCAACTTTCTCCCCTATACCTTACAAGTTTTTATTTCATTCGGGTCCACATTAAGTGAAGATAGCTCCAAACTGCATGTCATTATTTGTGTAAAAAAGGATGTCATTGTACATTCTTTGGTGCAAGCGGCTGGACCTTCTGTTATTTTAATATTAGCAGTTTTTCTGTTCAATGTGAATTTCAGGAAGAATGCTCTGTAGTCAAAGGGAACAAAAAGCATAGACATTTATTTTCTTCTCCAGAATAATAATGCCCTATGGGATTTTGTCATTGGAAGGATCCAGGTCCTAAGTATTAGAATGCTCTGAGATAAACAACACAAATGGAACCAAAAGCCGAGGGAGAAAAAGATTTCAAAGCTGACAACCTAGACTAAGACTAAAGATTTTAAGTGTGTGTCTATTTATTTGCTAGGATACATGCTAGAACCATGATACTTTCTTTGCAAAGTTAGAGCATGTGCTTAATTTAGACGCACTGTTTCAGCATCCAAGTAACTACCATATACGGGTGAGGCAGTGAGGCAAATTAGGTGTTGGAATCATACGATGTTACATAGACCCCAGCATAAGGAAGAGGCTAGAGCTTTGTGAGTGCAGTTGCTTGTGTACTATATAGTGCTTTTCGTATTTATAAAACTGGAGCATACGTTCTATTGCTCTTGTTCTTAGATTTTCAGACAGCCATAATTTCCGGTCTTTTGTTTGAAATGAAGGCCTGCCTGGAAAAATTGAGGGTGCTGCCAGGCTTGCTAAAAGACATATTTTGTAGCACACTATATTCTCTACTCCGCTATTCCCCATACCCCCAAGTCTCGGGTGTAGGGGGAAGGGCAAAAGGTTTGAGAAAGATGTAAATTATGAAACTGAAAGCACATTAAAGCAGTTTATGGACGGAATCTTTTCAGATGTCCTCTTAGCTGGAAAACACGGACATATACTAGTGTAATATAATGTGTATCTATGCTTACGTCAAAGACTATGTTCCTGGAGTGAAATTATTTGTGAAATTCAAGTTACATTGGATTCCTTTTGGAGACGAAAATAAAAGTTAAAATTTAGGTTATATATCTGGACGACCAAAGTAGGCAATCAAAATCAAACTTTTACACCAGATGCATTTGACACGATTTCAAAATAAACTTAAGTTCAGTAAACCTGTTGGCAGAGAAGTATCATTTGTCAAGCGATTAACAGAGACACAATCTGTAATTACAAATTGCAGAAAGCAGGCCACTAATGAGAGAATGACTCACGTTTTGGGGTGAAGAGGGAGGGGTCTCTCAGAAACCGCCATTTGATTTACAAAACTCTAAATGGCTAATGGCAGGTAACTCTTGCCAGCTAACCAGCCAACTCTTTCAAGCTCATTAACAGAACTCCATGGTCTCACTAAAGGATAAACCATATGGAGGTGTCACTAAAAGCTGGAGATGAGAGACTGTAATTTATGTTCAGTCCTCCTGTGAGTCAGTCATATGGGCATTGATTTAAGCCTTTGTTTATCTGACATGACCTGTTCTTAAGTAAAAAGAGAAAATAAATTTTTAGGGTTATTGTTTTTTTTTTCTATACTATCTTAAACTGCAGTGTTCAACTCATTATGAAACTTATTTTTTTCTGTTCTTGTTTCTCCAGCTTCCCATCTTTGTCACATTTTAGTCCTAGCAAAACAATTGAATAATAGCATTATACAAGCCCTAATTCATTGTTTGCTTTGAGCTCTGCTCTTAGAGGGTTGTTAAATTGCTATTCTATGATTTCACTCGTGATTGCAAACCTGCTGCTCTAAGGTCATTTTAATTCTTTATTCATATGGGCCTGGTGAATGTTTGAGGAAGCATAATGTGTGGCAGCATGCCTAGGAACGCACCTTTATAAAGTGTCATTTTGTAGGGGAATCTTTTCATTGAGTCCCTCTAATCTGAGTACCACAGTAGTGTGCATATATGCAACTGCGATTTCCACCTGATATCTTTATGATATAAAAAATAAAATACCACATTAAGATAGTTTTTAAAAATAGTACTGATGGCTATTTAATGATAAGCAAGTCATCTGCTCTATCTTTCTATCTCAGTCTTCCTTAGAGGCAGACAGTTTTAACCAGTTTTTCTTGAGGGTTTCATTGTGATTTTGTTTCTTTTATATTTCTTTATTTTTATTCATCCATTCATTTGTTCAGAAAATATATATTGAGCACCTTCAACATAACAAATTGGCTGGGCACTGATGGAACAACTATGAACAATCCAGACAGCATCACTGGGTTGATGAAACTGACTCTCGAAGGGGAAAGGAAGTGCTTGAAACAAGGACAATGCATTGTGAACAATGCATAATGAGAGCTGGCATGCTTGTCAATGAAAGTCATACACAACATCTGCTTGAGTGGTGACTGGTCAAGGGGTGGAAGAGGTTTCACAGGGAGGTGACATCTAAGCTAAGTCCTCAGGAATGAGTAAGGGTCTTACAACAGAAGACAGTGGAAACTCTGGGTTAAGTAGTGAGAAAAATATGTTCAAAGGCCCAGAAACCAGAGCACATAGAATTTTAGAGAATTAAAGTAATTCTGAATGAGTAATTCATTTCAAGAAACAGGAGAGTGGAAATACAATGGAGGCTGAATAATTTCCTATTCAGACTTATTGATATTAAAGGGTGTGTGTGCTTGTGTGTGTGCACACACACACTGTGGCTTGGGAGAGCCATTTAGATACCTGCATGTGGAACAGTTGAAACCACGTTGATCTTAATCACCCAGAATAATCTGGCGAACAAGAAGTGTTGATATTCTAGAAGGGGACACCAAGATGGGATGGACAGGCAGCAATTTAAGAGTGATCAAAGAAGACTGATTTGGGTGACACAGTGCCAGAAAAGTGGTATGGCATGGATATCACAAAATAGATTTCAGCAAGTATAAAGGGATCAGAAGTGTTAAATGTTTCTATATGGAATGTATTTTGATAGGCTATTATCAATTAAAATACATATGTACCTTCCTAATTGTCTTGAACTACATACATGTAACAAAGCATGGCTGTGCCTGGCCTGCTTCTTCACATTGATGTCCACCAAAAAAACTTGCTGTATTAAGCAGATGTCTTACCACACTGCAGGCTTTCTCCCATTGACACCCATGTGAGAACTCCAACATCTTCTTGGGTGGAAGCTTTGAGTATTTTGTTCTGCAGTTGTGAAAGGCATAATGTTGGAGATGTTCAACTACTTTACTGTATCAAACCTGATAGGTTCAATTTAGGACTCCACAAGTCAGCAAAATGACTTAACATTGCAGAGAGGTAAATTAAAATATATTTCCTACAGATTAATGCAAACTAAACAATATTCTAGAAATCAAGTTAAGTTTCCCCTCACTTAGCCAGATAAAACTATGGACATGGCTCTTCTTGATCTCCTTCAGATCCCTCCTTCCCTTATTATTCCAGTTTCAGGGTCTCTGGCTGCTCCTCTTGTGCTTCATATATTTCCTGCAGAGAACTAGCTATATCATATTTGGTTCTTACATTAGTTGTCCAAATATTTTGAATCTCTCTAATTGCAGTTGCTCAATTCATGATTAAATTTACAAGGATGTTGCATTATACTTATAAAGATTTTTATTCTTCTCCAGTATATGTTCTTATAAGACACTGGCTAGATCTCTCCATCTCTCCAGTTTATTTTATGAATATGGCATTGGGGCAGATGTCTTTCAAATTTTGGATTGAGAACAGCCTTTAAAATCTCCACCAATAAGTCTGTGAAACTCTCTCTCAGGATTTCAGCCATGCACCCTATGAACAACAACCCAGTGTTTGATTGCTACCCAGGTGCGTGTGTCTACTATTCTTCCATCTCAGTCTCAATGGCAGCTCCTCAGAGAAGCCTTCCCTGACCACCCTGTCTGAGGAAGCACTGTCGTAGTGTCTTGCTATTATTACACAATGCTTATTTTCTTCATAGAACTAGGTATCATTTGTAATCATTAGTTGCTTTTTCATTTGTTTGTTTCTCTCACTAGCTATTAAGTTGTGTTGGTACAAAAATGGTAACTTTTGGATTGCTACCATATTCTAGATAATACATCTTTAGAATGTCTTGATATTTAAAATGTGTTTGTTCAATCAATAAATGAACAAATACATTGTGTAGAATGGCATATGTTGGTGATATGGTTTGGGTCTTTGTCCCCACCCAAATCTCATGTTGTATTATAATCTCCAATGTTGGAGGAGGGCCCTGGTGGGAGGTAATTGGATCATGAAGGCAGATTTCCTCTTTACTGTTCTCACTATCCTGAATGAGTTCTCATGAGATCTGGTTGTTTAACAGTGTGTAGCACGTCCCTCTTCACTCTTTTCCTCCGTCTCTGGACGTTTAAGAGGTACCTGTTTCCCCTTTGCCTTCCACCATGATTGTAAGTTTCCCGAGGCCTCCCCAGCCATGCTTCCTGTACAATCTGTGGAATTGTGGGTAAATTAAACCTCTTCTTTATACATTATCCAGTCTCAGGTAATTCTTTATAGGAATGCAAAAATGGACTAATAGAGTTGGAGATATTACATCTCCAGGTATGTATTTATTTAATTTTCAATAAATCAACAACATTTTATTAAGCAACCATGACTGTATGTGATTTTTGGAATATACTATGAAAGATAAAATATCTATGGAACAAAATAAGAAGTGCATGCTAACAGTTAAATGCCTTAGTTGGAAATAAGAGGGCATCTTATATTTTATTTTCGATGAAATTAATTGAGCAATAGGTTGATAGGAGCCTTTTCAGTTTGAAGTATATAGAGGTGCCTGTTCACCCACTAAGATTCTCATACAGTTTAAAATCTGATTTAAGATGCACTCCTCATAATTTAATTAGGCTTTTAGAAAGTTAACACGTCACCAGCATACCATACTCATTAATGAGAAATTATACATGAGAAAAACAATGCGGTCCAGTAAAAAGGTTCATGATTTAAAGATAGGTACTCAACCATCCCTCTACCTATCTACCCATCAATACTTCGCTCCTCTTTTCATTCAGCAAACACACCAAACATTCAATGACCACAGTTACATGTTGTGCCACTTGCTGGATTTGAGAGGATAATGTTCTGCATACTAGATATGTACCCTGGGCAATTACTTAATATCCTCAGTTACAAAATATTATGCATGATTGTAAGAAAAGATATATAATTAAAGCACAGCATCTGACACTCAAAAAGGCCGTGAGAATATGAGAATACCTTTAGTTTTCCAAGAAGATTTTAATTCTGTGGTTACATCATGGAATCTACATACAAAGAATTCCAAAACTGAAACAACATTGGCTGTCAATTTTTAAAATTTATATTAAAAACTAGTATTTACAAACTAATTACAATCTAGTTGGATGGCTAGAGAACTTAAAGTTTACCATTTTTAATGATAGCTCAAATCAGAAGCCTTGAGTATTATTTGTGGGCCATCTAATTTGACATTTTTTGATACAAAGGCAAAAAAGAAAACCAACATTGGATAAGAAACGTATAGAACGAACATACTAGTTTTCTCTATCTCTAGGTGTACTGTAAGGGAATGAAAGAGTCTTGCTTTTCCAGTAGGAGTTTTGAATTTTGCTAAATTTTTCCAAGCTGTCAACTTTTGCTGTTGCTTGAAATTTGATTACTGCTGCTTTATACTTTTCATTTTCCAGCATCTTCTAGCAATGATGTGCAAAAGACAAATAATTCTGATGAAGACATTGTAGAATTTATCAAAAAATAAATAATTTGCTCATTTTAAGAATATGAATAATTAAAATCAAACCTATATTTTTGCTATTCAAAACTCTATATTATTTCCCTTATATAATAGCCAGATAAATTATGAATGAAACGTCTTTCCTTTAATAAATTTTTAAATTTCCTTCTCTAATATTTCAAACAATGCGAAAACTACTAAAAGTCATATGCCTGATATGAATGTTAACATTTCGCCATGTTTACTCCTGCCTCAGTCTCCCAAGTAGCTGGGACTACAGGCAGGCTCCACTATGCCCAACTAACTTTAATTTTTAATTATTTTTGTGGAGACTAGGTCTTACTATGCTAACAAGGCTAGTCTCAAACCCCTTGGCTCAGGCCATTCTCCTGCCTCAGCCTCCCAAAGTGCTGGGAAAACAGGCATGATTTATTGCATCTGGCCTCTTACAGTTTTTTTAAAAAAGGAAATAAAGGGACACAAATGAAGTTATAGACTCATTTCCTCCAATCCATTACCTTCCCTCTCTTCCAAGAGACAAATATTGTCATAAAACTGATATGATTCCAAAACATTTAAAAAATATTTTCTGTATATGTATGTATCCATAAACTATATATTCTACTATTTTTGTGTTTAATATTATTCATAAGTGGTGTGATTCTAAATTTTATATTTTGTAATTTTATTATTTTTTATGTTGCATTTTGAGGTGTATCTGTGTTGCTACATGTAGATAAAGTTCACTCATCTTAACTTCTAGATTCCACTATTTCCCTGCATGCATAAATCTGAGACGATAAATTTGTTTCTATTCTATCATTTTAAAATCAGTGCTGCAATGAACACTATGGATTTGTCTTTAGGTACACATATGCCAGAGTTTCTCAAGAAAGACCACATGCCTGTAGTCCGAGCTACTCTGGAGGCTGAGGTGGGAAGATCAATTGAGGCTGGGAGATTGAGGCTACTGCTTGAGTGACAGAATGAGACTCTGTCAAAAAACAAAAAAGAAGAAAGAAGGAAGAAAAGAAGAAAGACAGAAAGAGAGGAAGGAAGGAAGGAAGGAAGGAGAGAGGGAGAAAGAAAGAAAAGAAAAAGAAAGAAAGAAAAAAAGAAAGAAAGAAAGAAAGAGAAAAGAGACAGGAAAGGAGGGAGGGAGGAGAAAAGGAAGGAAGGAAGGAAGGAAGGACAGACACACAGGTATTGGTGGTTGTGAGGTCTAGGGTATGTATGTTTTTAACTATGCTGATTTTGCCTTTCCTTCAGGATGTATAGAGGTTCTGTTTTCCCCACATCTTCTCAATAGTTCGTGTGATAGACTGTTGTGAATGGTTTCCTACTGTCATCTAATTGATCATTTCACAAATACTAGTGCAGCTTAACAAATTTTTATGTGATTATTTGTCATTTTCTGTTCTGCTTCTGTGAATTTCCTGTTGTCCCTTTTTCAATTGGGTTGTTCTTTTTAATTTGTAGGAATTTTATTTTATGTGGACTATTAGCAGATTGCAAGTTATATGGGCTGAAAACATAATTTTCAGTTTGTAACAGGTCTTTTCATTTTTATTATAATGGTCTTTGACACAAAAAAGTTAATCTAATTTTAATGCAGGATTGGGTTTTGTGTGTGTGTGTGTGTGTGTTTATATTCTGTAGCTATTTTAGAAAACCCTTGACAATATCAGGAATGAAAATCAGAATTAATTTTTTTCCTAAAAATAATGCATCTAGATTTTTAATCCATTTAGATTTTATTTTTGAGTCAGATAGGATATAGCATTTTTCCGTATGGATAGCCAATTGTTCTGGCACCATTTATTGGCTGATCTATTCTTTTGCCACTGATTTGTAATGCCACCTCTGTTTTTACTATTGTAGTTTTATATTTTAAAAATTTCTCTTTTCCAGTTTATCTTATACTATATTCATTTCCTGAGTTTCTTACACATTTGTTCCTAGTACATTTATTATCCATATCCCCCACAATGCTTCATTATGGATATTTCAAACATACAGAAAAGTTGAAAGAATAGTTCAGTGAATATCATATACTCACCAACTAGATTCTACAGCTAAATTTTGCTGTATTTACCATATCGTGTATTTAGCCATGTATTCATACCTCTTTCCATTTATCTATGCCTCTTTTTTAATGCATTTCAAAATAACTTGCATCCTTAAAACCTCAGCATGCATGGCATTAACTGGAGTTTAGTAACTACTTAAAAAAAAAATTGTACACATGGAAATGCAAAAAAAAATTACCATTCTGTGAATTTTAACTGATGCTTACACCTGTGAACCCAAACCCTATCATTATATACAATATTATATTATCACCTTAGAAATTTCCCTTTTGTTCTTTTTCAATTAATCCTCTCAAAGACAAATACTCATCTGATTTCTTTCCATAATGGATTGTTTTAGCATTTTCTATAACTTCCTATAAATGGAATCATAGCATGTACTTTTTTTTGTTTTGTTTTGTTGTTGAGACGGAGTTTTGCTCTTGTTGCCCAGGCTGGAGTGCAGTGGCACGATCTTGGCTCACTGCAGCCTCAGCCTCCCAGGTTCAGGCCATTCTCCTGCCTCAGCCTCCCAAGTAGCTGGGATTGCAGGCACCCACCACCACATCTAGCTAATTTTTGTAGTTTTAGTAGAAACAGGGTTTCACTATGTTGGTCAAGCTGGTCTCGAACTCCTGACCTCAGGTGATCCACCTGCTTTGGCCTTCCAAAGTGCTGGGATTACAGGCGTGAGCCCCCGCGCCTGACCAGTATGTACTCTTATAAAATATTTTCTTTACTCAGCATAATATATTTTAGATTTATTCATGTTGTTTTACCTATCAGGATTATGTTCAGTTTTGGTTGCTGAGTGGTATTATGACGTATGAATATGCTTCAGTTCTATTCTTTCTCCATTTGATGGACATTTGGGCCATTTTCAGTTTGGGGCCACCATGAATAAAACTTTGATAAACATTCTTGTACAACTCTATTTGTGGGTATATGCTTTCAATTCAGTTAGAATTATATCCAAGAGTGGAAAAGTAAGATTAAAGGGGAGGCATTTGTAAAACTGTCAAATTTTTACAAAATTTTTATATTATTTTATATTCCTATCAGGAAAAAAATAGAGTTCTGGTTGCTCCTTATCCCTTCAACATTTGATATTGCCATTTTTTCTCTCACTCTTCGTTTTTCCTTTCTGTTCCAGTGGTGGTATAATGTTATCTCATCCTAGTCTTAATAAGCATTTTCTCAATGACTCATAATGTGGATATTTTTTCATATGTCTGTTCAAATCTTTTGGTTATATTTTAATTGGGTGGTTTGTCTTTTTATTATTGGGCGGTGGGTATTTTTTATATATCCTGTATACAAATCCTCTTTCAGGTGCATGTTCTGCCTGTATTTTTCCCAGTTCGTGAGTTCCCTATTAATTTTCTTAAATCATGAATTTTAGTGAGTGGAAGTTTTTTATTTCAAGAAGTTGAATGAATTTTCTAAGCCTGCCATTACAAAGCACTACAAACTGTGTGGTTAAAACAATAAAATATATTATCACACAGTCTGGAGGTAAAAACCTGCAAATCAAGGTGTTGGCAATGTTCCTTTTTTTCTGAGGGACCTATCTGAGGGAGAATCTGCTCCATGCCTCTCTCCTACCTTCTGGTGACTGCTAGCATTGCTTGGCATTCTTTGGCTTACAAAGGCATCACAACAATCTCTGCTTCTGTCTTCACGTGCCATTCTCTCAGTTTGTTTGTCACTTCTCATAATTGTCGTCTTAAGGACATGGGTCATAGAGGATTAGGGACCTTTGTATCCTCTTTCAGTATGACCTCATCTTAATTAGTTTCATCTCTCATGACGTTATTTCTAAATAAGAGCTTTTTTCCTTTTATGATCACTGTTATCTCTGTGCTGAGGAAACTTTGCTTCCTTTAATTTAGAAAGATATTTCCCTCATGTACTGTATTTTTGCATTATTGTTTCTTTTGGCTTACCTTATACCAAATTAATTATATTTCATAAACTCTCTGTGAAGTTTGGAAGCTCTACATTTTGCTTTTTTTAGTGGGAAATTTTAACTTTTACAAAGTTCTTGACTCAAACATTCTGAAACTCATTACTATCTGTAGCCTTATCCCAAGAATAATATAAAGTTTGAACATTTTATCTGCAATCACTTCTCTCATTTTCTGTAAGTTTTGTTGCCCTATGTATTAGTTCTACCTTGTTTCATGCCCATCAAAGTTGGAAATTAGTATTATTGTTTCATAAAGTCCATGCTCTTTTAGACTTACCCACACTGTAAATTCTTTACTCTTGATTTCCGCATTCCTAGCTGTACTTCTGAATTCACTATCCTTCTTGAATTATTGTTTACAAGTTCATACAGCAAGGATCTATTAGGGGCATATGTTTAAGTTGTCCTCATTGCTGCTCTCTTAACAATTAAGCATTTGGCTGTTTTGCATAGATCTTTTACCCTGTTTTTAAAATTTGGAGGTCTATTGTTTGATGATTTTTCTTTTGTAAGCAGTCTGCCTTCTAAATCTGATTGCTTTTAAAATCAGTCCTTTACATTTGTTCTTTCTCTTTGTTATTAAGATCTTACTTCTATTTTTTAACTTAGGAAGTCTAAATATGTGTTAATCTATCTACTGGAGACTTTTTGTTCTTCCTGAGTCTGAGAATACTTGCCATCTATCACATCTGCAAAATTCTTAAGACATTGTCTTTTCATTATTTCTCCCTAACTCTGTATTCTATTCTAAAACTTCATATATCTACATATCTTTTCCCTCTATCACTTGTGTCACTTAACTTCTTTGATAATTTCTATAAATCATGTATCTATGTTGTGTTTGATTAATTTCTTCAGAGATGTTTTCCAATTTGCTAATTAGCCCTTCAACTGTGTCCAATATTTTCCATGACACATCCTTTACAATTTACATTTTGATTGCTGTATTTCTCATTTTTCAAAGTGATTGTTTTTCTTTTTCAGATGATCTTGTTCTTTTTTCATCATCTTGTTCTTTTATTAAGGTTTTTCTTTTTAAAATCTTTCATAATTGCAAAAATTCTTATTTTAAAATCTTCATCAGATTGCTCCAGCATATGAAGTTATTGGTCTCTAGTCCCATTTGGTGTGTGTATGCTTGACATTGTTTCTTATTCAGGATGGATTATTTTCTGTTTGTTTCTTCCTTTATGTGTGAGACTTCCTTCCAGGCTGAGTTGTGAGAATGTCCATCTGGAGTTTTGCATTTTTATTTTCTTCTGCTAAATTGGCCAAGGCACTACTAGCCTTGTTTTCTTTCTTTTCTTTTTTTTTAAAGCTTCATGGTTTCTAACTCATATAAGACCCCATTTGAAGGCAAATGTCTTCAGAGAAATTTTGAGTAGTTTTCCACTAAATGCTTTGAATATGTTAATTATTCTTACATATATTTAAAAAACCTGTGAGGTGGAGACCATTATCATCATCTCCATACTTAGATGGAAAAACTAAGCAGTTGAAATATTAGGGAAAATATCTAAAGCATCACATCTACTGAGTGATCAAGACTTGAGCTTTCCAATCTATATTCCAAACCCATACCCTTAGTCACTGTGCTATGTTGCTAGTCAGGCAAACAGTTCAGCCCCTCAAACATCCCTTTATGTCTATCAATCACCCTTCAGGAAGGCAATTGTATACATTTAAATTTTCTACATATTGATTTAGCCAAAAATCTAAAAAAGGATGATTATTCCCAAGCAACTGTTGAATTTGATATTTGTTTCTCCATTACAGCTATTTCATTCTATATATATTTTAAGATATTTGTACTGCAAAATGAAAATGGGTGTACAGGCTCTGAAACCACTCAGTGTTAGTGGTCATGACTGTTGTTGGCTGTATTTCATGCCATTCTCAATCACCTCTTGCCCCAGTGTGATACTCCAATGCTACGGTGCATCTTTCACTGGAAAGAGCAGCTATCCTGTATCTCGTTTTAAACATCAATGCTTTTATTCTCATTTCAATTCTTAGGTGGAAATATGATTTTTCATTTCATTATACTGTTTAGTTTTTATTTTTCCTCTCCTGTCATCCATTGTTTAATTCTTCCCTTGAATTACTTACAGTTGTTTTTTAAGGCACTTAAATATTCAATATGAAATAAAATCGTTCTCTTTTCAACAACACTGTGTAGAGCGTAATCATTTGCCTCTGGGCTCCATCCAAGTTTGCTCTAATTTTTTATATAAATTGTCTAAAAGCAACTCAGCTGTATTAATGACTGTATCATATAACATTCCTTCATTAAGATTTAATAAGTGTTTGTGGAATAATGAAGAAATTTTGTTGACATTTTGATACCATGTATGTAAAAAGCTGTCAGTTATAGATATTTCAGAATCTATCTAAAGAGTTTACAGTGAGCGAAACAAAACATTTAAGGAAATTTTTAAAAAGTAAGCCTTGGAAATTGTGGTGCCCAAGACAGTGAAAAAAACTGGAATAGAGCACATTTATCAGAGCTATTCAAATGTTCTCAAACAACCCAGTTATTTATTGCTCTGATTTGGGCTACCTGTTTTTCTCTTTGAAGAACCACAGTATATGATTTATAATTGCCAATTGACAAGTAAATAGAGATAGACTAGGTGATCTTAGTTTGAAGATATCAAACATATCTTCTCTGATATTGTATTAGAAATTATTTCATTTTTTCTTTATGAAAAAGAAATTCCTTTATTTCTTAATGAAAATTCTTTATGAAAATTATCATTTCTTTATGAAAATTCATTTAAAACAGAATCTAGAAATGTAAAGATTTTTCTATTAAATCTAAAAGACATAGTTTTACCAATGATAAATTTAATCACAGTATTTAATTTATTCCAATTAAAGTCCAGAAAAACCTACTTTCTGCAAAGACTTTATCTTTTTAAATCTGTTGTTCATATGTTAAATTTTGAATGAGATATGATGACCACTAACATTAACTTTTATTATAGTTGTAAATATAGTGGCAAGATATATAATGATCTATTAAAATATTTTCTGAAGCTCAGCAATGAAGTGATACATTTACTAGGTATTATTTACATTGTTAAACTCTAACAGTTCTTCAACATTTGAATAACTAAATAATGATATGGTTTGCCATATGTTTCCATTTAATGAAGCCTTGTATTGATACTTAAATGCTTCATTAAGTCACAAGCTGCCAAAATAAGTAGTTTTTCTCTTGTCATAAATGTGACATGGTTTAACTAAAAAGTCTTGTCATTTTAAAAATTAAGAATGCTTTTATTCTGCATATGTTATAAGCAACATTTCTCTCAATATTTCAGGTTTAAATAGAAAACATTTTTAGGAAGCTGACATTGTAGTTTGGGAATTTTTGTGCACAATTTTCTTGTCAGTAGAAGGTTGTATGAGTTGTTATAACTATCATTTCATCATAAACTAAACAAAGTTTATATGCCATTTTCAAAAGCTTCTTGAAGTGACACCTGTTTCATTAATAACAACAATAATAATAAGCTTAAAAAGTCCTCGTCTGAGCTGTAAACACCAAATAAAAACTATAATTTCACAAAAATCATATTTTTAATGCATCAAGTTGCCTCAAAAATGACAAGTTCAAAAAATGACAAGTTTAGCTATTCTGAAAGAACACATATGGCTTGGAACAATTAATATCAGAATTTGCCTTTTTACCTGGTCTATGAAAAACCAAAGACTGACTTTATGACACAATCATTTTTGTACATGTACATAAGGTCTAATTGACGTTTTTTTTGAGCAAAAAGGAAGCGTTGTGTTCTTGATATATATAGTTTTCTAGATTAGGTTGGATAGGAGAAAGTTCAGGCATGAATAAATGATTATTTCCAGGTTGGTTCATCAAACTTGACTACTTAAAAGATCATATGTAGCCACTGAAAAAAATAATATATTTTGCAAAACCAAACTTTCAGAAGAAATGAGGCATTGCCATGTTTCAGTATTGATTTTTGATACATGTGTTTGAGTAGATAGGAAATGTTACTTGAAACTTTAAAGAATATAGAACCAGTAAAAATTATCAAGGACTCTGAAGCTTATTCACTTATTTTTCAAGTGTAATTCATGTAGTTTAATTTCAATCCTTAAATAAATTTATTTTTTCAAAAATATTAAACTATATATTTTTATTTAACCTGTAAAAATTAAATTTACCTTCCTTCTTTATATATTCATTACTACAAATTACCTCTCAGTCTGTACTAATATGTTATGAAAACACAGTATTTGCTTGCAGAAGAAAAGAAATAGAAATATATATGGAATACAATCTCAAATGTCTATGAGATAGCCAGTAATATAATACTGGTATAAAATAAGAGACTTTAGTAGAGTCTGTGGGTAAATGCTCTGACTAAATGTATTCAAGTCAAAACAGCAGATGAAACAATATGGCAACCACAATATTTAAGCCAAACAAAACATATTTGTAGTTTCAGTTTGGACCCAAAGGCCACCCGTTTTTATCCCTGGCAGAGAGATTCCTAACTAATAAACATTGGTAACACATAATTTACATTATAATACTATATCCAATGTTCTCTTCAATATACCATTCATTTATGTTATATTAAATAGTTGTCACTTTCCTAATTTTTATTTTTGTTTTTATTCTGTATCTCAATACCACAGTGCCTAACAGTACCAATGAAGTGTAAAAATAAGTAGCAAATCATAGGGTGGAAATGAAAGCAACATTATTTTCAGTAGACACCAACATGTTTCTCATTAAGAGTCATAACAGCATTCTTATTGCTATCTATAGTATCATCTATCTCATTGATATATACATATGTCATCACTAAAGAAGGTCCAACTTGAGCCCAACATGCCATAGGAGATGCTTGTTTCTAATTATGAATCTACTAAATGTATCATTATTTTATGCAAATGTATTCATTCTTTCATCAAGGTTGGTATGGTAGAAAGTTCCCAACACCTTGATGAAATGCAAGGTTGGTCAATTAAACTAGAAACCTTATCAGGAAAGGAAATGAGATTTGTTTTATATAATATGCTATATTATATCAATTATAACATAATTTCTTTGATATATATACTGCCACCATGGGATGCAACACTTGCTATAAAGTGTTGTCCCTCAGGAAGCCCACAGTTTAATGTCGGAGGCTAAGTGATAAACAGTAAGAATGCACAAAATAGTGAGTCATATTAATAGCATGCACATGATACCATGGGAATAGAGAGTTCATATGTGCAACTCTTATAAAAGAGTCCAGAATAGTATCTCAAGGGTTCAGATAAGGTATGGCACAATGCATTCAGTTTTCTGGTTACTTTGTAGAAATTTGAAAGAGAAAGTTTGTTTAAAAAGCCAATTAAGACAGTGGGTCCTGAAACCAGTGGTTCATTAGAATCACCTGGGTATTATTTAAAACTACAGCCCCCAACCTTGTTGATTCCTGTTTGGTAGGTAGGAGGTGATTTCTAAAATATGTAGTATTTAGGACTTTGTTCAGGTGATTACTTTCAGGCACTGGTTATTCAAAATGTGGTCTACAGTTTAGCAGCAAGTATCTCACCTGGAAACTTGTTAGAAATGCAATAACTGATGCCTTATAATAGACTTACTGAATCTGAATCAGCATGTTCAGAGTTGCCAGGTGATTTGTGTGCATGTTACAATGTCAGATGCTCTGAATTAAGATGCTGGCAGCCTGGTAAACCCTTAATGAGACTGTGACTAAGACTTGCTCTTGTTAGATTCCAGAGGTGACCAGAGACTGAGTAAAATGGGCCCAAGTCTTGAGATTGACATTGACTCCAGAATGCCAAAGTACTACTACTTCACCTATGAGAAATGTCATCTGTCACGAAGTCCAGAGTATTCAGATCAACATAATTAGCATCTTCTCTTCTAATGGGGCCAACTATCTGGAAAGCCAAATTACAATCAGAAGAAATTTATGTGACCTCCCCCAAAGTCATTAGTGAGGATAGCTAGAGGAACGTTGCTCATGTAGCCACTGAATGGAAATAACCCTTTGGCCAAGACTCTCCTCTGGAGAGTGTAAATTGTGTAATGGCAAAGTTCTTTATCTGATCCCTTTTGCGTGTGTACTCCACTGTTTATCTTCTATACAGAGCTTCATTTCTTTCTCTTTAGCTGTATACTTTTATACTCTTGTATGAATCACAGCCTTAATGCTGATAGTTGCCCGTTAAATATACTTACAATGTACTAACTGACTACTTCTTAAACTACAAGGTATTGGAGATAGCCCCTAGACTGCCAAGTCTAGAACTACCCCAGATCACCTGATTAAAATAAATAATTATTTTATCGTTATATTCTCTTAACTCATTGCTTTTGGAGCTTGTCGTATTTCACCTAGGTGTTGGTTTTATAGTTTCAATTACATCTTTATCATTTCAACATTTTGGGGAAATTCTTCAGTGTAGTTCTCAAGTATTAACAATTACTATCTTTTCTAAGATTATTAAATGCTTACAAAATATTTATTTAATAACGTCTTTGAATGGATAAAGACAGAGAGAATCTCAGTAATTGGGCAAAATGAAAAGAGTGTGATTAAGTTACTTCAGATTTATTTTTATTAATCTCTCCTTTGTGCTGTTGAGGTTAGCAATGAGGAATTTTAAAGGAGATCAGAGATGGATAATTAACTATTCTCTATTTTCTTATTTCTAAAGTTTAAAAAATATGTTCTCAGCAACACAAATATTAATTAGATGCTAATTAATAATTTTACCCATGAAACATTTACAAAACAAATATGCAAATCCTCATAAACCAACTTACACTCTAGTGATAATTAGGCTATCATTATATCCAGGAGCAATTCTGATGAATGCATAAGATTTTAAGAGTATGACCTAATGCTAATATGGTGAAAACTTAAATCTTTTTTTCATATTGTTTCTCTCTGTAGCTTGTAAGAAGAACACATTTGTAAGACTCATATTTAAATTAATTTTATACTTCCGTATTTTGTTTAATCTTTGAAACTGTAGCCACCAGTCTGGTCTAGTTTAATGGTTCCTAACAGTTTTGGTTCATGAACTCCTTTGAGAATATAATGAAAGTTGCAAATCACTCAACAGTAAGAAATGTATTGTTCATGGAAACAGAATTTTCCACACAGTATAGAGTGTTCAAACTTCTCTAAAGTCATACATGGATTTCATATGTAGAAGTCTAATTTATGTGGGAATTAGGAGATCAGGCATCTAATCCTAGATGAATATTAATGAGTACATGATCAATAATCTACTTTATCTCTGAATATAATTCTTATCCATAAAATTACATAGTAGATTTTTAAGGTACTCTTCAACTCTGAGAAAATGGATACTAAATTTAACTCTTAAATATAGAGATACAGTGATTACCTTCTTAAAAATATAAATGCACCAACTTAGATTTCAGATGAATATTGTCTTTCAAAGTGCTCACCCTGGAGACCATGTGATTACTCTGGAGATATGGCAACATCACTCAACAGAGGAAATGTATCTCAAAATATTATAAGAATTATCTTTTGTAGTTACCAGCCACAGAAGCTTTTTGCAATTTAGTATAGTGAAAATACTTTGCAGAAAAATTGCTGAGCAACTGTTGGGATTCTTTGAATCCCACTGAAAATTGGAAAGCACCAAAAGACTGATGACAGGCAATACTACAATATATTTTTCAATAGCGAAGGTGGTGTTACAGAATATAGACCATGAATTTGACATTCATAATTGATCAGATCCAGATTGTATTATTAAACAGATACTTTCAAGACAACTATGTACTAGGAGGCAGAGGAGATTAACTTAGAAAAAATTATATCAAATAAATCTCATTTCCTTTCCTGATAAGGTTATGAGGTTAATTGATCAAACTTGTATTTCAGCAAGGTGCTGGGCAGTTTCTACCATACCAACCTTGATAAAAGAATGAATAAATTTGCATAAAAGAAAATGAAGCTAGTAGATTTATAATTAGAAACAAGCATCTCCTATGACATGTTGGGCTCAAGGTGGGCCTTCTTTATTATATATTAATGATATATGTCTGTATCAATGAGTTAGATGATACTATAGATAATAAGTTGATAGAAGAGCAAATCCAACAAATGATGGAATTAGCATCTTTAAACACTTCAGTAGAAGGAAAATTAATTGATTTTTAACATAGTACATATACTTTTTAAAAATGAACATACCACTTTCCACTTAAATCCAGACAGTAATTGACAGATACACAAATTTCAAGCATTCATTAAATATTTATTGGGCAGTCACTATATGCCAAGAATTGTGACCCACACTGCAAAATATCTTGGTACTCCCACCATGGGATGCAACACTTGCTATGAAGTGTTGTCCCTCAGGAAGCCCACCGTTTAATGGTGGAGGTTAAGTGATAAACAGTAAGAACACATACAATAGTAAGTCATATTAATACTATGCAGATGATACTATGGGAATAGAGAGCATAAAGAGTTTAATTCTGACTTACTGGGTGAGTCAGAGAGTGCTTCACAAAGGTTATGGTATTTGAGCTCTGCTCAGTAGAAGTTTGTCAAATGGATAAGGATTAAAGAAGGGATAGGGAAGTCTGGCAGGGAGGACATTCCAGGCAGAGGAGAACATTCCAGGCAGAGGAGCTGCCAGCTATAAAGAAATGGAAACATGCTGCATTTAGGGGAACTGCAGGGAGTTCCAAATAAATTCAAGAGAGTAGACTAAGTGTAAGCAAGCTAGAAAGTGTAGATTAAAAAGTATTAACTTTTTAAGTGGGGAAAGGAGTAGAAGGGAATTAAATTTTAGTTAATTCCTATTCTACAAAGGCATTCAATTAGATGCTTTTCACTCACTGGCCTCAATCCACTATAACATTGCTAATGGGGAAACCACTATTAATGGGGAATTATTCCTGTTTTGAAAAGAGAAAAATTGAAGCACAAAGATTAGATAACTTGCTAAGGCTTTGTTTGTTGAATTGAAAAGTCACTATATAGAATATAGAGGAAAGTGGTACCTTGTGTGATAAGAGGAGAGAAAAAATTATGAGCTTAGTTTTGGACATGCTGTTAAGATATCTAAACATTTCCAACCACCTTTGAGATGTCTTATGGGTATGTGTGTGGCATACATGATTGTGGTGACTATTGTTTTTGGGTTGTCAAACTTCTTTTCCCTCTTCTGGTAACAGAGCTTACTTCTCTGCTTATTGGGTAAGCACACAATGAATTGAAATAATCTAAAGAGCTCATTCCCACACCCAAACATTGGTTCAGAAATGGACATTGATCCAAGCAAACCCAATTAGTGTCTTTCCCTGCTAATTTTCCTGCTAGAGCCAATAGGGAAGAGTGCCTTTTTCCTTCCCTATTATTGAAGCTATAATATTACAACCACAAATCTGCCATGTCCATGTCTGCACCACTTGGAAAAACTCAAAAAGTGAAGGTTCCTCGCATAGAGACCCCACTATAGATCCCAGAAGTCCCCGAAGTTGACCTGGTTTTGACTGCTATTTCTTTGAGCTTTCAATGTACTTCAGTTTCTTTGCAATAAATCAATAAATTGAGTGTTAAAATTACTTTTACACTCTGCTTTTGTTGCTTGCTTGAAAAGTGTCCTAACTAAACATTAAACTCTAGAGTTCCTTCCATTCTTCAAATGGAAGTTGGCTAGATGATTTCCAATGAGACATTGGCTGCTTGCCTTCAGCTGCCTTTGCTCTAGGTGGTTTTGCTGTTTCTCAAATCCAAACCCAATCTCAAAGGAAATAGTTTGATACTAATCAGCTATCCTCGGAAAGATGAGATCTTTATTTAAAAACAAAACAAAACACTGGCAACATAACTGGAATAACTGTAGAGTCTCTCAGTTGACTATAGTCAAAGCAGTCACATTCATTTTATATTCTCATAGATTGGTTATCTTGTTGGCTTACATTCTACTTAGAATTGAAAAATGATGAAACAAAACTATG
The DNA here is from genome assembly GCF_000951035.1 of Colobus angolensis palliatus. NCBI lineage: Eukaryota > Metazoa > Chordata > Mammalia > Primates > Cercopithecidae > Colobus > Colobus angolensis. The sequence continues at coordinate 1,322,165 of NW_012115178.1, forward strand.
ACACATTACTTGCACTTTATGTTTTATTCTCTTTCATCACTCTTCTCTGTGTACATGTACATTTATGTTTATAAATATTTAAACTTCAAGCAGATTTATATAAATCATTTGACTAAAATTAACTAGCCCTACTTAAATCTTTTCAATTTCTTACAAAATCATTTATCTCTAGATTGAAACCACTTTTCTAATTTCTTCTGTTTAGTTACTAAAGTTTTTATTCTATTAAGTGTATTGAATTCTGGAACATAATTCAATTGTGCTATAACTTTAACATTGTCAATTTTATCACTCTTACTTTGTTTTTAAAATGCCCTGTTAGTTTTCACACTTCTAATCTTTCCCTTAAATATGTTTTAACTTCATTATAAAACTCTTCTACCATCATGCATGACCGCTCCCTAGTGCATGACCACTGTCTTAGACACTGTCTATATTCATCCAATTCTAATTACTCTTGTTAACCCTTTTTTTTCTTTGCCCTAGAGTGCATTTTGCTACTGGACATCTTAGACATTCAGACTGCCATGCATGTTATATCTACATATCTATTTCTTTATTTGAACTACATATGGATGGATTTCATTTGAAACATTCTAGGCATTATATTAAAATACTTTTTTTTCTCACTATGAGCATTAAGCCACTTCATTAACACACACAAAATACATTATTGGATAGGATTTGGTTAAAAGGGGTCAAGAGTGAGAATCAGTAAATGCACAAGGAAAAACGGAGAACAGTGCATTCATATGCACATTTGTAGCACAGACTTGTGCCATTTGAAATAAAAAAAATAATTCAGAGACTTCTTACAACCTGCCCAATGAAGTCCAAACTTTTAAGGAAGGTATTGAGTCATCGATATGATCTTCCCTTCCATACTGAACTCCACTAAACCTAGTTCCAGTCAGAGCTTTTTTTTTCATATTAGTCACTTCTCATGGCGTTAATAAAGTCATACTCAAGATTGGGTAATTTATAAAGTCAACAGATGTAATTGATTCACAGTTCCACATGGTTGGAGAGGCCTCATAATCATGGCAGAAGGCAAAGGAGGAGCAAAGTCATGTCTTTCATGGCGGCAGGCAAAGAGAGCGTGTGCAGGGGAACTGCCCTTTAAAAAACCATGAGATCTTGTGAGACTCATTCAGTATCACGAGAACAACACGGGAAAGACCCACCCCCATGATCCAAGTACTTCCCACTGGGTTTCTTCCATGATGTGGGAATTATAGGAGCTACAATTCAAGATGAGATTTGGGTGGGGACGCAGCCAAACCATATGGCTACTAAAACACACTCTATAGTTTCTTGATTCTTTGTCTTTTTAATGCTGTTCCATTTTCCAGAAAATTTCATCATGTTAAACTGTCAGAGTTTTACTTCAGATATACCTACAAGTTAATCTTTACAGTATTTTGATAGTTTTCCTAGGCCCACACATGGATTTTTTGTTTGTTTGTTTGTTTTTGCAAATTAAGCAGTAGGAGTTAAATTTAAATGCTAATAACATTTGTTGACTTTCTTGTTGAATTAGTCACATTCTGCTTATAGTAAAAATTGGTAAATAAGCTTTTTCTGATATCATAAGGTGTATTCATTATTTTCCTTTCTTTTTTCCCCAGAGATATTTAAGATTATTTACAAAAATGAGTGCATTTCGTTTCATCTTAGACTTACTTATTATTTTTTTCTGTAAACAAGTGAGAATACTTCAAGGATGATAGTGATAAAGGCACATACTTGATCCTTCCTTTTCCATTGAAATTATCTACATAATTTTTTTTTTCTTTTTTCTTTTTCTTCCTTGTTTTTTTGAAACAGAGTCTCACTCTGTCAGTCAGGCTAGAGTGCAATGGCACCATCTCGGCTCACTGCAACCTCTGCCTTTTGGGTTCAAGTGATTCTCCTGCTTCAGCATCCCAAGTAGCTGGTATTACAGGCATGAGCCACCGCACCTGGCCCCACAGAATATTAAAGTAGAAGAAAATATATTACAGAGTTGGAATAGGAAAGAGTACCATCTTCAACATAGATAATTAAAAAATTATTTCAATGTAATCCCAACACTTTGGGAGGCCAAGGCAGTGGGATCACGAGGTTAGGAGATCCAGACCATCCTGGCTAACAGGGTGAAACCCCATCTCTACTAAAAATACAAAAAATTAGCAGGGCATGTTGGCACGCGTCTGTGGTCACAGCTATTCAGGAGGTTGAGGCGGGAGAATTGCTTGAACCTGGGAGGCAGATGTTGCAGTGAGCTGAGATCGCACCACTGCATGCCAACTTGGGTGACAGAGCTAGACTCCTTCTCAAAAAAAAAAAAAAAAATTATTTCAAATCTAACACACATGGGTCTAGTTAAAATGTGATTACTGAGAACCTTTCATATCTTCACTTTCTATAAGTTATCTAATTCATTAGACTAAGAGTGAGGGCTGCCTTGGGAAAAATAAAATCCATTGATTAGGAGAAGTAGTAATTGGGGACAATGATAACATGCAAATTTCACTTGTATTCTTCTCTGCCTCTGCAAATATGCTCTTATGAAACCAGCAATAAACCTACCAGAGTTCACTTAGCAGCTATCTGCATCAAAAAGACAGCAAAGGGCTACTCACTTGCACACCTCCAGCATGTTGTAGTGCATAAAGGTAGAGTTTAAAGCGAGAGCGGGCAAAGAGGCAGAAGGAGAGCACACTGTATAGGTTTTGTTTGTTTGTTTCTTTGTTTGTTGCTGTTATGTATCAGTAGCACATCAAAAGTCTTGTTCAACATCCACACATGGGTTACCTGAAGGAGAAAGCACAGAGTATGGTGAGTAGTAAAACTAAGGAGGGTGCTGTGAAAAGCACAGAGCATGTTGAGTATCAAAACCAAGGAGGATCCTGTGAAAAGCTATTTGGTTTCAGAAAGGCCTTGCATTTGGTTTAATGCTTTGTTGTTGCCATCTTGAAGATCTTAATTATTTTGTCTTTGAATTTGTAACTTGTAGGTGAAGTTCAGTGAGACAATATAATACATGAGTGAGCAGTAGCAGTATGTGCTACATGTGTGTTCATTGTCATTACTTGCTGCATGGTCACATATAGCATTTCCAGTGTCCCACGAACTATATACAGAATTCCAGTGGTCCCATATCACATGAGAGCTTAGCAAGACTCAAAGTTAGTAAAAAGTGTTTTGCACCTATGACTGAGTGAGGGTACTGGCAGCTCTGAGAAGCTGAGCTTTCCATTGGAAATGGAATTTCGGTCAAATGAAAAAAGGCAGCGGAGTTTCAAGAAGCATAAATAATCAAAGAATCCTATCATTTTCTTTCTTACTTATGTAACTTGTCTGTATGAACCAGCTACTTTTATTGAAAATGATGTCATAGAAAGGGAAAGATACGATAAATATATATTCTTTTCCTTTCAGCCCACCTTTATGGGTAAGCCAAAGATAGAGAATGTCAGTGGAATGCAAGCACAGC
>NW_012115178.1:1330827-1368608 GCF_000951035.1 Colobus angolensis palliatus
CGTGGGACCTGTATATCTATGTAACAAACCTGCACGTTATGCACATGTACCCTAGAACTTAAAGTATAATAAAAAAATAAAATAAAATAAAATAAAAAAAAAAAAAAAAAAAAAAAAAAAAAAAAAAAAAAAACAATTGGGTTGGTTTTATGCAGATTTCGACTTTAATGGTAAGAACGAAACACACATGCAAGTACTAGCTATGAATTGTGCAGTTTCAGTAATGTTGCACTAGTTAAGTGTGCTTATATTTGTATTTAAAACTGGCATTGCACAATATGAAGATGAATGGTAAACACTTGTTACCAATTTTTTTATTTGTATTTGCTTAGAAGGAGATTAAACAGTAAATCTGAAACAAAAAGGCTTTTCATTTTCATTTTGCATTTAGCCCTACAAATTAAATATCTAGTCTTAGATGGGGGACCATGTAATCTGATTTGGGACAGTAAGATTGATGATAATGTCTGCTATGAGCCACAAGGAAAAATGTTCCTTTGCCTTCTGAGAGTTTCTAGAAGAGACTCAACTTTTCTTTCCCTGAACATGTAATATAGGAATATTGATAATATTGAGAGCATATTAATGGTTAACCTTTGAATGAAGGTGACAGTATGAAGCAAATTGAAGGGCGGGAAACAAACCAGGCCCTTGATGACACTGTTGAATCTTTGAATAAAACCAATAAATATCAATTGAATGGAAGAGTAAATAAGTCAGTGAATCTCTATTTGAAATTGAGTAGGGCTTTCTGTCATTTGTTATCTCTTATATGTTCATTTATACAAGACTGAGATAAAAACAGAGATTATCAGATATAATTTTAAACTGGAACTAAAAATTGTTGAAAATGCTTTGAGGAGCTAAAATTATATAACATAATCAGCAATTGCCTTAAAATTGTTAAAAAAAAAATCTACAAGCCAGATAATACACATCAATAGTGTGACAAACCCAATGTGCTATCTGCAGATGCAAAGAAATAAAATGATGCAAGTTTAAAACAGTAAGAGGGAGGAAAACCGACACAGAGGAAAGAAAATAGAAACCTAATATATTTATGATGTATTAATTCAAAAGAGACCACAACACTTAGACTCTAACAATAATCTAAAATATTCTAAACAGAAGAAAAAAATCTACATTTTTAAAAAGTTTGCCAAATTATAGGAAGAGTTAGTAAAATAGATTAGCATCTGAAAAAAACTGGTGATATTTTATATCTCAAGAATAAGGAATTACATAGGCATCAAATTAGAGGAAAACAGATTATCTTTAATGGAAGCAAAATACAACTAGACTCAGATTTTTTATCTTCAATAATAAATGCAAGAAAACAAGAGGAAAATTTATAGGCCATGGTCCAAGATTCTTATACCCAGTCAAGTTGAGATTAGTATGAGAAGTCAACATAAACATATACTACTATGTATAGGACTCAGAAAACTTACTATCCATAGATTTTCTAAAAGAAGTTTTGAAACTACAATTCAGCCAATCTGAAGATATTCAGTATCTCCCAAGGCTTTTGAGCACTAAGGCTACCCTTCCATTGAAAGCTCAAATAATTTATTGTTGGAGACCTCATCCAAATAGCTTGGAGGAAAAGATAATGCTCTCCTAAATATGCCTTAATATCTGAAGGATCTATTTTATTATATTTTCCCTTTGAACTGTAACTCCTGTTTCTCTACACATCTCATGCCATCTCTATACTGTAGCTACATGCTGCCCCAGATTTTTGCGGTTTGATTTCTTTATTTCCCAAGCTTGTGCTAAACAAGACTATTACTAGAATGTCATGATTAATAAAATTTAATAAGGATGTGGGAACAACATCCTTATTAAGGAACAACAACATATCATAAAAGGACAACAACACAAAAAGGAAAATCTACAATGCACATAGATATCACTTCTGAAATTCCATTGCCCAATTCCAACACAGGACTGGCGTCCCGGGCTTGGCCCTATGTTGCGGAGAATCTTCACATCACAGATATTGAACTAAAATCTCTTCTCCCTTTTCAAGTTTCAAGTCTCAGCCACTATCTCACTTCTCACTTGGATCCCGGAAATCAAAATATGAATTAGCAGTGGTTTCGATACCTGAGAAAACCTGTTCTTTAGTATTTATTATTCATTAGTTCCTCCAATCATAAAACACTTTATAATTTATTTTTCAATCTTGCCACTCAAAAGTAGCATTTTATCTCCACCTGCCCTCTTTTGGCCTAGCTACTGTCTCAATTAATTATTTTTCCTAGGCAGTAAAAACATTCTTACCAAGTAGGTATACATTTGGTTTTAGACCTTTAAAAATCATCCCCCCCCCACACACACAACTTGCAGGTTTCTATTTAGACGTTTCAAAATCTCTCTCTCTCACACACACACACACACACACACACACAAACTTGCAGGTTTCTAATGAGATTTCTTTTACTGAGCCCAGTGTTACCAGTGGAAGTCTTTGCCAGAGCTCATGTTTAAAACACATCTGCTTCTATAGTCTTCAAAGAGTATATGTAACCTAAAAAATTTCCCAAACCTAGTTGGAATCCAACTCTGCTTTGATAATGTGATTCAGAGGTGATATTTTCTCTTTTCCCTAAAAATCTATAAAAATAAAGGCTCTTGTTTTTGTCTAATATGATAAATTTCAGAAAACGTAAGGTATCACAGTTATTTTTGTCATTATAAATAATACTGGAATGAAGATATTTTATTATTTGCACTGATAATTACAGAATACAGTTTTAAGCTTGTGGTTCTAGAACTGCTAGAAAAAAAGATGCATACTTTTTGCTAGAGAAAAATAAAAGAAGCATGATCCTTATTGGCAAAATACAGAAGATATCAAGAAGTATTATAAACAGAAAACCCAAGATAAGGTACTAAAATCAAACATATCAACTATAACAATGAAAAGACAAAAACTTTCATAGAGGGTAAAAATTTAAATCCAGTTCTGGGCCATCTATGCTTATTGTACTATTATTTGTTAAGAGCCATAAATAAACAAACAAACAAAAACAACAAAAAATGAAGGGAATAATTTGTATCAATATGAGAATGATGACCTAAATAAAAGTATCACGCTGCATCTATGTTATAAAATGTGAAGCAGTTAAAAATAATTTGGTGTGTCATATACCCTGTGCATACACACATGGAATGCTCTTTGAGACATATTAAGTTAAAAAGTCAAATTACAAAACAATGTGCAAGGCATAATCCCATTTATCAAAAACAAAACTGTATATTTGATACATATGAAGATATACATACATGGACATATAGGCAGAGTTTTGAGATGATACATTTCATTCAGATCAGAGTGTTTATCTCTAAGGAAGAGACTAGAACAGCATGGGATTCAATGGTGCTTTCATTGAATGTATATTGATCTTATGTTTTACAGTAATAATTTATATATTATATTTAATAAATATGTAATTAACACAATTACATTTATTCAAATATTACAAAATTTCAAATTTTTAAAATGGGAGCAACAATGCCTATTATTGCTGAAATTGGAAGGCTCATTATTTTAAAATGTTTTTTCTTTTCCCAATTAAGTTATAAATCCGTGTATTCCCAATCAACATAGTAACACTTTTTTTGTGTTACATTTAGATTGTTTCTGCTTTTTCATAGTTAAAAATGCCTGTAAATTACTCTCATTGACCCTTGGCTCTGCAAGGACAACTTGGTACGAGTTTTTCTAACATGGAATCTGAAGCTTAATATTAATCAAGTAGGGAATCTTTCTTTGATGCTCAAGCAATAATTTCCTGCGTGATTAAACGGAGGAGGTGATTTTTTTTCAAACTTACCTATTGTTAGAGATGGAGCTTTCCTCGGGTATGCCAGGGAGCATCTTTACCTCTATGGTACAAATTCTGTTCCTTTCACCAGTAGGTGGTTTATTTTGTTTTTAATTCCATCTTTATTGTTTTGAACAAGTCAGAATGCGTATTCTTTCTACATCATTTAAAAATCTTTTGTTTTTATTTAGAGGCAGAATAATAGATTTTTATCCCCTTTAGTGTTTTTTTTTTTTTTAATGTAATGCAATAAAGTATGGTTCTCCCACTCAGTACTTCTAAGAAATATAGGCAACATATTTGAATAGAAACAGACTTGGGGAAGAAGCAGTAGCTCCTACTTTTTTATTAAGCAAGGGGTAGAATGGCCATCTGACTGATGAACTGGAAAGAATTAGCCATTTGCTGAGCCACCATATCCAGGGAATGTTCCTCTCCATTAAGCGAAGATATGGACAAGGATGTGAAGCAGTCATGTCTCTCACACATTGCTGGCGGGAAGGTAAGATAGTACAGCTACTCTGGAAAAGTGGCAAATTCTTGGAAAGTTAAACAATTCTTCCTATAAGACTCAGTGATCACACTCTTGGGTATTTATCTTAGAGAAGTAAAACTCAGGGCCACACAAAAACCTGTTTACAAATGTTCATAGAAATGTTATTTGTAATAGGAAAAAATGAAAAGAGTCCAAATATCCGTCAATGGGTAAATGGATAACCAAATGGTGGTATATCTATACAATGAAATGCCATTTAGCAATAAAAAGGAACAAATTATTATGCACACAAAACCTTGGTGGGTCTCAAGGGCATTATACTGAGTGAAAAAAGTCTTTTACATTCTTTCTACAATAATTATAAATGTGATAAATACACATATAAAGACACATAAAGACACATGCAAAACGTATGTTTATTGCAGCATTGTTTACAATAACAAAGACATAGAACCAAATGCCCATCAATGATAGACTGGATAAAGAAAATGTGGCACATATATGCCATGGAATACAATGCAGCCATAAAAACGAATGAGTTCATGTCCCTTCATTACAGGGACATGGATGAAGCTGAAAATAATCATTCTCAGCAAACCAAGACAGGAACAGAAAACCAAACACCACATATTCTCACTCATAAGTGGGAGTTGAACAATGAGAACTCATGGACACAGGGAAGGGAACATCACACACAGGGGCCTGTCAGGGGGTGGGGGGAAAGGGTAGGGACAGCATTAGGACAAATACCTAACACATGTGGAACTTAAAACCTAGATGGCGGGTTGTTAGGAGCAGCAAACCACCATGGCACGTGTATACCTATGTAACAAACCTGTCCATTCAGGACATGTATCCCAGAACGTGAAGTACAAGAATAAAACAAGGGTCAGGTGCGGTGGCTTACGCCTGTTATCCCAGCACTTTGGGATGCCGAGGCGGGTGGATCACGAGGTCAGGAGATTGAGACCATCCTGGCTAACACGGTGAAACCCTGTCTCTACTAAAAACACACAAAACATTAGCCGGGCGTGGTGGCGGGCACCTGTAGTCGCAGCTACTTGGGAGGCGGAGCTTGCAGTGAGCCGAGATCGTGCCACTGCACCTCAGCCTGGGTGACAGAGCCAGACTCCGTCTCAAAAAAAAAAAAAAAAAGATCATTTCCAATGTTTTCCCCAGTCAGTAGATCACACAGAACTAACTACATCAACTGATTCCACCCCAGCTATTATAATTCAGGAGGTATGGGGTTGAGACTGGAGATCTGATTTTTTCTCTTTTTCTCTAATGATGTTCCAACTACCCATCTCTCTATTGAAATCAGTACAAATACAATCAATAGCAATGATCAATCAGTACTGATTTGATCATCTCACAGCCTGGATACTTTTTCTCTCTTGTCTTTGTTTACCTTGTGTGGTATTATTTCTCATCACTTGGATAATTTTAGTTATTAATTCTTTTAGGAAGCTTCTCTGATCATGCTTTCTTTTATGGGTACTTTGTCTCTGTTCACACAGTAACCTAATATTTCCATAATTATCATAGTGTATTACATTTTTCAGTTTACAAGTGTATTTTCTCCACTAAATGGTAAACTTTATAAAGGAAGATATAATGTTATTTGAGTTCACTAATGTATTCCTAGGGTTTTGCATGATATCCGATATAACTATTTAATCATTATTTGTTAAACAAATGACTTACCTAACCCACTTCACTACTACGATTTCTCAACTGAGAAATGCAGTTGTAAAGTAATCAAAGATATTAAAATAGACTAGGCTATGAGAAGACAAGTAAAATTTCTTCATTGCATGAACTTTGGAATGTTTAACATGTGCATTCTTTCTTTAACCCTTCCTACAATGTCCCAATAAGAAAGAAAATGCCAGAGTCCTCATCTTAGCAATTAAAATAACTGAAATTTCCTGAGGTTGAATGATATATCTTCATTCATATTGCCATAGTAAGAACTTGGAAAGTTGAAAGGCTGACTATCATGGAAGTAAAACATGGCTATCTTACATGGTAACTGATGCTGGATGTTGTCTGAAGGCTCAGCTGGACTATTAACTAGAGTATCTACATGGCTCTCTCTTTACAGTATTTCATGTTGCTCCTATGTACTTTTAAAAAATGAAAAGTCATGAAGTCTTTGCCCATTCCTTTGTCTTGAATGGTACTGTCTAGGTTTTATTCTAGAGTTTTTATGGTTTTAGGTCTCACAATTAAGTCTTTAATCCATCTTGAGTTAATTTTTTATAAGGTGTAAGGAAAGGGGTCCAGTTTCAATTTTCTGCATATGGCTAGCCAGTTTTCCCAACACCATTTATTAAAAAGGGAATCTTTTCGCCATTGCTTGTTTTTGTCAGGTTTGTCAAAGATACAATGATTGTAGATTTGTGGCATTATTTCTGAGGCTTCTGTTCTGTCTCATTGGTCTATATATCTGTTTTGGTGCCCAGTACCACACTGTTTTGGTTACTGTAGCCTTGTCGTATAGTTCAAAGTGAGGAAGCATGATGCCTTCAGCATTGTTATTTTTGCTTAGGATTGTCTTGGCTATACTGGTTCTTTTTTGTTCCATATGAAATTTGAAGTAGTTTTTTCCAATTCTGTGAAGAAAGTCAATGGTAGCTTGATGGGGATAGCATTGAGTCTATAAAAATCTTTGGGCAGTATTTTCACAGTATTGATTCCTCCTAGCTATGAGCATGGAGTGTTTTTTTCATTTGTTTGTGTCCTCTCTTATTTCCTTGAGTAGTGGTTTGTAGTTCTCTTTGAAGAGGTCCTTCACATCCCTTGTAAGTTGGATTCCTAGGTATTTTATTCTCTTTGTAGCAATTGTGAATGGGGGTTCACTCATGATTTGGCACTCTATTATTGGTGTACATAAATGCTTGTAATTTTTGCACATTGATTTTGTATCCTGAGATATTGCTGAAGTTCCTTGTCAGTTTAAGGAGATTTTGGACTGAGAGAATGGGGAGTCTAAATATACAATCATGTCATCCGCAAACAGAGGCAATTTGACTTCCTCTCATCCTGTTTGACTTCCTCTCTTCCAATTTGAATACCCTTTATTTCTTTCTCTTGCCTGATTGTCCTGGCCAGAGCTTCTAATACTATGTTGAATAGGAGTGGTGAGAGAGGGCATCCTTGTCTTGTGCTGGTTTTCAAAGGGAATGCTTCCCTGTTTTTGCCCATTCAGTATGATATTGGCTGTGGGTTCGTCATAAATAGCTCTTATTATTTTGAGATACATTTCATCAATATCTAGTTTATTGAGAGTTTTTAGCATGAAGGGGTGTTGGATTTTATCGAAGGCCTTTTCTGCATCTATTGAGATAATCACATGGTTTTTGTCATTGGTTCTGTTTATGTGGTGGACTACATTTATTGATTTGCGTATGTTGAAGCAGCCTTGCATCCCAGGGGTGAAGCCGACTTGATCGTGGTGGAGAAGCTTTTTAATATGCTGCTGGATTCGGTTTGCCAGTATTTTATTAAGGATTTCGCATTGATGTTCATCAGGGATATTGGCCTGAAATTTTCTTTTGTGTGTGTGTCTCTGCCAGGTTTTGGTATCAGGATGATGCTGGCCTCATAAAATGAATTAGGGAGGAGTCCCTCTTTTTCTATTGTTTGGAATAGCTTCAGAAGGAATGCTACCAGCTCCTCTTTGTACCTCTGGTAGAATTCGGCTGTGAATCCTTCTGGTCCTGGGCTTTTTTTGGTTGGTAGGCTATTAATTACTGCCTCAATTTCAGAACTTGTTGTTGGTCTATTCAGGAATTTGACTTCTTCCTGGTTTAGTCTTGTGTGGGTGTGTGTGTCCAGGAATTTATCCATTTCTTCTAGATTTTCTAGTTTATTTGCATAGCGGTGTTTTACAGTATTCTTCCATGATAGTTTGTATTTCTTGGGATCAACAATGATATTCCCAAAACTTCATGACTAAAACACCAAAAGCAATGACAACAAAAACTGAAATTGACAAATGGGATCTAATTAAACTAAAGAGTTTCTGCACAGTAAAAGATTCTAATGTCAGAGTGAACAGGCAACCTACAGAATGGGAGAAAATTTTTGTAATCTATCCATCTGACAAAGGGCTAATAGCCAGAATCTACCAGGAACTTAAACAAATTTACAAGAAAAAAATAACCCCATCAAAAGGGGGCAAAGGATATGGACAGACACTTTTCAAAAGAAGACATCTATGCAGTCAACAAACATATGAAAAAAAAGCTCATCATCACTGGTCATTAGAGAAATGCAAACCAAAACCACAATGCAGTACCATCTCACATCAGTTAGAATGGCAATCATTAAAAACCCAGGAAACAACAGATACTGGAGAGGATGTGGAGAAATAGGAAAGCTTTTACACTGTTGGTGGAAGTGTAAATTAGTTCAACAATTATGGAAAACAGTGTGGCGATTCCTCAAGGAACTAGAACCAGAAATACCATTTAACCCAGCAATCCCATTACTGGGCATATTCCCAAAGGATTATAAATCAGATACAAAGACACAAGCACATGTATATTTATTGCAGCACTATTTACAAGAGCAAAGACTTGAAACTAACACAAATGCCCATCGGTGATAGACTGGATAAGAAAATGTGGGACATATACACCCTGGAATACTACGCAGCTATAAAAAGGATAAATTCATGTCCTTTGCAGGAACATAGATGAAGCTGGAAACCATCATTCTCAGCAAACTAAGACAGGAACAAAAAACCAAACACCGCATGTTCTCACCCATAAGTGGGAGTTGAACAATGAGAACACATGGACACAGGAAGGGGACATCACACACCGGGGCCTGCTGGGGGGTAGGGGGGTAGAGTAGGCATAGCATTAGAGAAATACCTAATGTAGATGATGGGTGATGGGTGCAGCAAAACACCGTGGGACCTGTATATCTATGTAACAAACCTGCACCTTCTGCACGTGTGTCCCAAAGCTTGAAGTATAATTTAAAAAATAAAAGGACAGCCTGCTTTTATTCTAAGAACTTTATCAGTGCATAGAATCATGTACTGAAAAGAAAAGTCATCTGACTCCATGTATTCTAGACAGAAGTGTTGCAATTTATATTGCTACCAACAAATTACCCAAAATTAGCAGCTTAAAACAATGATTTCATTTTGCTTTCAATTTTATCTTAAATTCAGGAAAAACTCAGCTAGATAGTGCTTGCTTAGATTCTTGCATGCTGTTGAAGCCAAATGTTGGTTGGAACTTCAGTCATCTGAAAGGCTGAACTGGCCTGGACATAAAAAATGGCGAACTCACATGACAGTTAACACTGGCTATCAGCTGGAAGATCAGCTGGACTGTCAACAGGAAGATCTACCTGCTGCTTTCCAGTATGACAATCTCAGAGTAACTGAAATTCCAACAGGGTGGCTCAGGTCTCTAAGTACAATCACTCTAGGAACCTAGGTGAAAGCTGTATCACCTTTTCTAATCTAGCCTTGAAAGTCAAGAAGCATCATTTTTGTTACAATCTTTTAGGTATGAGCTAATTTAGTTATAATGGAAGGGGACATAGATTCCACCTTTTGATGAGAAAAGTGCCAAAATCACCTTGTAAGAAAGCATGTATCATAGGAGGTATTTTTAGTCACTTTGGAAAACATTACCTACCACAGACCATCATTCAGCCTCATCAAGTCACATGTTTCCCACATGTCATATGTGAATGAAGGCAATTTTTACTTCTTTTCCCATCTGGATGTCTTTTATACATTTTCTTAGGCTCAACTGGCTAGAGTGAAGAGTACAGTGTTGAATAGAGGTAATGAGAGTGATACACTGGCCTTGTTCCTAATTTAGGGGAAGAGTAGTCATTCATTCACCATGTATAATGGATGTCCACTATGAGGTGGAAGACGTTTCTTTCTATTCCTAGTTTGCTGAAAGATTTTGTTGCTGTTTTTAAAATCAGAAATAGATGTTGATTTTGTCAAATGCTTTTTCTGATTCTCTTAAGATTATCATATAGTTTTGCTTTTTTACTATTTAATGTAGTTACCTGCATTAATTGATTTTCAAGTCACTTATATTCCTGAGATAAACCCCATTTGGTAACTTGTTATCCCTTATGTATCCTGTTGGATTCCATTTGCTAAGATTTTAAATTTTTTATGTCTATGTTCATGAAGGACATGGGAATGTAGCTTTCTTTCTTGTGATAAATTTCTTCGTTTTTGATATTAGCATAATGTCGGCATATAGAATTAGGTTGGAAGTATTTTTTTCTCTTATTTTCCAGAAGCATTTGTATAGAATGGGTATTATTTCTTCCTTCCTTGGCAGAACCCAAAAGTAAAGCCATTTGTGCCTGGATGGATCCATAAGATTAATTTTTAAAGATAGATATAGGGCTATTTGGGTTACATATTTCTTCTCGAAGAAACTTTGTTAGTGTGTCTTTAAGGCAATCTGTTCATTCCATACAAGTTTGTAAAATTTATTGGCATAGAGTTTTGCTAATAATATCCTCTTATTATTCTTTTAATATCTACAGTTATATATGTTACCTTTCTCATTCTTGATATTGGTAATCTGTGGCTTTTGTCTTTCTTCCTGATTGGTTATTTTTCATGAAATTTAGAGGTTTATAATTTTATTGATCACCTCAATAAAGCAACATTAGATCTCATTGATTTTCCATTGTCTTTTCTGTCTTCTATTTCCTTTACTTCATCTCTTATTTTTTAAAATTTTCTTTCTTCTGCTTATTTGGAGTTTAATTTCCTCTTCTTTTTCTAGTTTCAAAAAGTGAAATTTAGGTAATTGGCTTTAGACAATTCTTTTCTTCTGAGCTTTAACTGAATCCCACCAATTCTGATATGTTGTTTTCATTTTCATTTTGTTCAAAGTATCTTCCAGCTTTTTCTTTGACCAATGGGTTATTTAGAAGTGTTTTATATAGTTTCCAAATATTTGGGAATTTTCTAAATATCTGTCCCTTATTGATTTCTAATTTCATAACATTATGGTCACAGAACATACTTTGAATAATTTGACTCCTCTTAAATGTATTGAGACCTAATTCATGACCCAGAATATGAACAATCTTAGTAAATGCTCTATATGTACTTGAAAAATTCTTCTATTGTTAGGTGTAGTATTTTATAAACATCAGTTAGTTCTGGTTAGTTGACAGCATTGTTCAAGCATTCTTTATATTTGATTTCCGTCTACTTCTTATAGCAATTGAGAGAGTTGTTAAATTCCTGATTGTAGTTGTGGATTTGTCTATTCATTATGATTTCTATTAGGTATGACTTCATGCATTTCAAAACTCAGTTGTTAGGTACAGAGACTATAGATTGTTATCTCAAAAAAGTAATCATTTTACCATTATGAAATTACTATTTTGCCCGTATTCCATATTCTGACATTTGTCTTGACTAATACTAATACTAATATAGTCACTTCAGCTTTACTTTGTCTAGTAGTAATATAGCGTATATTTCCTGCGTTTCTTTTCTTTTTTTTTTTTTAACTATTTGTGTCTTTATATTTAAAGTGAGTTTTTGGATCGGTGCAGTGACTCATGCTTAAAATCCCAGCACTTCGGGAGGCAAAGGCAGGCGGATCACTTAAGTGTAGGAGTCTGAGACCAGTCGGGCCAACAGGGTGAAAAACCACCTCTAGTAAAAATACAAAAATTAGCCAGACATGATGGTGCATGCCTTTAGTCCCAGCACGCAGGAGGCTAAGGAAGGAGAGTTGCTTGAACCTGGGAGGTGGAGATTGCAGTGAGCTGAGATCGCGCCACTGCACTCAAGCCTGGGTGACACGGCAAGACTGTCTCAATAAATAAATAAATAAGAGATTTTTGTAAATAACTGGTAGTCTGATCTTGTTTTTCAATCCATTCTGACAATTTTTTCTTTTTATTTAGTATGTTTAAACTATATATTTAGTGTTCTTAATGATCTTCTTGGTTTAAATTTGCCTTCTTACCAAGTATATTCTTTTTGTTCTCTCTCTTCTTTGTTTGCTTTTGGTTTAAAAATTATGGTATTGTTCCATTTTATTTACTTAGTTTGTTTATTAGCTACAACCCATTGCTTTAGTCTTAAGTGGTGGCTTTGGTGTTTATAACATTTTATAAAAGGGTAGAATATTAGCTGGGCTTTCAAGGGGGAACAAGATTCTGATGGCTAGACAGGATGTAGATACTGATTCCTCAAAGGAATTTTATGAAAACAAAATAAAACATTTTGTACGTAGAACAATCTGAGAGCTAGAACATCTTTACATAGTAGTGGTGAGATATTCCACTAGAAAAGGCGAGCACTTGATCTGAGAGCATAGTTTAAAATAAACTAAGGAGGATATTTTATACGTTAACATACAGCCAGTGGAGAATCATGGAAAATAAAATGGTTGAAAGAAAACTTTCTGAAGTTTAATTTGATAGCTATTACCTATTGGACTAGAGTAGAAAAAGAATAGAGGCAGAAAAATACCTTAGAATTTGAGGATTATTAAAGACCTCAAAAATTGTAGTTTAAGATTTTTCATTTAAGGATGAAGAAATTGAAGTCAAGAGAAGTCACAGAGCTTGTGTGATGTGGCTTCAGTAAAACCCAGGTCTCCTGCCTTCTAAGCTAGTGTTTCATCTGTAGTTCTGCTTTATTGTTAAAAGGCTACTGTGTCAGGCTAAGCAGAAAGTGATAAGACTCTAAAGGAGGAGATAAACATTGGCTTGAAGAAAATAAACCTAAGTGTCAGAGTGCAGAATAACAGTGGCCTTAAGGCCGATATTATTTATATAAAATAGTCACAGAAGACCTCGCTTAGGTGATATACTTCGACAGAATTATGATGTTAGTGACAGGTGTCATGTGGAATCTAGAGGAAGAAAGTTCGAAGCAGGATATGCAGCAGTTCCAAATCCCTGAGACAGAAATGTGCATGAGGGCTGTGATGCCTTAGCTTGTAAGGAAAGGTAACATGGTACAAGATGAGGTCCGTAGGCAGAGGCCAGGTCATGGGGAATCTCCTGGGGCTTTGCAAGCCGCATGAAGGAGCTTGCAGTTTAAGTATAATGCAAAGTAACTGGAAGGCTTTGCTCAGGATTGTGACATGAAAGATGCAGTTTTTACAAAGATCACTTTTACTATCTATGGAGAACTCACTATGGAGAGACCAAGGCTGGAAATATCAATAGTCTTTAAGATACTGCAATAACACAGCAGAAATGATCAGAAACTTGGGCAGCAGGAAGTGGTTCCAGATATATTTTGCAATTAGCACAACTGGGTGAGTGTATGCATGCCATTTACTGGCATACGCATGGTATGGATGGGAAGAAAGAATTCTGTATGGTCATGATAATTTTGAGAGGACTATCCTTGATCTGAAACCCTTGAGACAATATGTGAATAGGAATCAGATTTTTTCAGAA
Source organism: Colobus angolensis palliatus (assembly GCF_000951035.1). Classification (NCBI taxonomy): domain Eukaryota; kingdom Metazoa; phylum Chordata; class Mammalia; order Primates; family Cercopithecidae; genus Colobus; species Colobus angolensis. Next base: position 1,344,604 of record NW_012115178.1, read on the forward strand.
TTTAGGATGGTAATATTATTCATGTAATTCATATCACATACCATCCATAACAGAGTCTGGGACACTATGTCTTAATCCCTTCATCAAGCACATTAAAATCTGCCGCAGAAATACTCATCCTTAAATGGGATGAATTAAGATAATAAATAGCTCAAATCAGTTCAAGTCAGATTCTAACTTAAAAGAAGTTCAGGGAAAAGCTTTTTGGATTTCAGAATTACAAATAAGGGTTGTAAATTCATATTTAAACCTGTAAGAGTTTTTTGGGGTAGCGGGAAAATAATATGTGTAAAGTGTTTCTCAACGTTTCAAAAGCATAGCACGCTAAAGGAAAATTGATTGTTTTGTTGATCCCCTCCTCCCTTTGGGTGAATCTGGACAGACTATAACCCATTGGAGGCACACTGTTTAAAAAGTTCTAATAAAGAGAAACAGGTGGGCATGATGGCTCACACCTATAATCCCAGCACTTTAGGAATCCACTGCAGGAGTATTGCTTGAGCCCAGGAATTCGAGACTTCAGTGAGCTATGATTGCCTCGCTGCAATTCAGCCTAGGTGACACAACAAGACCATATCCCCAGTGAAATGAGAGAGAGAGAGAGAGAGAGAGACTGCAAGAATTTCATCATAAATTATTAGTGGAAGACTGTTGGAACCATATCCTCAAATAATTGGAATCTGAAGGCAGGGTTGTTGAAGAGAGGTAATGGAAACTGCTGTGTCTTTCGTTTTGACTTCTGTAGTAGTTAACAATTTATTTTCTGTGCAAAGAGCTAGATAATAAATATTTAAGGGATTCAGGCCATACAGACTGCAGCAACTACTCAATTTTGCTACTGCAGGGCAAAAGCAGCCATAGACAATACTTAAGGGAACGATTATGGCTGACTTCCAATAAAATGTTGTGGGCACAGATTTGAATATCCTAAAATTTTCACATGCAACAAAATATTAATCCTTTTTTGATATTTTTAGACACTTAAAATGTCTAACTCATTCTTAGCTCAAGGCCATGCAAAAACAAGTGGTGGGTCAGATTTGGCTCATATCAGATTTGGCTTCAGTATGTTTGCTGACTCCTGCACTGGAATGGCAAGTTAATCCCTTCATAAAAGGAATGTCCACACCCTGAGGAATGGAGGTAGTATCAGAATCAGAGGCAGAAAGATTATGAAGAAAAAAGAAAACAGAAAGACATGAAGTCAAGTACAAGAATTCTTTGCAGATATATATTGTTCTTCCTATAAAACAGTAACTCAGGACATTAAAATGAGGTTTCTGTAGAACCATACCTTTCTATTGCTTCCTAGACATCTCGACCTCTGCTCTGAGAAACACTTTGTCATGAGCTCCAGGAATCTGCCAACTTACCCTGTGTGATTTGAAGACTAAATATTGTAGTTAGCTTCATATTTCCTTTCAGCAACCTCTTAGCTATCAAAATCAACTAGAGATAGTTCTAAAAGCTGTTAAGTCTTAGCTTTCAAAGTTTGAAAGGATCTTTTTATTTTTCACAGAACCTAGACCTTCAGCATCCTGATATTTTTAAGTCAGATATTAAAGTAGAATTTTCTTTTAATTTTAATTAACGTGCTTCTCTTTATATAATCCCTCAATTCTCTTATAGTCTTTTTTCCCCTGCTACTTTTTGGAAAGGAAATCTGAAGGAGAAAAAAAAATTAGTTGAGGAAAAAAGATTTGGAGTGTTGTATCTAGCAGGTGGTAGAGAGTAAAGAGAACAAAATTACCAGAATCTTCTCTTTCTATCTTTGCCCCCCCCCACCACATTGTCTTACGGGAAAGTCTAACACATTATATTGAAGATGAAATGCTTTGACCTTTAGGTATAATGGAGCAATGTATTCAGATTTTTCAAATTAACAGCTATGCTTATGACCCTAGAGGGTTTTTAAACACTATTAAGTCAATTTTTTCAAAATACTATACAAGTATTTAAAATTTGGTGTGTGCTGTGTGATATTTCTGGTTCTCTTTCACACTTAAAATTCTCATTGAGAATAAAACAGTTTTCTGCATTAAACTGTAACATGATTTGGCATTTATATATCCTGTAGGAGAGAGTGAAACACTACCTGCTTTAAATTGTGATTTCTAGGAGGGTTTCTGGATTTAGTAAAACCTCACATATCAATAAATAAATAAATAAATACATAAATACATACATAAATAAATAAATAAGGATTTTGAAATTGCTTTGCCAAGGCTAAGATTCATATGTCTATTTTTACTCAACACCAAATTAAGGTACCATTTCTAATCCAAGAACTTCTCTCTGCTGTCTTCCATCACGCTGACATTTTCCACAGGCATTTCTCATGTTTTTTATTTCTTGTTTTCCTTAATATGATGAGGAAATTTCATTTGCAAAGAAAGTATTTAAAATGCTAAATGATGTTTAATTTTTGCTATCCTGCAAGTTGTCAAAGGTGCACTGACTATTTTCAAAGCTTTGTTTTAGTTGTCACCTTTGATTAAGAATATAATAATGTAAATGACGAGTTGATGAGTGCAGCAAACCAACATGGCACATATATACCTATATAACAAACCTGTGCGTTGTACACATGTACCCTAGAACTTAAAGTATAATAATAAAAAATAATATATATAAATAAAACCTCGAGAAAGAAAATTTAGATATTTGTGTTATTGCAGAATGAAGCAGAGCTCTGCATACAACATAAAATAGAACTTCCCAGCACTGTAAGAGATTTTCATTGCCCTTCCTATGTAGTTGGATAAAGAATAGTTTAGTCAAAAGGTTTACTTTTCCCATGGCTACAATATCGTGAGGGATCGTATAATTTCTCTAAGTGCTAAGTGTAATTATTTCATGATATTTTATACATGCTAATTCAACTCCAAATTAAAGTAACTCATCCCATTGTGTATTCAACCACATGAGGTCAAATTATATCTTTCATGATTTTTTGCAGGCATAGGTTTTGCTTTCAAAGATAATTTACTTGGTTTCAAAACATGAAACAATCTTCCATGTACATGATTACTATGAAAACAAAGTTTTAAAGTATTTGATTTCAGAAGTTCATAAGAAGGCAAAAAGGATTTATTTTTGCTTTATATTTGTTTTGTTCTTCTCCAAATTAAGCCAAAAGCATTTTCTGATATTTCAATAAATGTCATTTCTGATATTTCATATATTCCAGTAACATCTGTGGCCCACCAATCTTTACCCTACTTTTTTTCATTAAACAAAAGCAAGAGGAATTCTTACTTTATGCGTAACATATACTTTACCCTGTGAAAAATCTCAACTGAAGGATGATGCTAAAGCTCATAGCTTTGAAAGTTTAGGAGAAAATGATTAGAAATTGATATGAGCAAAACTAACAATATGCGACTAATAAATTAGGATAAAATAACCAGACATATCCATGCTTTTTCTGCAGAACATAATCTCCTAACATTTGCAAAAACACCCAAGCACTTTGCAAAAACACCCAAGCCTTATTCTGGGATTACATGACATGCCTGCGTTTTACCACTAGTTTGTAAAGGGCTGTTGGTTCTATCATTTTCCCAGTATGATTAATTTTTTTTAAGTCTTGATAACCAGTCTATTATTTCTACATATCCCACCATAACCCTAAAATGAAACATAGAGGTAAAGGTTACAAAAATGTTTTATCTGCCACACCATGAAATCTGTCCTACTTGCAAGTGAAAAGTCTCCTGTAGAACCCTTTCTTGCCATCAAGAATCCAAATTAGCAACAGCTTGCAATGATAATCAGTTCATTTCAGTGTACTCAAAATGGGCTCATTATTATTAATTTTTGCCAACTCCCAAGCAATTCATGAACCATTTTTAGATTTTCAAAAAGCAGTTCATGAATCAGACAAAAAAAATTTAAAAGGAACCCATCCCACAATGAGATGATGACTCAGAGTCCTTTGCTGTAGCTGTGTCAACTGCCGAGCATCTGAAATCTGATGAGGATGGGGTTGATGGAGAAAAGGCCATGATGAGCATGAAACAATGTGTTGAATTTACATGTTAAAACTTCTTGTTGGTTTTGGCAATTTTGCTGAAGATTATTGAGAAATCCATAACATCTGGATGTGGGGGAGAAGCTCCACTAAAATGATGAAGTTTATATTGGTCGACAAGACTATAAATGGAAAAGAAAGTAGTTTCTTAACACAGCTGTTTCCAATTTTGTTAACATTTTAGTCCAAATTCATTTGAAAAAAAAAGAAATAACATAAAACTCTTATGTTTGAGATATACTCTACAAGTCTGACTTGATGTACACATGCTGAAGACATTCTTGACTCAAACTAGCGTATCTAGAGAATGGACAAATGAGCCCTTAGTCCTAAGTCTAGGCCCTATCTGTCTTGGAAATGCATACTAGTGTAAGGCATTTGGCCATGGAATCTGGATTTCAAAGTCAAGTAATCCTTTTAGGTTAATTTGTTTTAAAGTGAAATAAAACCATCAGACTCCTGGCACTGTCTTATGTTGGAGTACATGTCATATCTCTCATGCCTTAGGAAACGATTTAATTTAATGGGTAGTTCATTGATTCAACCTCAAAGGAACTAAATTTTCTTTGTTCTTTCCACTGACTTGTTGACTTTATATTCATCTGCTCTTTCTGTGCTTTATTTTCTCCTTCTGCAAGGTGGGCAATATGCAATAAAACTAAGCAAATATATGCAAGCATGTTTTCTTGTGCTCTTGAAGGAACACTGAATAAATCAGATACATGAATATACCTATATTTGTGCATATACATACACATGTACAGATACACATATACATACACATACACACATACAGATATATGTATGTATTCATTTCCATCAATGTTATGTTGGCTTCAAATTTCTCATTTTTCTGTTACTAGTCTTCTGATAGCTTTTTAAAAAATATTTTACCAGGAAAACTGGCAAACAGTTGAAAATTCCCTATTCTATTTTTTTGCCTCCTCTTTCCTTCTTTTCCTTTCCTTTTAATTTTCCTCTGTTGCAGCTCTCAATTTTTTTCTGTTTTCCTGCACAAAAAAAAAAGTGAAATAAGAACCTCAGAGATAATAGGCTCCACTCTTGTTTTCCTTTTATGGATCTCTGAAGTCATTATGCAGCTGAGTAAAATGGGAACAGCAACTTTGTAAAATGTTCTGTTAGCTTCTTGATGCTTTTTGGCTAGAGATGACTCTTAAATATTGATGACAACTACAAGTTACTTTCTATGCTTTTATTTTCAGAAGTCAAGATTTGGTAAAGGCATGAGCATACTGATATCAGATAGATTTGTTAGTTCTCTTTGACATAAGTCAAGTCTGGGACAGCAAGATGTTTTAAAGATCATCAACAATATGATCAATACAGATTGCCAAAATCAATTCTGGAGTCTGACTCTGCCTGCTGTGAGCAGTTGTCATAATGTTCTTTGAGAAAATTGGCAAGAAATGATGAGGATTCTGTCAACAGACATCCATCAATAGAAAATAATCCCCCTGCAGACATATTACACTCCCTTTGCCTTTTCTTTGCAAGTAATGCATAAATAAGGAAATTCTGGTTAAACCTTTGTGATTAACTGACTTAATATAATATCTTAACTAAGATATTTCTTTGTTTTGAATAAAGATATAAATGAAAATTTGCGTTTCTCAATTTATAAGGTACTTCAGACTTCAGAAGTACTACCAGTACCCACCACATGAAATTTATTCAACACCTTCAGAAGTGATTCTCAAACTTGGTGGTCTTCTTTCCATAGTTACAAAATTTCATACTTAGAGAGCTTATCAATGGGCTTTGGTGAGGGTCGTTTTTTATTTCACAGGTTTACTACATTGAGGAAGATGGATATTTGTTTGACTATAGCATTTTTGGCTTTACAGTTTTCCACCTAGGACCCAAAGATGCTGAGAATTCATGGATTCTATGGATGATTTTCATGACATCTATGAAATTTTAAAAATTGAATAAATATTTCTGTATGTGTGCACATTAATATTGTTGATGGGGACAGGAATTCTAACAATTGTCTGATTTACCAAGAAATCTATTAAAATTATATTCTGTGTTTTTCTTAAAAAAAGGAACAATGGAGGAAGGAAAGAAGGAAAATTTGACCTAAAAATAATTTGTAAAAACTGGTTAAGTTAACCCTACCTAGATACTCACTTATTTAAAAAGTAAATACTTATTAAGTGCCTATGATGTGCCATCAGTGAAGTATAACAATAACAAAAAAAGCACCACCCTTTAAAATCTTACATTCAAGTGACAGGAGAAAGATAATAAAGCATGTTAAGTGTTAGCTGATACAGACCTAACTCATAACCCTCCAATAACTTTACTCACGTTACAATTATGGTCTTACAAAACAGTTTTATAAACTTGCTATCCACAAAAAAAACCTCTCAATTTTGCAAATATCTTCTAATATCCTGTAACATTTCTATAACCGTAGGATCAATGCCTTGTTTTAAAGCATGATCCCTTATCCTGGGTACTGTTGACATTAGAACCAGACAATTCTTTGTTATTAGTAGTTGTCGTGGGCATTTGTTTAGCAGCACCTCTGGCCTCTACCCACTAGATGACAGTAGTGCCTACCCCAACCCAAGTTGTGACAACCAAATATGTCTCCAGAAATTGCCAAATGTCTCCTGAGATACAAAATTCTCCCAGTTGAGAAGCACTATTCTGAAGGCTGCATCTGTTAGTAGTTCAATGGTAAGGTGGGTGGTGATGAATCCATGTTTTTATTGTCATAAAGCAGAAATTCACATTGTCCCAAAGATAATTGAATCTTGAGATAGTCAAATTTGAAATTCACCAGTCTACCAATTATCTGCTAAAGAACCATAACTTGTCCTTGAAGGGAGTTTTTGACTCTTCTTTTTCTTCTCTCTTTTCCCATTTATTTCCTGTTTGCTCACTTATCTTTTTTTTTTTTTTTAACTTCACATCTAGGCTAATAGAGAGGGCCAATTCATAGACATTCTCTTATGCAAATGTTGGTTTGAAATAATAAAATCTAGCTGTGAAAAATGTAACTAATATTGGAGATATTTACCTAAAGGAAAGATGCGTAAGCAGAATCTAGAAATGCAGGAATAGTACCTAAAAAAATAAAACTTAAAGAACTGAAGATGGATATAGATTTGTTGATATTTTTAATTCATTGAAAATCAAAATTCATAGTTATATCAGAAATTCTGAATTTGGTAGTATTGGCTTCTTTTTACTCTGTTACTCTTATCCATATAATGGTAACACCTGAAGCTCAGTTCCATTTAAAAGAGATGGAACATTAAAATAAGCAGAGGAAAATGAAGAGAGTCAATTTAATTAGGATGTTTAAAGGCAAGAAACAAAAAGGAAGGAAGGTAAACAGGACAGAAGATGAGAAAAAGAGAACACAAAATGGAATTAAAGTAGTTGAGAAGATTTCTGAAACATATGGCATATGTTTATTTTGATGCTTTTATCCTGGGTTTGCATTCTCTATTAATCACACTTTCCACTCTTTACTTTCTCCTTAAGTTCTGCTGCCTACTTAACTTCTGAATGTATTGTAGAGTTCTTGTGCAAGTTTCATATTTGTTATCTTACTCATGTTCATAGTAATTTCCTGCTCAAGTCGATTTTTCCATTTGTAGCTAGGTATTATGGGGCAGGGGGTGAACCAAATAAGCAAATAATTCTCCGAGATTTCCTGATGTTGTTTCCCATGTCTGGGTCTTCCATACAGAAGCCACGCTATGGGGAAAGTAAAGGAACATAAAGTCTGAGGTGAAAATTTTGTTCTAATACTTCTCTCTGTTTTAATTAATCTTCTGAATAATCTAATTTAAGATCTCAAAGAACTCTGGACTTGGAATCAGAATGCTTGGTCCTTAAATTCTATTTCTTGGAATCTACACTAAAAGTATGAAAAATAAAACAAGTCCGATGAATAAAAACAACCAAAGCAATATTATTTATAAAGGAAGAGAATTAGAAGAAACCTACATTTCCAATCATAAGGAAATAGATAATCAAACGATGGTAGGTATATACCATGCAATCATTAAAAATACCCGTAGCGACATCTAAAATTAAGTAACACAATTTTAATAGAACAAAGCAAGATATGTTATACCACAGTATAATAAAAAGTATATAAATAAAAGCATTTATTTAAAATGAAATTACAAGTACGATGGCAACACTTTTGCTAGGTAATGGTACTATGGGTACCACTTTCTCTGTCAACTTTTCTATATTTTCAAGATTTTTAAAATAAAAGCAAAGCAAAATAAAAGTAACTAAATAAAAGATTAATAACACCTTGGGAAGCCGAGGCCGGCAGATCACGAAGTCAGGAGATCGAGACCATCCTGGATAACACGGTGAAACCACATGTCTACTAAAAATACAAAAAGGAATTAGCTGGGCATGGTGGTGGACACCTGTAGTCCCAGCTACTCGGGAGGCTGAGGCAGGAGAATGGCGTGAACCCAGGAGGCGGAGCATGCAGTGAGCCGAGATTGCGCCACTGCACTCAGTGACAGAGTGAGACTCCATCTCAAAAAAAAAAAAGGATTAATGATCAGCAAAGAAAAATAATTCTGAGTTTACAAAAGTACTAACTGCAGGAAAAAGTATGTAAGACCTATTACAAACTTTTACAATTGAGCTGAATGAAGGAGGGAGAACAAAAGCTGTGTAGCAACAAAAGTTGTGCAGAAACAAAAATATGTACAAATATTTAAAATGCAGTTAATGGGTTCTGAGAAGGATAATGAGTTAGCTGGAAAGAGGGATAAAAACAAGTGTGTTTTTTAGAGGAAAAACATTATTTTTTACCCAAACAGATTTCTACATTATTCAAATTTAATGTTCCACTACCAGATATTGAATACTTTATCATCTGGGCAGACAGAGAAGAGGATATTCTGAAAGACATAAAAAAAGGGTTTTATTTTTCTTTCTATCCTTCATTCAGTTTGGCTATTGCTGTTGATCTCACCTCTGGAGAGATTCACACTGCAAGGAAGACATTAAGATTTCATAAATGAAATTACATAAACATATTCATAAAGTTTTTAGAGAATTATCTGGTTGCCTAACATACTGCATAAACCATCCTTAAAAATCAGCTTCTTAGGACTAAGTACCAGAAAATAATTTGTAAATATTATACTTTGCCTAATGCTTTAGAACAACCACAAAAATTAAAAGGATATACAGCAAATTACTTTTAAAATGTCTCTTTCATTAGACTCAGAAAAATGAAAATGGGTATATTCCAATTTGCATTTTTTTGAAAAATGAACAGGCACACTATCTTTAAAGGTACTGTAAATTACCAGCTTAATAATGACAAAGAATGTGTATAGCTATTTATTATGCTGCTCAGTAAAAAAATATAGTAACCATGGCAACTACCAAATCTCATAGTATGTATGCTACCTCTATGATCACTTTTTATAATAAAAACATGAGTAATATATTTTCTGGGTTCTGATATTAAATGTGTTGAAATGCCTTCAAACATATACGTTGCTGATATACACATTTACCATGTTTGATTGTTTTATCTCTGACATCAACTATACCTTCAATTTTAACATTTTTGCATTTTAGCTATAGTCTGAATATGTAACTATGTGTATTAAATATGAAAATTATAAAATTAGAATCAACATCCCAAATTTCTCAATGACTGACAATTGACTTTTCCTGAGCTCTACAGAAATACATAAAACATAATCTTTCCCTAAAGAATGTGAAATTGAGTTCCAATTTTTTGTAAAAAAATTTTTTTCTGTGAGAAAATATACTGTCTATATTTTCATTAAAGATAAACAGTAAGTGTGTACTAGAAGTTGACCAATATAATGTTTTCAAGTATTTTATGCTCTTATTGTATTTAATGCAAATTCCATTTATGAGACACCTTAAGCAATATAGATGTGCAACATTTGTTCACAGGTTTTTTTTAGACAAAATGGTATACACCCCTCTGGTGAACCCAAGCCTTAGAAAGTCTTGGGAATAGAAACCCATGTCCCACTAGTTTATTTAGCTAGAGCTTAGATGGAGAACTGATTCATGTTTTGTCATGTTCCAGGTGAAGCTGGCTGGATTTCTGGGTCAGGTGGGGACTTGGAGAACTTTTGTGTCTAGCTAAAGAATTGTAAATGCACCAATCAGCACTCTGTGTCTAGCTAAAGGTTTGTAAATACACCAATCAGCAGTCTGTAAAAACGGACCAATCAGACCTCTGTAAAATGGACCAATTGGTGCTCCGTAAAATGGACAAATCAGCAGGATGTGGGCAGAGCCAAACAAGAGTAGAAAAACTGGCCACCCTAGCCAGCCCTGGTAATCCACTTGGGTCCTCTTCAACGCTATGGAAGCTTTGTTTTTCCCTCTTCACAGTAAATTTTTGCTGCTGCTCACTCTTTGGGCCCGCACTACCTTTATGAACTGTAACACTCACTGCGAAGGTCTGCAGCTTCACTCCTGAAGCCAGTGAGACCATGAACCCACAGGGAGGAACAAAGAACTCCGGACGCGCCACCTTGAAGGGCTGTAACACTTGCTGCGAAAGTCTGCGGCTTGACTCCTGAAGTCAGCAAGACCACGAACCCACCAGAAGGAAGAAATTCCCCAACACATCTGAACAGCTGAAGGAATAAACTCTGGACACTCCATCTTTAAGACCTGTAACACCGTGAGTGTCTGTAGCTTCATTCTTGAAGTGAACAAGACGAAGAACCCACCGGAAGAAACCAATTCTGAACACAATGTCTCCTTGGCTTACTGTGGAAAAAAGGAATGGCTTTATTGTACTTAATTTTTAATGAAACTATGTAAGTTAAGTTACTGTTACAACAATTTAATGGCATACTTAAATAAGTCATGTATACCCCTCATTATTGCAAAACCAAGGTCAGAAATCAGTAAGAATAAGAAAATACTGCTGGACGTGGTGGCTCACGCCTGTAATCCCAGAACTTTGGTAGGCCGAGGTGGGCGAGGTCAGGAGATCGAGACCATCCTGGCTAACACAGTGAAACCTCATGGCTACTAAAAACACGAAAAAAAAAAAAAAAAAGCCAGGTGTGGTGGCAGGCGCCGGTAGTCCCAACTACTTGGGAGGTTGAGGCAGGAGAATGGCATGAACTCGGGAGGTGGAGCTTGCAGTGAGCCGAGATTGCACTGCTGCACTCCAGCCTGGGTGACAGAGCTAAACTCTGCCGCCTCCTTCCCTCCGCAAAAAAAGAAGAAAAAAGAAAATATTTATTATGTCAAACTTTCCAGTTTCCTTCAATGCCAATTTACTATAATGCCTATTTACTCACTTTGCCCTTGGAAAAAGGGTCCCTTCCGTTGTTTCACTAACTGCAGTGTGTATGTGTGTGTGTGTGTGAAGACAGAGACAAAAATGTAAGTGTCACCTTCAAGAGCTTGTAAAATTTGCAACATTCTGTATTTAACCATTGTTTTCTTTTACAAATACAAAAATTGCAGGGAAAAAGAAAACTGACATCAAAAGTATAGAGAGCCCTTCTCTTGCAGCCTTTTTTTCTCCAGAAATTCCATAAATTTATTTATTTATTGAATTTGCCTAATAATTTGGAGTTTGCCTAGAGCTTTCATAGACTTAATTCCGTGTGATCTTTACAATACTGATAGGGTTCATATTATTTGTTTTTTATTTCTGTTTACCAAGACTTAAAGAGGTTATAGTAAGGAGAGAAGGAGAGAATAAGAACTAGAGATGGTAGAGATGGTGTGCAAAGATAGCAGGGAGAGTAATAAAATAAGAAAGAAGAAAGGTGAATGAAATGAGTGAGAAAAATAGTCTACAAACTTTAAACAAGTGGGCAGAGACCAACAGTTAACATTTAAGAGGCATGATAGTGGTGTCTGTGCAAGAGGAAGCAGAAAAAGAAACTGGGTGCCTAGTGGACTTGAGGATGGGATGGGAGAACCTAGAAACAGCCATCAAGTCTACAGTGGGAAGCAGGCTGAGAAGAGCAGCTGAAAACAGGAGGGATGTGCCCTTCCCAGTACCAGGTGAATGCAGGGGCTGGCAGCAAGAGGGTCTACAGGGCTGAGGCAGGACAGCATCTGTGAATTATCAAACTGACCCTTCAAGGTTCCATTCCAGAACCATGTCCCACACAGGAGAGAAGTTTAAGAGATGGAATATAAAATGAGGAAGAATAGGGGCAAGAGGTACAGATGAGGAAAGGGAAGGTCCAGACCTGTGATGCCAGTAAAGTAGCCAATAGGTCCAAGTCACTACTGAGCACTTCAGTTGACACTTGTCTGAACTGAGATGTGCTGTAAGTATAAAATGCACATCATATATGAAAGACTTAGAATAAAAAATGCAAAGTATCTTATTAATAATTTTAAAATACTTGATTATGTGTTAAAATGATGGTACTTTGAATATACTGAAGTATATAAAATAAGTTAATTTCATCTTTTTCCATTTTTTAATGTGACTATTAAAAATTTTTTTTTTTATTATACTTTAAGTTCTAGGGTACATGTGCATAACGTGCAGGTTTGTTACATATGTATACTTGTGCAATGTTGGTGTGCTGCACCCATCAACTCGTCAGCACCCATCAATTCATCATTTATATCAGGTATAACTCCCCAATGCAATCCCTCCCCCCCCCCCCCCCCCCATGATAAGCCCAGTGTGTGATGTTCCCCTTCCCGAGTCCAAGTGATCTCATTGTTCAGTTCCCACCTATGAGTGAGAACATGCGGTGTTTGGTTTTCTCTTCTTGTGATAAACAACATATGTGCCTTATATTTTTGGCTCTTATTGTATTTCTGTTGGACAAATTGGTCTAAATCAGAGAGGTAGGCAAACTATAGCTTTTGGGCCAAATCCAACCAGTTGCTTGCTTTTTAAGTGATATCTATTAGAACATAACCATTCTAATTCGTTTAAGTGATTCCCGTGGCTGTAAAAGGGCAGAGGTGAGTAGTTGTGTCAGAGACTGTATGGTCTGCAAAGCCTGAAATATTTACTATCCGGCCTTTTACAGAAAGTTTGCCAACCCCTGGTATAAATAAGTGGAGGAAGAAAACAGCCAGAAAATCTCACAAGTAAGCCAACCTATTTCCAAATACTACACAAAAACAATAAAAAAGAAAGCTCTTGGAAATTAGAAGAGCTTTCCTAAACCTCACTTCATTTTAGAAGTTTGGCAAAATTAATTTCATATAATTTGTAACACATAAAACTCTAGGTTCAATCCCATACAAAATTATTAAATAAAAAAAGATAATATAGAGCAGAATAATATCCCGCATCAGAAAGACAAACTCACAAAACAGAATCGACCTGAAACTAATCTTTGAAAATGAACTAAAATACAAAGAAAATGATCTAATATTAATGGAAAGACATAAATCAGTATTAGAAATGTTCAGAAATGTATGAATGAACTCCGGAAATAATTGTAAGTAAAACAAAAAAATCGCTTATAAAATAAAGATGGAACTAGGAAGAACACAGAATGATTACATACAACTGATAGTGTTTCTTAAAAAACATAGGTGAAAAATGAAAAAAATTAAATAGAAATAAAAGAAATAATCAAGGTTCAGTGATAAATATGGAAGAGATGAAAAAGCACAAAAAATGTATAAGGGGACTCTTGTATAGTCTGACAGTCTCAAGTCTAAGTTGTGGGCTTATGAAACTAATTGGGAACAAATATTCTTGAGGTCATTCGACAAATGAAGACCTGAGATTAAAATTCCCCACTCTCTTTCTGAATGCTTATACATATACAGGCCAATGTAATAAAAATGGGCCTTTTGAAAGAACTCAAGACTATTGGAGCACATGCAGCCTTTTCACACATGAAGGTACTGTGGAATCGAAAAATGTCCAAAGTCATGGAAACAGTGAGTAGAATGATGGATACTAGAGGCTGGGAAGTAGGGGAATAGGGAGATACTGTTTAAAGGGTACAAAGCTTCAGTCAGACAGGAAGAACATATTTTTAAGATCTATGGCACGGTGTGGTGCCTATAATTAATAGTAATGTATTGTATATTCAAATATTGCTAAGAGAGTACAATTCAAATGATAAATGGGGTGACTGATATTTTAATTAGCTTAATTTAATCATGCTACATTGTACACATATATCAAAACATTGCACCCTATAAATATGTACAATTATAATTCATCAATTAAATATATATGTACACATATACATATATTACTAATAAGATACCAAAAATAGGCATGAAAGAAAGTCTTTGCAGTGCAAAGATCGGTTTGTCTTAGTAAGTCAAGGGCAAACTATCATGAGTGCCTCATTTTTCCTCCTATTCTGCTTTCAGAATACAAAGCACTCCATTTGTTATTTAGCAGGAGAGTATAGAAGCACATAAAATTTTTCATGCCACAAACCAGACAAGGAAGTTGAACTTTGGATAAGGGATAGTGAAAGTGTCTAACAGTTTCCAAGTGTTAGAAGGAAGGGGAAGAAGGAAGAGAAGAAAACAAGAGAAAGTCCCAGAGGACACACTTAGGGAGAACGCAAGAGTTCAGAGAGCACTGTCCCATCCTCCATGGCTTGAGGCACAGGGCTAAATTTAATAAAGTAAATATTCTACGATGACCTTCCATACCTTTCTGGTATCTACTAATGAAGTCTTTATTAGACTAAAATATAATAAAGAATGATGAAAACTTATTTTGGGCTCTTTGGGTATGCTTGACCAACTAAGTGAGAATGCATATTTTTTTTTTTCTTGCAGGTAGTGTCAAAAAACACTAATAATATCCCCAGTAGTCATTCCTTATTCTTATAATAAAATACATTGTAACATAAATTAAGTTTTAACAGGGCACATTGCTGTCCAGCATAAGATGATATTTCCCTGCCTCCTTTGCAGCAAGCAATGGCCATGTGACTAAGTTCTACCCCATGAGATGTGAACAAAGAATGATGTGACTTCTTAGCTGTCCCCTTAAAAGAAGCTTCTTGCCCCCCACTTTATATTTTATCCTTGCTACAGACTTGGGCACAGAGCAGGTAGGATTTAAGAAAGTGACACAGAAGTAGTATAAATGATCTGTGGAGTCATTCTATTTCACTCAGTCACCTGCCAGGTCTAAGTTTTCAGTGAGGGATTAATAATATTCTCTTTTGTAAAACAACCACTATTATTTTGGCCTCTGTTGAAACTGCTGAACACATATTCTAGCTCATATACTGCTGATCTTTATATGAGTAAGGCCTAGCACTTGGGTTATAAGAGATTATAACAGGAGCCAGTTACCCCCAAATCAAACTACACTGCAGCACTGAACCAAATGGCACCTCAGCATGGCAGCCAACTCTTAGCAGAAGAGTGGGGAAGAATGAAACTTGACTCAGCACCAGTAATTAAGGGTGCATGAAATAAGCTGATATTGGGAAAAATACATGATAGAGAAAGTTGTGATCTTTGAACTATTTGGACCTGATTAGCATCTCTGGTATAGAAACAGATGATTTAATTGAAGATTAGGTGATATGCTAAGTGAAGCTGAGATCAACACTAAGGGCATTTTCAAACCCCATGATTAAAATAGAACCCCTCAACCTGCACGTTATGCACATGTACCCTAGAACTTAAAGTATAATAATAATTTTAAAAAATAAAAATAAATAAATAAATAAATAAATAAATAAATAAATAAAATAGAACCCCTCTGTGCCTCTGTCCAGCAGTATTCAAGAGGAAGTGGGGCCCTCTGTCTTTGGGAGAGAGACATGTAGTTGGACTTGAAGGTATGGCAAGAATTTGTCTCATCTCATAAGAATGGGCTCACATGGGGTTAGAGGGTGCTGTTTTTGTGGGTAATATCGGCTTAGACACTCATGTTGTCTTATAATAGAAGGTCATAGAAAAGGAGCAGCACCTTCTTAATAGAGGACTTGATGGTTGTTACAGGGAGTAAGTATAACGGACTAGTTTTCTTCTTACAGTTTGCACCCCTGTCTCTCCCCTGGAGCCTGGTGCCTTCTCAAGCTAGAGTTTGGGAAGAAAGACTTTGAACTATATCTCAAAGCAGAAAAAAATAGATATTTTCCTGCAGTAATTAAGTATAGGAGATATACTGGTAGGAGATCAAATCAAAAATATGAAAGATATGACTGTCAAATATTGCAAATTGATGCTATAGTGCTATAAAGACTGCAAAGACCTCTGGTTAACTCTTCATGTATCATTCTCCAGGCCCTATCTGGTAGTGGAAACTGACAAAGCGTATACTGACTGCCAGTCAGGCTAAGGTCCATACTCAAAGGATGGCAAAAGAACATGGCAGATTGAGAGAGGGGCAAGGAGAGCACAAGGAAAAGGACTGTGGTACTGGGTTGAAATTATTTGATATATTTTCAGACTGTCTTGATTGTTCTGTTTTGAATGCAATCTCATTTTTCAATGTTTCTTAAAAATGTAACATTTGTAATTGAATACAAAACTTGAACTCTGAACAGTACAGAACACAGCACACTATCAATTCCTATAATCTTGACACTATACTTTTAATAGAATATTACAATGTTAAAGTCAGAAAATATTTTAGGGAAAATAAAACATCAGATTCAACCCTTACTCTTGCAACTCTCATTTTACAGGCTAATATACGGAGAGCCAGAGTCAAGCAACTTGCACAAAGCCTGGTAGCTGTGTAAAAATAGAGTGGGAATAAGAATTCAAGTCCCCAAATTATGTAACAGTTGACTTAATTAATGCTGAGATCTAGTTTATTTCTTCCAAAATTGCAGGACTTATATATAGGTTATGATTAATTAAATTGCCTTTTAAAAGTTCATTTAGCCAATGAAACATAAAGTTAAACAGTAGTTACTTGGCAAATGGTGGTACAATTGAAAATGCACCCCCTCTAATGGAAAGACATAAATCAGTATTAGAAATGCTTAGAAATATATGAATGAATTCCAAACATAATTAGACATAAAAGAAAAAAATTGCCCTTAAAGACTGAATTAGAAAGAACACAAGAATAATTAAATAAAACTGATAGTGTGCCTTAAAAGACATAGAAGGCAAAAAACAAAGTTTAAAAACTTTAAAAACAGAAAGATATACAGGATAAATTCAAGAGACAGTACCACCACTTTCAATTGTACCACCATTTGCCAAGTAACTGTTGTCAGATATTGGCTTTATATTTACTTAAATAAAAACTGTACTTTTAGAGTGAAAAACACGATTATAACAAGTACTGACTCCTCGGACTTCACAAAACTTTACAAATGCCTTTATACTATAAAGTAATATTTGCGTTAGATAGATTTATTTATTTATTTATTTAGTATTTATTTATTTAGTATTTATTTATTTGTTTTGAGACAGAGTCTCGCTCTGTTGCCTGGGCCCGAGTGCAGTGGCGCGATCTTGGTTCACTGCAAGCTCCGCCTCCTGGGTTCACGCCATTCTCCTGCCTCAGCCTCCCAAGTAGCTGGGACTACAGGTGCCCGCCACCACGCCTGGCTAATTTTTTGTATTTTTAGCAGAGACAGGATTTCACCGTGTTATCCACGATGGTCTTGATCTCCTGACCTTGTGATCCGCCCACCTCGCCCTCCCAAAGTGCTGGGATTACAGGCATGAGCCACCGTGCCCGGCCAATATAAGTATTTATGTTCATAAGTTAGTCAAGGACTGAACAGCATTGTATTTGATGACATTCCTGTGACAGCAAATTTATATTCATAAGTTAGTCAAGGACTGAACAGCATTGTATTTGATGACATTCCTGTGACAGCAAAGGTGTCTCTATCACTATCTAGAACTTTAGAAAATCACCTAGCTATTTACATACATGTATGTAGTATGTATGTACTAATCTATCCTTACCTATCTACATACATGTGTAACATTTTAAACTCATGCTCGCCAGTTCATAGAGGACATTCACTTATATCAAATCAATCCTCATTAAAACTTGTATCATTAGCCTCTTTTACTATACAAAAAATTAATATTACCTGGTTTATATAGCCAGTTAACTGTGAACTAAAACTAATTTATCTGATTCCAAATAAAATCTCATACACTTCTAAAAAAGCTAAAGGCTATTGTAAAAACCTATAAGGTACAAAAACATTTAAAAAAAAAATGAAAAACCACATAACCTGCGGTCATCTTTCTAAAGTCTCAAAACAGTGCTATATTGTGCCTCAGTTGTTTCTCTTCATATCTCTTTGTATCTTATAGACATATTTGAAAGGTCTTAAATATCTTTTCTTATCTAGTTCTCTCTAAGCTCCCCTCAAAGGTAACTAATATCTTAAATTTAGTGTTTATCATCAGCAGACATATTTTTATACCTTTACATTTGGTAATTTTAAAACATAAATCACATAAATATATGTTTTTAAAATGCATACACATGGTATCCTACCACTCTATATTATGATTCAGCCAAGTAAGTTTTTTTCCAATTTACACAGCATAAATTTATTCATTTTACATGCTGCATAATATTCCTTTGAGCAAATTTTTTTTTCTTCTATTAATGTAAATTTAGATGTTGGCAATTTTCACCATTATAAAATGGCTACAAATGAATACTCCTCTACCTGATCTGAAGCTGTTTCTTCACATTATATTTATATATCCAGTTTTAAACTTTCTGAATTATAAGGCATAGGCTATTTCAGTTTCTCTAGAAATGGCCAAATTGCTCTCATTTGGCATTACCAGCTAGTGCTAGCACTCAATTATATCATGTTTTTTCTTTTTGAGATGGAGTCTCACTCTGTTGCCTAGGCTTGAGTGCAGTGGCACAAATTTGGCTCACTGCAGACTACATCCTCTGCGTCCCGGGTTCAAGTGATTCTTGTGCCTCAGTCTCCCGAGAAGCTGGGATTACAGGCATGCACCACCACACCCAGCTAATTTTTGTATTTTTAGTAGAGACGGGGTTTCACCATGTTGGCCAGGCTGGTCTTGAACTCCCGACCTCAGATGATCCGCCTGCCTTGGTGTGCCAAAGCGCTGGAATTGCAGGCATGAGTCACCATGCCCGGCCTCATATTATGTTCTTTATACCATCATTTAAACATAATTCAAAAAAGTACATGATTGTGTTTTGACATTCTATGACACTATATGGACTTTTAAATATTCCTTACAAATCAGTTCGTTTTTCTTCTTTTGCACAGCAGAAGGATATCGAGGGTAAATTAAGACAAGCATAAGAATTTACAAAATATCAGGGTTTCACATCTATTGAAAAGGCACATAAATCTGGAATATTTTCTGGGTATATTGGAAGGGAAATGAAACCAAATCTTCTTCTTTGTTACAGTTATTTTTATTACTTCTTGTCATTTAGTAGTTTTGTGTATTTTTGCACAATGTAAGGTAATTAAAAAATAGAATATGAAAGGAAAGTATATACTTTCCATAGAAGTCTATGTAAAATTTCTATGTATTAAAGCACTGAGAAATTATTAAACCATGTTTGCATTTAACCTATACTTAATATTCAACTCTGTAACTGAAAGCTACGTTAGTAAAAATTTTATTTTCACATATAAAGCATAATTGTAAATTTTTCCTCCCATGTTTCTCTCTTTTTATGATATGTTTTTCAAAATGAGTACTTGAGGAATAAAGATATAGACCACATAGGCATTTCTCTCTGCTTAGAAGAGACACATTTAGGAAATGAGAAAGAAATGAACCAAAATAAGGAGTTTTCACAAGTGCTCTGAATAAAGCATAGGATGCTTCAGCATGCATATGCTAGCAAATGCTATCACATTAACTCAATATTCCAGACGAGTTTTATCCTAAACAATTTCTCCTACCCTACCTTCCTAACTGTTCAAAGGCTTGTATGCATAATATTCTCTGTATTATCTATTCTATTCAGATATCATCCTTCAAGTATCTTGAAATGATTGTAATAGCAAATGGCTGACTTTTTTAAATGCTAAATCAGTGATAGCTTTGGTAGTGTGCCATCATTATGTTACAGACATTACAGACACTGATGTATAACTCAGATGTTTGGAACGTAGAACTATTGCTTCTCATTTTTGCCTTTCTTTCAATT
The DNA here is from genome assembly GCF_000951035.1 of Colobus angolensis palliatus. Classification (NCBI taxonomy): domain Eukaryota; kingdom Metazoa; phylum Chordata; class Mammalia; order Primates; family Cercopithecidae; genus Colobus; species Colobus angolensis. The sequence continues at coordinate 1,364,736 of NW_012115178.1, forward strand.
TAATGTAATTGTATATTCAAGAAAGCACATCATCCGTTATTTTTATCTATGCTGTATATTGTTTTAGATGTCTTTGCCTTTATGTTTTGCCAAAAATAATTGTTCTTCACTAGTAACACAAATGAAGACATTGTGACTCTTACCACCTCAATATCATCCATGATGTCAACTACCGTTCTCTGTTCTTTTGTTTTATTATCAAACCAAAAGGGAAACACTAATCTGGCCTTCTCCATTTATAGCACAGGTGCTATTTCTCCCATTCCAGGTGTGCAAAAATTATTATTACAATCTTAAATAATGTTATAACAAGAAAGAAAGTTAAATTGTTTGAAAACATTGAAAAATGCAATGGTTTTTCATGGAGGAATGTAAATTAAAAATAAAGAACTCCAAACTGGTAAACACATATGCAATAGATATAAAAAGAGGTGCATAGTATCTTTAGGTGGTATTCACAGAAATAGAATCTTTTCTGAAATATTTTGAAGACTGGATGAAATTTTATCTTCATTTCTCTGAACAAAACAATCATTTTAATGTAAATATATCAAAGTTTAAAAGTTTTCTTATTGTAAATTTTCTACACTTATTTTCATTCCATATTGTGTTAATTGATTTTAATTACCAACATTAAACAATATTCAATAATTGCTTGAGTTAAAATTTTCACATTTTCACAATTAAGTAGAAAGTATGTGGAGAGCCTGTCTCTTTCACTCATATGTCTTTCGTTATAAATATTTTTAACTTTTGGCATAGAATGTTAAATGAACAACTGACTTTGTAAGTAGCTAACTTCACAAGGCAGGCAAATTACTAAAAATGACAATTTAAAAATCATCTCATTTGAAAAACTGTTCCAATATTTATTTACTCTATGGTAGTTTACCAATTATTTGTAATTTTAGAAGTGTTAAATAAGATTTTAGAGAACCCACAGTACTAGCCCTGGCTGTCACTGCCAGTGTATTTTAGGAAAATGATGTAATGTCTTTATTTTAAAAAGTATGCAACCAAGAGTTGCCGTGATGATGGTACCATCTGGTTGTGGCTGATATAGGATACTATATGACCAAAGCCCTCACTACTGTTGTCTTTCTACTCTCTCGGAGAAATGAAAATCAGACAAATGATGTGCTCTCATTTATTCTTCATGTTTAATCCTAAAGTAAATAATTCCGTTTCTGAAATCTTTTTATCATATGGACATATATACCTTTATAACTACAGAGTTTCTGACTTAATGATGTTTCGACTTATGATTTTTTTAAGTTTACAGTGGTGCCAAAAAGATGTGTATTCAATACATTCCTCAATTTACGATGAGGTTACATCCTGATAAACCTATCACAAACTGGAAATGCCATTGAGTCTAAAATGCATTTTCAACTTACTATATTTTGATTTATTATGGGCTTATAAGGATATAACCCATCGTAAGTTGAGGAGTATCTATATCTTATTTACTCTTTTTTTCCCTAGGCCTTGAATACTCACCTAAGAAAAGTCCCTTTCCCCTTTCTCTTTAGCCTCCCTTCTGCTGCTGGTGCTGCTGCTGATGATGGTGATGCTTTGTCTTCTTCTTTTTCTCCTTGCCCAAACAAATCTAATCTAGTCTGATAATGCACAAGCCTTCTAGTGTCAAGGAAATAGAAACACAAAGTGTTTCACTGTAATGAGGCAAAATAGAGAACCAGTGTCATTGACTTCTGTCACCTTGGCTATCCCCAGAAGTCTCTTTTGCATGCCTCAGGTATCTCTCTTGTCCTTGCTGTCATTCATTCTCCTTCCTCTCACTCAGTAAACATTTCTTAAGCCCTATGCACTCACATGGAGTTACTCAGTGACAATATCATAATGAGTAAGTTAAAATTCCTGACCAAAAAATAGAAAATCAATGCATTTAATAATTCATTTTCAATGTGACTAATTTTCAGTCTTGCTGACAATACTACTACTTTGTTTCATTAATTTTTAGAGCAAATAAAGTTTACTGAAGTTATATCATGGGTTAAATAGGTTGTGTGATAGCTGGCAATTGTTTGTATTATTTATATAGCATTGTTTTTACTGGAAAAACAGTCTGAATCTCAATATATATGAGTTATATGTTAAAAATATGGTTGTGAACACTTCCCACCTATAATGCAGCCTGCCTGTGATACCTTGAACTTTAAATTGCACTTTTTCTCAGAAGGATTCAAATATCTCCATGTGTAATATCACTGGGTCTTGTTTGTTTATACTCAGCCTTATTTTCACAAATGATTTAAAACAGATTACACATGTAACATAGTAATAATGCAATATAAACAAGGTAAAGAAGTAGGGCTAGTGGGAAAAATTGTAAATGAAAGCAGAAGCCGAAGTCTGGAGCTGGGTGTGGGCCAGGCAAGCCAGTCATATGTGTAGGTATGACTGCCTGTTGAACTGTCACAGGTGACCATGAGGACAATGGGCATTATCACTAAAGGCTTCGTTTTTAAGTCTCTTTTTGAGTTGATGCTTGAAAGTGAGTGAATATATAGGCTGTGGAAATTTGATGAGTAAGTGTAAAGTTTGGCATCCTTTGGGGAAAACTTAGAAGCCTTTTAAAAATATTTCCTCAAACATAGGAAAATCACACTTCTACCTAGAAGTGAATTTCAGAGTGATATATTAAAAAATTCAGGAAATTCTCTCAGTAAATCACTTAGGGTTCTCTCTGACACAATGTAATGGTTTCTTTGGTCGCCACATTTTACCACAGAAATCTGACTAGAATGGTTAGAGGTTGGAAGATTTTAAAAGCACATACTTACTTGTAGCTAATACAAATTAATAATAATGCAACTTATAGTATGCAATGTCCAAATTGGGATAATATATTGCCTTATTGAACATGTCAGAAAAAATCTGTGAAGTGTCACTGACTAGCCCAAAAGTAGATGGTTATGTGGGATTACTGAAAATAAAGTGCATCATTTAAGTAGTATTCTTCAAAAATATGGTATAACTTTTTAATAGTTTGTCATTCTTTCCAGCAAAGATAATGGGAACAGTTGTTTTTTTATGTCTCTTTTAGTAAGTGACAATGCAGTCATATCATCAATAAATAAGATGATATTATTTTGTCTTAAGATATTCCCTTTTAGATATGAGACATTTTGTTATTTTCATTTTACAAAAGCAAAATTGAGGTGGTAAAGGAAAATAAGAGTTTAGTGAACGTTAAGCCAAGAATTGAAGGTGTAGTGCTAGGCATACACACTTCATATTTGCTGGCTAGTTGACTTTTTAATATCTATATGTGTAACAATTGAATAGCTTTAAATAACTCTGCTTTTTTATATGGATGGTCACAAATCTCACAGTGACAGAAATTTAGAATACTCGTCTCTTCTATTTCCATAGCTATTGTAGTACAGCAGTCACTGAACCCTAAATAACTGTCAATCAGAGAGCCTTAATGAATTTTCAGTGTTAAATCAAAGACATTAAATTTCTAAACTGAGTCCTCTATGTACATATTACTTCCCTTGGCCCTTTGTACGTCACATTAGAATTTGCTTCATCCAAATTAATTACCTACTTAGAAAATGAACTTTGCTAGTGTACATAATGTTTCTCAGCTTTTAAAATATATTTCACATTGTGGCAAATAAGGACATTTAATCCAATCATATTTTAGAAATGTGCCCCCAAGGTTACTTTGAAAAACAGTTTTAATTAATTTTTAAATGTTTTACTTTTTCCCCAAATATAACAGGGATTATTTTGAAATATGATGTCCATATAAAATATAATAAAGAATGATGAAAACTTATTTTGGGCTCTTTGGGTATGCTTGACCAACTAAGTGAGAATGCATATTTTTTTTTTCTTGCAGGT
>NW_012115178.1:1368658-1423658 GCF_000951035.1 Colobus angolensis palliatus
ATTTTTAGTAGAGACGGGGTTTCACCATGTTGGCCAGGCTGGTCTTGAACTCCCGACCTCAGATGATCCGCCTGCCTTGGTGTGCCAAAGAGCTGGAATTGCAGGCATGAGTCACCATGCCTGGCCTCATATTATGTTCTTTATACCATCATTTAAACATAATTCAAAAAAGTACATGATTGTGTTTTGACATTCTATGACACTATATGGACTTTTAAATATTCCTTACAAATCAGTTCGTTTTTCTTCTTTTGCACAGCAGAAGGATATCGAGGGTAAATTAAGACAAGCATAAGAATTTACAAAATATCAGGGTTTCACATCTATTGAAAAGGCACATAAATCTGGAATATTTTCTGGGTATATTGGAAGGGAAATGAAACCAAATCTTCTTCTTTGTTACAGTTATTTTTATTACTTCTTGTCATTTAGTAGTTTTGTGTATTTTTGCACAATGTAAGGTAATTAAAAAATAGAATATGAAAGGAAAGTATATACTTTCCATAGAAGTCTATGTAAAATTTCTATGTATTAAAGCACTGAGAAATTATTAAACCATGTTTGCATTTAACCTATACTTAATATTCAACTCTGTAACTGAAAGCTACGTTAGTAAAAATTTTATTTTCACATATAAAGCATAATTGTAAATTTTTCCTCCCATGTTTCTCTCTTTTTATGATATGTTTTTCAAAATGAGTACTTGAGGAATAAAGATATAGACCACATAGGCATTTCTCTCTGCTTAGAAGAGACACATTTAGGAAATGAGAAAGAAATGAACCAAAATAAGGAGTTTTCACAAGTGCTCTGAATAAAGCATAGGATGCTTCAGCATGCATATGCTAGCAAATGCTATCACATTAACTCAATATTCCAGACGAGTTTTATCCTAAACAATTTCTCCTACCCTACCTTCCTAACTGTTCAAAGGCTTGTATGCATAATATTCTCTGTATTATCTATTCTATTCAGATATCATCCTTCAAGTATCTTGAAATGATTGTAATAGCAAATGGCTGACTTTTTTAAATGCTAAATCAGTGATAGCTTTGGTAGTGTGCCATCATTATGTTACAGACATTACAGACACTGATGTATAACTCAGATGTTTGGAACGTAGAACTATTGCTTCTCATTTTTGCCTTTCTTTCAATTTAATGTAATTGTATATTCAAGAAAGCACATCATCCGTTATTTTTATCTATGCTGTATATTGTTTTAGATGTCTTTGCCTTTATGTTTTGCCAAAAATAATTGTTCTTCACTAGTAACACAAATGAAGACATTGTGACTCTTACCACCTCAATATCATCCATGATGTCAACTACCGTTCTCTGTTCTTTTGTTTTATTATCAAACCAAAAGGGAAACACTAATCTGGCCTTCTCCATTTATAGCACAGGTGCTATTTCTCCCATTCCAGGTGTGCAAAAATTATTATTACAATCTTAAATAATGTTATAACAAGAAAGAAAGTTAAATTGTTTGAAAACATTGAAAAATGCAATGGTTTTTCATGGAGGAATGTAAATTAAAAATAAAGAACTCCAAACTGGTAAACACATATGCAATAGATATAAAAAGAGGTGCATAGTATCTTTAGGTGGTATTCACAGAAATAGAATCTTTTCTGAAATATTTTGAAGACTGGATGAAATTTTATCTTCATTTCTCTGAACAAAACAATCATTTTAATGTAAATATATCAAAGTTTAAAAGTTTTCTTATTGTAAATTTTCTACACTTATTTTCATTCCATATTGTGTTAATTGATTTTAATTACCAACATTAAACAATATTCAATAATTGCTTGAGTTAAAATTTTCACATTTTCACAATTAAGTAGAAAGTATGTGGAGAGCCTGTCTCTTTCACTCATATGTCTTTCGTTATAAATATTTTTAACTTTTGGCATAGAATGTTAAATGAACAACTGACTTTGTAAGTAGCTAACTTCACAAGGCAGGCAAATTACTAAAAATGACAATTTAAAAATCATCTCATTTGAAAAACTGTTCCAATATTTATTTACTCTATGGTAGTTTACCAATTATTTGTAATTTTAGAAGTGTTAAATAAGATTTTAGAGAACCCACAGTACTAGCCCTGGCTGTCACTGCCAGTGTATTTTAGGAAAATGATGTAATGTCTTTATTTTAAAAAGTATGCAACCAAGAGTTGCCGTGATGATGGTACCATCTGGTTGTGGCTGATATAGGATACTATATGACCAAAGCCCTCACTACTGTTGTCTTTCTACTCTCTCGGAGAAATGAAAATCAGACAAATGATGTGCTCTCATTTATTCTTCATGTTTAATCCTAAAGTAAATAATTCCGTTTCTGAAATCTTTTTATCATATGGACATATATACCTTTATAACTACAGAGTTTCTGACTTAATGATGTTTCGACTTATGATTTTTTTAAGTTTACAGTGGTGCCAAAAAGATGTGTATTCAATACATTCCTCAATTTACGATGAGGTTACATCCTGATAAACCTATCACAAACTGGAAATGCCATTGAGTCTAAAATGCATTTTCAACTTACTATATTTTGATTTATTATGGGCTTATAAGGATATAACCCATCGTAAGTTGAGGAGTATCTATATCTTATTTACTCTTTTTTTCCCTAGGCCTTGAATACTCACCTAAGAAAAGTCCCTTTCCCCTTTCTCTTTAGCCTCCCTTCTGCTGCTGGTGCTGCTGCTGATGATGGTGATGCTTTGTCTTCTTCTTTTTCTCCTTGCCCAAACAAATCTAATCTAGTCTGATAATGCACAAGCCTTCTAGTGTCAAGGAAATAGAAACACAAAGTGTTTCACTGTAATGAGGCAAAATAGAGAACCAGTGTCATTGACTTCTGTCACCTTGGCTATCCCCAGAAGTCTCTTTTGCATGCCTCAGGTATCTCTCTTGTCCTTGCTGTCATTCATTCTCCTTCCTCTCACTCAGTAAACATTTCTTAAGCCCTATGCACTCACATGGAGTTACTCAGTGACAATATCATAATGAGTAAGTTAAAATTCCTGACCAAAAAATAGAAAATCAATGCATTTAATAATTCATTTTCAATGTGACTAATTTTCAGTCTTGCTGACAATACTACTACTTTGTTTCATTAATTTTTAGAGCAAATAAAGTTTACTGAAGTTATATCATGGGTTAAATAGGTTGTGTGATAGCTGGCAATTGTTTGCATTATTTATATAGCATTGTTTTTACTGGAAAAACAGTCTGAATCTCAATATATATGAGTTATATGTTAAAAATATGGTTGTGAACACTTCCCACCTATAATGCAGCCTGCCTGTGATACCTTGAACTTTAAATTGCACTTTTTCTCAGAAGGATTCAAATATCTCCATGTGTAATATCACTGGGTCTTGTTTGTTTATACTCAGCCTTATTTTCACAAATGATTTAAAACAGATTACACATGTAACATAGTAATAATGCAATATAAACAAGGTAAAGAAGTAGGGCTAGTGGGAAAAATTGTAAATGAAAGCAGAAGCCGAAGTCTGGAGCTGGGTGTGGGCCAGGCAAGCCAGTCATATGTGTAGGTATGACTGCCTGTTGAACTGTCACAGGTGACCATGAGGACAATGGGCATTATCACTAAAGGCTTCGTTTTTAAGTCTCTTTTTGAGTTGATGCTTGAAAGTGAGTGAATATATAGGCTGTGGAAATTTGATGAGTAAGTGTAAAGTTTGGCATCCTTTGGGGAAAACTTAGAAGCCTTTTAAAAATATTTCCTCAAACATAGGAAAATCACACTTCTACCTAGAAGTGAATTTCAGAGTGATATATTAAAAAATTCAGGAAATTCTCTCAGTAAATCACTTAGGGTTCTCTCTGACACAATGTAATGGTTTCTTTGGTCGCCACATTTTACCACAGAAATCTGACTAGAATGGTTAGAGGTTGGAAGATTTTAAAAGCACATACTTACTTGTAGCTAATACAAATTAATAATAATGCAACTTATAGTATGCAATGTCCAAATTGGGATAATATATTGCCTTATTGAACATGTCAGAAAAAATCTGTGAAGTGTCACTGACTAGCCCAAAAGTAGATGGTTATGTGGGATTACTGAAAATAAAGTGCATCATTTAAGTAGTATTCTTCAAAAATATGGTATAACTTTTTAATAGTTTGTCATTCTTTCCAGCAAAGATAATGGGAACAGTTGTTTTTTTATGTCTCTTTTAGTAAGTGACAATGCAGTCATATCATCAATAAATAAGATGATATTATTTTGTCTTAAGATATTCCCTTTTAGATATGAGACATTTTGTTATTTTCATTTTACAAAAGCAAAATTGAGGTGGTAAAGGAAAATAAGAGTTTAGTGAACGTTAAGCCAAGAATTGAAGGTGTAGTGCTAGGCATACACACTTCATATTTGCTGGCTAGTTGACTTTTTAATATCTATATGTGTAACAATTGAATAGCTTTAAATAACTCTGCTTTTTTATATGGATGGTCACAAATCTCACAGTGACAGAAATTTAGAATACTCGTCTCTTCTATTTCCATAGCTATTGTAGTACAGCAGTCACTGAACCCTAAATAACTGTCAATCAGAGAGCCTTAATGAATTTTCAGTGTTAAATCAAAGACATTAAATTTCTAAACTGAGTCCTCTATGTACATATTACTTCCCTTGGCCCTTTGTACGTCACATTAGAATTTGCTTCATCCAAATTAATTACCTACTTAGAAAATGAACTTTGCTAGTGTACATAATGTTTCTCAGCTTTTAAAATATATTTCACATTGTGGCAAATAAGGACATTTAATCCAATCATATTTTAGAAATGTGCCCCCAAGGTTACTTTGAAAAACAGTTTTAATTAATTTTTAAATGTTTTACTTTTTCCCCAAATATAACAGGGATTATTTTGAAATATGATGTCCATATAAAATATAATAAAGTCCTAAGTATATGTTAAAATTCGTGTCTTAATTCCTTCCTTGTTTCTTTTCTCCCAAGAAGCCTACAAAAGTAAAAATCAATTACACTCATGAAAAAAAAAAGCCCCTATTGAAATTAACAGAATTCTACATAAACAACAATCAAAAAAGGTGAAATTAGAATATTTAATACTTTCAACTTTTCAATTTGATTGAAATAGATTCTATTTAGTATGCATTTCTGAATAATCAATGTAAATGTGTTCAAATAAAACAATCATTTGGGGTAAGAGAAAATATTAAAGATCCGTGTTTTTCTGAACATAAGCAGCTTGTTTGTTTTTCAGTTTTCATGAAAAAATGGTGCAAAAACAAATATTTCTACTGGAAGTGGTTTATAGAATATTGAAAATACTGTATTGGAGCTGGATATTTGTGTTAACATACTTAAATATATAGAGATTAATTGAGAAAATCCATTTTGAGCATAACCAGTCAGTAAGTATGTATTGACTATTATATTCTTAACACTGAGCTAGTGATTTTCGTTTTGAGGATGAGAAGATATTGAAGAAGTCTAGAATATAGGGTCTGCTTTTAAAGAAACTGAAACCTAACTTCTATTAGCAACCCTCTATCAACAGATACTCAACTTTTAAAAACTGTTCTTAAGAAAACACAATCCCTCCCAATGTAAAGGAGAAACCAAGAAGAGTTCGAACACAAAAAGATTTAGGAGGTGTTCTGAACAGTTAATAAATATTATGATCTGACTGAGATGTGATTAAAACCAAGTGTAGGAAGTGTCTATATTCATTGAAGCGGTGGTTGTCACATTGCCATTTCTGCCACAAAAATGTTATTTCACCCTTGAAAACAACTCTCTTCATTAGTAAAGGTATAATTCAGCTACTTGGATATGGTTATGCAACTCTTTAATACTAAAAGCAGAATCACAGTTCCTGTTTTTCTTTTCCTTGAAAGGAGGTGAAAATCTGACAGCTCAAAATGAAGCAAAAACCCAAGATTAAAACAGACACCATTTTGTGCCCACTCAGTCTTCTTTCCAGGGTCATACATGTGTAAGTAGCTGTTTGTTTATAGTCGAGACCTTCTGTGGGTAAATCTGGCAGGATATCAAAGACATTTAGCATAGATATTTCATTTTCAATGCATGTGTCTATTTTTTTCCCTGTTGATGAACCAAATATAACACATGCAGATGATTTTTAGGAATTTATTTTAAATCATAAGTGTTTCTTTTTTCTTTTTCTGAATGTTCACAGTAGCTGGGAGACAAGTATTTGCTTACCACTCCCCTCCCAACACGGCATTGAATGGTTGGGTGGAACTGAACACAAGATTGCATAATGTGCTTCCCCTCTTTAATATCTCCATATTTAATCCACTAATTAATTATATATATATATCAATCTGTCTATTAACCATCTATAATCTATTCATCTGTTAGTCATCTATCATTTATCAATCTGTACTTTGTGGCATAGTATTTAAGAATATGGGCTTTGGGCTCAGTTAAAATTGAGTTTAAAGGCAGGGTCCATTTCTTATTAACTAAGTGGCTTTAGGCAAATTACTTAACCTCTCTAAGACTTATTGGCTTATCAATTAAAACAAGGCAATTAAAATATTCATTTCATTTAAGATATTATGAAGATTAAAAGATAATCCAAGCAAAGGGCCTAGCATATTACTTGACATATAGTAAATGTTCAATAAATGTTAAGGATTATTCTTTTTTATTAAAAACAATAATCATTTTTCACACTGATAGGTCATAAACTTGAAGGAAAGATCATTTCAAATATTTTAGTTTAATATATATTGTAATATTTTACTAATTTATGAAAAAACTCATGATTTCAGTTAATGATAGGTAATACTGAGAAAAAAAATTTTCTTGAGTCATTCAGCCTTCCGTTTCTGGTGTTTTCATACCCTTGATACTGTTTCTCTCTTTTCCCAATCAGAATAGCATATTTTTCTGGTGTTCCTTTTTTTCAGTAGCAAAATATTTGCATTTATATCTTATGTCAATGTTACCTCAATTTATTAAATGTTATCACAATTACCTGTGATAATTTTTGGTGTTTTTGTTTGTTTGGGAATGCTGTCTTGATCTAGTTTGAGGCCCTGGCTAGCAGCCGGTCAGTTTCCCTTCTTGAGTAGCTGATTAATTTCACATCCCAACCACACACAGGGGCACAATCCACCTGCCCTAACTGTCCCAGGGCCAGATAAGAGATAACTAGGGACAGCTCTTGTGTCTTGGAGTACTGGAAATTAGCCAAATTAGCCAATCCAAAAGGAACCCGAGGGCCTAACTAACTCCTCCCCTCTTGCCACACCTAAGCTGCCCCATCCAGCTCCAGCTGTTACCGTCTCTGGATACAACATCTTGTGTGGCGTTGCAGCCTTTTCTTCTTTGGCGCTAATGATAACAAAGAGTTCTGCATCCCACCTATCCAAGTGTTGTTGTGCTGTGTTCCACCGTCAAAATAGTCTTTAAATCTTGTAAAACCCTCCCTAAAGCCTTTGTGTTCTCTTATTAGATAGAAGAATTGTATGTTGAAGGAGTTTTATTTTAAATATGTAGTTTTCTATTATTTTCAGAGATAATATATGGTGATGTTGAACTTACTGAACATACAAAAAATTTAGGAAAAATTCACCAACAAACTCATAAATAGCTAATATTTAAGTTTAGTTACTTTCTAATAGGTTTTATCTATATTTTATCTGTATCTATTTTATTCACATTCACACATATATACCCATATATATGGAGATATAGCCATATCTGTATATTCATATGTATATTTATTTATATCCAAATAGAAAGGCATAGTTACATAACATCTCTTTTTATTTGTACAAAGAGAAATATTTCTAAATAAATCAGAATCCACACCTCTTTCTCAGAATTCAGATCACAATACAATTAAATAATTATGTGTATATTTATTTCAGGTTTATAACCACACTTCTGCATTCTATTATGAGGGCAAGAGTTGTGGCTGCTATATAAATGCTTCCTAGCATAGTTCCTGACAACTAGATGACTCATGAATATTTGCTGAAGAAATAAAAATAACTTTATGAACATCGTTACACATCCTGCTTTATTTTTCAATTCACATAATCTTTTTCTGTATATCCTCTAATAATATTTCATAGTTATGGTATTTGTTAAAGGAATATAAAACATCAATATGCAGCAATAGATCAACTGTACCATACCTCCAAAATACAGTGTAGCCAGTTGCCCAACTCTACCTATGAAAGAAATTGGTCCAGTCTTGGACAGGCATGGTGGCTCATGCCTGTAATCCTAGCACTTTGGGAGGCTGAGGCAAGCGGATTGCCTGAGCTCAGGAGTTTCAGACCACCCTGGGCAACATGGTGAAACCCCATCTCTCCTAAAACAAAACATTAGCCAGGCGCGGTGGCAGGTGCTTGGTAGTCCCAGCTACTCCAGAGGCTGAGGCACTAGAATTGCTTGAACCTGGGAGGCAGAGGTTGCAAGTAGCCAAGATTGTGCCACTGCACACCAGCCTGGGTGACAGAGTGAGACATTGTCTCAAAAATAAATAAATAAAAATTCTAAAAAATTTTAAAAAGAAAAGGGTCCAGTCCAATTTATTTCCTTCAATCTGATGGGTACGGTGGAATGTGAGATCATGTTCAATGAAACTGTGATGCTACCTGCAATAAAACATGTTTGTTATTATGGCAGTGGCAGCCATCTGGAGTGTCCACTGTGAAGACGCTGGCTGCAGCACGGGAGGTGCAGCCAGGGTTTCCCACCCAGTGGAGCAGGTGGGGGCCGGGAACAGGCAGGAGCCCCACCCCCTACCGGGTTAAAGGGGCAAGAACCCCACGCTCCCGGATGCAGCTGCAGCCTCCCAGCTGCAGCTCTGGACCACGGAATGCCTGTGCTCTCAGGGGCCCAGGAAGTCCCACTGCCCGCACAGGCTTGGAAGTGCCTGCTCCCTCTCCCTGGCTTCTCTCCACTCCCAGCACTGGCTCTGATTTCGGAGCAAAGTTGAAACTGAGCCTAGGTGCTCTCATGTCCCTTTGGGTATGTGTAGGCTTGGGATGGCACTGACAGGTCACCTCTTCCTACAACCTCGGCCCACTCTGAAACTTTGGGCACTGAGGAGCTCAGGGAGAGAGGGTGGAGGGGGTTGGAGGTGGCTCAGCACAGGCCTGCAGATGCCCCCTGGGCACAAACAGACTGGGTACTGTGAACAGCATGTTTGTGACAGGAGGCAGACAGGTTCCTGGGCAGAAAGGGTTGGGTGGCAGTGAAACCCCACCTTCAAGCCAGGAACAGCCTGAAGCCCGGGGGGCTGGGCTGCTGGTTCTGGGTGGAGTCCATAGCCTGGAGTGAGAATTTATGGTGCGTTTTCCAGGCCTGCCCATGGCTGCCCATGGACCAATCAGTTGGCAGTTCTGCCCTCCTGAACCCATAAAAATCCCAGGACTCAGCCAGACTCACACAGAGGTAGAGATTATCAGCTGCAGGAAGGAGCTGCCCGCTGCAGGTTTCCTCCCTGCTGAGAGCTGGATCCTAGCTGGATGACCTGTCGGCGGAAAGGATCGAATCACTTCTGGTCTCGTAGAAGCTGTTCTGTGAAGCTACTCTCCACCTTACTCACCCTCCAGTTGTCTGTGTACCTCATTCTTCCTGGACACGGGACTCAGTACCCACTAAATGGCAAGACTGAAACAGCTGTAACAGAAACAGGGCTGAAACACACCCACCCATTCGCCACGTTGTGGGTGACGAGAAGGAGAGAAGACCTGCAGCCTGAGAACCCAGACCTCAGGGCTCTCTAAGCCAGAACTGTGACATACTGTAACAACCTCTTTGAGGCACTGCAGTTTCTGGGATCTGCAAGCTTTTGGGCACCACTGCATTCCCCTTGTCCAGATCTTGGTGCCCACAGCAGAAGTCACTTGCAGTACATCTGGTACATCTGGTACAGCTGCAGCCTTCTTTGTGCAGAAGAATTGTGTTATTTGAGTTGTTTCTTGTTCATGGAAAGAAGGATGGAAATGGATTCTTCATAGTGGTAATAACAGGAATAAAAACTGAGAAGTATAAACAGGTACACTGGAGGGTGCATATCTATAGTGTATAATGTGAAACAAAGCAGGATAGGTATGTTGAGACACCACATGGGTGAAAAATAGGACTTATCTTTCTCTGTTTTATTGTCCTTATAGACTAGTGATTCTCAATTAGAGGCACTTTTGTCCCTGTGGGACACTGCAATGTATGAAAGCAAATGTCTCAGGGATGGGGTGCCCTGGTATAGAAGTGAGTATCCAGGGATTCTGCTAAATATCCTATGATAAACAGGTCAGCACCCTTCCCACTCCCAAAATAATTTTCCAACCCAAAATTTCAACAGTCCAAGAATAAGAAATCTTGGAGTAGACCAATGGTCTCCAAAATGAGATATTTGAACCTGACAGGTGATGAAAGAATACATGAAGGTTCGGAAATAAAACTGTAGAAGTTTATAGTTCATCTCATTTTAAAAACTCTTTTGAAGGTAGATTTTGTAGCATACAAAGTATACATTTGTAATGCATGTGTGAGAGTTAATACCAGTGTCAACTTGATTGGATTGAAAGATACTAAATATCGATCCTGGATGTGCCAAAGGAGATTAACATTTGAGTCAGTGGGCTGGGAAAGGCAGGCCGACCCTTAATTTGGGTAGGCACCATCTAATCAGCACAGCTAGAATATAAGCAGGCACAAAAATGTGAAAAGAGAGACTAGCCTAGCCTCCCAGCCTACATCTTTCTCCCATGCTGGATGCTTCCTACCCTTGAACATCAGACTCCAAGTTCTTTGGTTTTGGGACTCAAACTGGTTCTCCTTGCTCCTCAGCCAGCAGATGGCCTATTGTGGGACATTGTGATCGTGTGAGTTAATACTTAATATAAACTCCATACATATATATGGAAAACATATATATATGCATTCCGGAATACATATATATATATTTTCCATTAGTTCTGTCCCTCTAGAAAACCCCAATACACATTTTGTTACCAGGAGTGGTTCTGGAGAAACAAAATAATGGAGTTCATTCTTTGGTTTTGGGGTTTCTGGAGTTGGCTACTTAATATGATTAGACCCCAAAATGCTAAGGAATCTATTTCTAATAGTATGGAGAACACTGATAGTCTTGGCATGAACCGTTTAGAGAGTTATGCAAAATAAATGTATTTGACACTCCTGTTTCATTGCTTCTTAGAGGCAAGGAGTTTGGTGATTCTAAACATAATACCTTTGACCATATGTGGAAAAAGATGGAACATAATGAAGTGGTTGGTTGCTCCTAAGTTCAGTGGACAAAGTGATGAAAGAAAATGATGAACTTGGGGTTCTATCCCCTTGCTTCAAAAGCAGATGTGGAGCCTCAACATAGAGTTGGATCCGGGTGTGTTTATTGATTTGGGCCTGCTCAGTAGAAACTCTGCATTTAATGTTGCAGCTCGGGGAGTTAAAAAAGGTTCTAATAGTTTATTTGCTTGGTTAGCTGAAATATCGATTAAAAGATGGCCAACTGTGAGTGAGCTGGAAATGCCTGATCTCCCTTAGTTTAATATAGAAGAAGGGATCCAAAAGCTTAGGGAGATTGGGATGGTGGAGTGGATTAGTTACTTTGACCTACTAATCCTAGCAGGGAGGGTCCAGAAGATATAACCTTGACCAATGCCTTGTGAAATAGATTTCTGAGGGCTGCTCCTGCATATTTGAAGAGCCCTGTAGTTGTTCTACTTGTTTGTAAAATCTAACAGTGGGAACCACAGTCACTCAATCACAAAATTTAAATACATGGGAGTAATTGGATCTCGAGGTGTCAGGGGCCAAGTGGTGACACTCAACCATCAAAGGCTAGGTGGGCGTAGCTACCTTAATGGACAGCAGAGGCAAAGCAGCAATCAGAATAGTCTGACTCATGTAGAGCTCTGGCATTGGCTAATGAATCATAGTGTTCCTAGAAGTGAAATTGATAGGAAGCTTACTGCATTCCTACTTAATTTACACAAGCAGAAAACTTCTAGGTCAAATGGACAAAAGATTAATTTGAATTATAAAAACAGAGAATCACTGCCCCTCAATCAATTTCCAGACTTGAGCCAGTTTACAGAAACAGAACCCCTTGAATGAAGGGGAGGCCGGGTCCCCTTGAGGAAGGACCCCACTACATTACCAATAATTTCTGCAGTGAATCTTTCTCCCTTCCTTCCCTAAGAAGACCTCCAGTCTTTTACCAGAGTAACTGTGCACTGGGGAAAGGAAAATGATCAGACATTTCGGGGACTACCAGATACTGGTTCTGAGCTGACATTGATTCCAGGTGACCCAAAATGTTATTGTGGTCCTCCAGTTAAAGTAAGGCCTTATGGAGATCAGGTAATTAATGGATTTTTAGCTCATGTCTGACTTACAGTGGGTCCCCGGACTCATCCTGTGGTCATTTCCCCAGTGCCAGAATGCATAACTGGCATAGACATACTTACCAGCTGGCAGAACCTCCACATTGGATCCCTGACTCATAGGGTGAGGGCTGTTATGGTGGAAAAGGCCAAATGGAAGCCATTAGAACTACCTCTATCTAGAAAAATAGTAAGGACAATATAGCATCCCTGGAGGGACTGCAGAGATTAGTACCACCATCAAGGACTTAAAAGTTGCAGGGATGGTGATTCCCATCACATCCCTGTTCAACTCTCCCATTTGACCTGTGCAAAAGACAGATGTATCTTGGAGAATGACAGTGGATTATCGTAAGCTTAACCAAGTGGTGACTCCAGCTGCAGCTGCTGTACCAGATGTGGTTTCATTACTTGAGCAAATTAATACCTATCCCAGTACTTGATATGCAGTCATTGACTTGGCAAATACCTTTTTCTCCATTCCTGTCCATAAGGCCCACCAGAAGGAATTTGCCTTCAGCTGGCAAGGCCAGCAATATACCTTCACTGTCCTACCTCAGGGGTATATCAACTCTCCAGCTCTGTGTCATAATCTTATTCGGAGAGACCTTGATCACTTTTCACATCCACAAGATATCACATTGGTCCATTACATTGATGACATTATGCTGATTGGATCCAGCGAGAAAGAAGTAGCAAACACATTGGACTTACTGGTGAGATATTTGCAGGCCGGAGAGTGGGAATAAATCTGATTAAAATTCAGGGACCTTCTACCTCAGTAAAATTTCTAGGGATGCAGTGGTATGGGGCCTGTCAAAATAGTCCTTCTAAGGTGAAGGGTAAGTTGCTGCCTTTAGCCCTCCTACAACCAAGAAAGAAGCACAACACCTAGTGGGCTTATCTGGATTTTGGAGGCAACACATTCCTCATTTGGGTGTGTTACTCTAGCCCATTTATCAAGTGACCCTAAAGGCTGCCAGTTTTGAGTGACATCTAGAACAGGAGAAGGCTGTGCAACAGGTCCAGGCTGCTGTGCAGCTGCTGTGCCACTTGAGCCATATGACCCAGCAGATCCAACGGTGCTTGAGGTGTCAGTGGCAGATAGTGATGCTATCTGGAACCTTTGGCAGGCTCCCATAGGTGAATTACAGCGGAGGCCTCTAGGGTTTTGGAGCAAGGCCCTGTCATCTTCTGCAGATAACTACTCTCCTTTTGAGAGATAGCTCTTGGCCTGTAACTGAGCTTTGGTGGAAACTGAATGTTTGACTATGGGTCATCAAGCATCAAGTCACCATGCGACCTGAACTGCCTATCATGAACTGGGTGCTTTCTGACCCATCTAGCCATAAAGTGGGTTGTGCACTGCAGCATTCCATCATCAAATGGAAGTGGTATATATGTGATCAGGCTCGAGAAGGTCCTGAAGACACAAGTAAATTACACGAAGAAGTGGCTGAAATGCCCAGTGTCTCCACTCCTGCCACCCTGCCTTCTCTCTTCCAACCTGCACTGATGGCTTCATAGGGAGTTCCCTATGATCAGCTGACAGAGGAAGAGAACACTAGGGCCTGGTTTACAGGTGGTTCTGCACGATATGCAGGCACCACCCAAAAGTGGACAGCTGCAGCACTACAGCCCCTTTCTACAACATCCCTGAAGGACAGCAGTGAAGGGAAATCTTCCCAGTGGGCAGTACTTCGAGCAGTGCACTTGGTTGTGCACTTTGCATGGAAGGAGAAATGGCCAGATACGTGATTGTATACTGATTCATGGGCTGTAGCCAATGGTTTGGCTGGATGGTCAGGGACTTGGAAGAAGCATGATTGGAAAATCGGTGACAAAGAAATTTGGGAAGAGGTATGTGAATGGACCTCTCTGAGTGGTCAAAAACTGTGAAGATATTTGTATCCCATGTGAGTGCTCATCAGTGGGTGACCTCAGCAGAGGAGGATTTTAACAATCAAGTGGATGAGCCGTCTTGTGGACACCACTCAGCCTCTTTCCCCAGTAACCCTTGTCATTGCACAATAGGCCCATGAACACAGTGACCATGATGGCAGGGATGGAGGTTATGCATGGGCTCAGCAACATTGACTGTCACTCACCAAGGCTGACCTGGTTACCGCCACTGCTGAGTGCCCGATTTGTCAGCAGCAGAGACCAACACTAAGCCTTTGTTGTGGTCCCATTCCTCAGGGTGATCAACCAGCTACCTGGTAGCAGATTGATTCTATTCGACCTCATCCATCATGGAAAGGGCAGAGGTTTGTCCTCATGAAATAGATATTTACTCCAGATACGGGTTTGCATATCCTGCACACAATGCTTCTGCCAAGACTACCATCCGTGGACTCATGGAGTGCCTTCTCCACCATCATAGTATTCCATCCAGCATTTCTCCTGACCGAGGTACTCACTTTATGGCTAAAGAAGTGTGGCAGTGGGCTCATGCTGATGGAATTCACTGGTCTTACCATGTTTCCACCATCCTGAAGCAGCTGGATAGATAGAATGGTGGAATGGCCTTTTAAAGTCACAATTACAACAGCAACTAGGTGACAATATTTTGCAAGGCTGGGGCAAAGTTCTCCAGAAAG
This sequence comes from Colobus angolensis palliatus, assembly GCF_000951035.1. NCBI lineage: Eukaryota > Metazoa > Chordata > Mammalia > Primates > Cercopithecidae > Colobus > Colobus angolensis. The sequence continues at coordinate 1,383,677 of NW_012115178.1, forward strand.
CTGTGTATGCTCTGAATAACAGTCCGATATATGTTACTGTTTCTCCCATAGCCAGGATTAATGGGTCCAGGAATCAAGGGGTAGAAGTGGAAGTGGCACCACGCACCATCACCCCTAGTGATCCACTAGCAAAATGTTTGCCTCCTGTTCCTGCAACATTCTGTTCTGCTGGCCTAGAGGTCTTAGTTCCAGAGGGAGGAATCCTGCCACCAGGAGACATAGAAATGATTCAATTAAACTGAAAGTTAAGATTGCCACCTGGACACTTTGGGCTCCTGCTACCTTTAAGTCAACAGGCTAAGAAGGGAGCTACAGTGTTGACCAGGGTGACTGACCCGGACTATGAAAATGAAATCAACCTACTATTCCACAACAGAGGTAAGGAAGAGTATGCATAGAATACAAGAGATCCATTAGGGTGTCTGTTAGTATTACCATGCTCTGTGATTAAGGTCAGTGGGAAACTACAACGGTCCCATCCAGGCAGAACTACAAATGACACAGCCCCTTCAGGAATGAAGGTTTGGGTCACTCCACCAGGAAAGAAACCACAACCTGCTGAGGTGCTTGCTGAAGACAAAGGAAATACAGACTGGGTAGTAGAAGAAAATAGTCATTGATAACAGTTATGACAACGTGACCAGCTGCGGAAACGAGGACTATAACTACCATGAGTATTTCCTCCTTATTTTGTTGAAAACATGTTTGTGCATGTACACACTTGCACCAAGAAAATATCTTCATTTTATTCCCTTTCTCTTTTATCATGTGACAGAAGATTTATTGACTTCACATTAGCATTTAAGTATTGTTCACTTTATGTAATAGTATTTGGGTTGGGGATTGGTGTGATTCCGATTGTATGAAGTATAGTTATATTATGTTAGGTATAATTATGATCTAGTATTGTCTTTATTTGAAGACTATGTACGATCTCAGGAGATGTATACTGGTTCAAGTTGACAAGCAGAGAGCTTGTGATGGTTAATAATGAGTGTCAGCTTGATTGGATTGAAGGATACAAAGTATTGATCCCAGGTGTCTGTGAGGTTGTTGCCAAAGGAGATTAACATTTGAGTCAGTGAGCTGGGAAAGGCAGACCCGCCCTTAATCCGAGTGGGTACAATCTAATCAGCTGCCACCACAGCTAGAATATAAACAGGCAGAAAAATGTGAAAAAAGAGACCGGCCTAGCCTCCCAGCCTATATCTTTCTCCCGTGCTGGATGCTTCCTGCCCTCCAACATCGGACTCCAAGTTCTTCACTTTTGGAGCTCACACTGGCTCTACTTGCTCCTCAGCCTGCAGATGGCCTATTGTGGGACCTTGTGATTGTGTGAGATAATACTTAATAAACTCCCCTATGTGTGTGTGTGTATATGTATGTTTATATATATATGTGTGTGTGTGTATGTATATGTATATACATGAATGATTAGTTCTTTCCCTCTAGAGATCCCTAATACAGCATATGTGTGTAAACAAAAAATAAAATTCTAAGACTTCCAACCAACTGCATGGATGTTTCCTCTTAGCCAAGGGCATTTCAAAATCAACCTAAAAATGTAGTTCAAGCCATGAAGGGGAGTCAATATTGGACATGCCCCATTGTATCCTCCTCCCTTTGGAATTCAGGCACAGCTGACCATCATTCACATTAAAACGGAACTCTTAAGACTGTTGAAACAGATTTTTTTTGGAGTGAAAAAACACGAAATTCCAATCTGATTCTAGTGTAGCAACACATGACAGACAGCAAACCCTTAACAAATTTGAAGTATTTCACCCAAAACTATACTTATTTGGCATATTTTGAAATTGGCCCTGCAAAGCTTTCTCTTGTCAGAAAAACCTGAATTATACAGAGAACACCCATTCCTTTCCAGGTCTTTTCTCTAATCCAGGAGAGAATTAACCAAAGTCTGGCATCATGTTAGGCCTGAAAGAGCTCTGAAACCTGCTACCTGGAGGCTTCATATGCGTGATGAAACCTTTAACACAGATATTCTATTCTAATGATTACAGGTCTTAAGTAATAACTCTTTTAACCAATTGCCAATCAGAAAACCTATGACCTATGACCTAGAAGGCCCCTCTTCCACTCCCCTCCCCACCTTCGACTTGCCTTGCCTTTCCACACACAACCAATGTACATCTTACGTGCATTGACTGATGTCTCATGTCTCACATATATATAATATATATATACATATATATATATAACACCAAACTGTAGCCTGACCACCCTGGCATGTGTTCTCAGGATCGCCTGGGGTTGTATAATGGGCATTGGTCACTCATATTTGGCTCAGAATAAATCTCTTCAATAAATAAATAAATACAGAGATTGACTATTTTCATCAACATATTCAACTTATAAATATCTCCATATATGTTTATGTTGCCTGTTCTACTTTTTTAAAAGAATGGGGTACACAGTCAAAATTTGTAGTCCCTCATTTTAGAAAATTAAAAGTCACAAATTAAGCGAATAGGTTATCAAAACAACAAGTGGTGGTAATGTGGGGGTCTGATGAAAACAAAGGAGATGCTGGAGGCATGCACTTGCTGCAATATTCCAGGCAAAAAATCAAAAGAACATGATCTGGGAGATCAATTTAAGACACATTTTTTTGAAATAAATTCAACAATTATTTTTGGGTTACAGATAGGGTTTGAAAACTGAATAAGAAGATGTTGGGAAGTAACTCCAAAGTTTCCAGTTGAGACATCTCATTGTTCTTTCTGCATTGTATTTTAGATGATTGTTTGCAAGTCACCCTGATTTCTGTAAAGGGAGAGCTAGAGTTTTAATTATCTTGGAAAGTGGTGGATGAGGTCACAATTTAAAAGGACTCTGATGAGAACTTGTGGATGGTGAAGGTACAATCAGAGATGAAACGTGAGAGGAAATTTAGTAGTATCTTTTATTTGACAGAGTATATGTGTTTGTCTTGGTCATTTTGATTTGTAGTCAAAATTTGGTAAATTATGTCAAGTAGAGATTTGGAGACTATTTGTCTGCTCATCTGAAGCTAGAAGGAAAGGTTTTAGTAAGTGACTAAGGAGAAGATAATGTTCGTATTATTTTTGAAATGTCGTGAATTATCCTACACAGTTTTCCTTGATCACCACAAAGTAACCAAGGGTGAGGAGAGAAGAAAGTGTTTAGATTATTGCAGAGCTGGGGATTGAAATACACGGAAAATAATACAAGATTTAGAAATTAAAATAACATCAGAAAGATTAGTAGGTGTGATTTCAGGCTATAGAAACAAGAGGGGAAGAAAACAGGCTTTTATTAAGTTAAGAGAATAGAGGAGATTTGCAGGCAAGTTCTTGGTGAAGAACAGTCCAGTTAGAGTAATGCGTAATCATAGATTGTGGTCCAAGAGCACCATTCCTGGGTTTACAAATCTAGTTTGAACATTTTTATTTTTGTAAATCTACATAGAAGATTATAAAAAATATCAACACACACACGCACACACACACACACAAATCCTATAAAAGAAATTTGGAAAACAAACCATTCATGACAAAGAATGAGGAGAAAACGTAATGGAAAGTAATTTACTATTTGGTCTTAATAAACGCCTTCTTCTCCTAAATTTTTCTCTTCCTACATAGTTTCAATAGCAATAAGTATGTTTTATCTGGTCTTCCAGATTTCTCAGTGAACACCCCCCACAAAAAAATTCTTTAAGTCCAATCCTGCAACTGTATTTTCTCAAATGGTGATGGAATAAAAGAGAGGGATGGGGGAGAGTGAAATTCATCATAGACACATTTGCTGAAAAAGTCTGGCAGATGAACAAAACATGATTTTTTGAGAGGCTCTGTAATGGATAGTTCTTTTTTCTCACTTATGTACTTATGTGAAACTAGGAAAGACAGTAAAGTGCAAAAAAAAATCTACCAACTTAAAAAAATTACAAAATCTTAGCAGCTTTGCCTGTAGAGACTTATAGTTAAGTTATCCAAATGCTCTTAAAGCTGCCTTTTTATTTTCTTTCATTTTGACACTATAATATAATGTTTCATTTTCAAAATCAGAATGTGAATCAGATAGATGCAGTAAATTGATAAATTCTACATCTGTGATTTTCTCTTCAATAGTAGAAATAATGTCATATCTTAAGGTCAAAGATTATTACCATAAATCATTAAAACCACTGAGTTTCAAATATTTTTCTTATTTTCTAAAGGAAGAGGCCAAGAAGCATATTTAAATTTTTAACATTTTTTCCACACTTAGTTGGGCTACATTTTTATTTTTAAAGCAAAATTAAACAAATATGTCCACTTTAGGGAGATTCTATAAACCATTCAATTCAGTTTAGGTTAACAAGAAATTGAAATCCATAATAAAATATGTTGTTGAATTGTCATTTTACTTACTGATTTCTTCATAGCTTTTTACATATTTTGAATACTTTCCTCACATTATTTTGGAAAGGAAAATATGGTTGTTTTTTTTTTATTTTTTAAAAAAGGCTTTTTGATGCTAACAAATAAGCTTATCCTTCTGGTATACACAAGACGGCATATTGAAGACACTTTTTCTTAATAACATCTACTGGTAATCATTTAGAAATTGTGGATCTCTATTGAGGCATATAATAAGCTACCACTGAAACAGAAAGATTGCTAGATTATCTCATCGACAGAGTTCACTATTTTAGTGCTGTTCCCCCAAATAGCTATCCACAATTTACTTTTAGGGCTATATGCCCTAAACTATTTATGTGATTGCCAAGTACAAATTGTTCTGATATTCATACTGTGTTGTAGGGCACATTGCTCTGTTGAAAAGAGGTTTCCTAAGGAATCTGTTTGTTTTATTGGAATTCTGGTGTTTTTAATGTTTCTTTTAATGAGATGATGAGTTTATGGTTGAGGTTGTGACAAGAGTTCAAAGTCTTTTCGTTGGAATAAAGATTGCCGGCCCGGCCCGATGGCTCACGCCCAGCACTTTGGGAGGCCGCTGAGGGCGGATGACGAGGTCAGGAGATCGAGACCATCCTGACCACCACGATAAAATTGTGTCTCTACTAAAAAATGTACAAGAAAATTAGCCGGGTAAGGTGGTGGGGAGCTACTTGGGAGGCTGTAGCAGGAGAATGGCGTGAACTCGGGAGGCGGAGGTTGCAGTGAGCCGAGATGGCGCCACTGCACTCCAGCCTGGGCCACAGAGCGAGACTCTGCCTCGGAAAAAAAAAGAGAGAGAGAGAGAGAGAGAGAGAGAGAGAGAGATTGCCTCTCCAGAGCTGACAAAATCCTTCAGTGTCATTGAAGCTCTTTCTCTGGCTGTAGATACAATGCAGAATAAAGCTTTGAGACAGTGGAAATGACTTGCTCTTTGGAGATTTCTTCACATTTCTGCCTCTACCCTAGGGGGCAAGTCTTGTATATCAGCTTCAGAACAGGAACCTGACTGTCCAATCTAGATTGTTAATCTTATTTGCCAAACCAAAATATAAACCAAGAAATGGAGCATCTAACAAGCTAATTATAATCTAATCAGCTATTGAAATTTCAGTCAAAAAATAACACAAAGATTTCCCCTTAACAGAATGGAAATATTAAGGTGCAGTTTATGTATTGGAAAAATGAAGGCAATTATGAGACAAGAAGGCTCTCAGAGGTTTCAAAAGAAAAAAATGTTGAGAAAATGTTGAAGTGGGAGAAGGTTTGCACTTTTTTTATTTCCAGAGATGAAATATAATACTGGCTTGTTATAGGGATCATCTGAATCTGGGGGCATATGAAAGCAAGTATTATAAATGCCATCCTGAAACAGGTAGTCTTCAGCCATAAGGGGTAGTTTGGTTAATATTTGGGAAATACTACTCATTTAGTCTTTCCCTTATACGTAAGTCACAAAGTACTAAAAGAAAGACTTGGAATGATAAAAAAGCATGGCATATTTAGCAAAGCAGATATGTAGCCTTCAAGAGGTATAGATTTAAAAAGAGTAAAGTTGAATGAACTAGTCATTTTAGCTTGTTATTAAAATAAGAAACTGAACAAATGGCTGGATTTCTGAAAATGCTAAATTCAAATCCTGATTTGATAAAATACTTGAGTTTTTTAACTTAAGGAAATCATTTAAATCTTAATCTGTAAATGAAGAAAAAAAAAGAACTGCTCTCACTATATAAGGATTTTGTGGAGAAATATGCAAGAACAACATGCCACACAAATGCTAAATAATAGCAACAAGGGTGGTAATACTGCCAAATGAAACTTCTTTTTTGTCAATTAGTTTAATGTCAAGATTGAATCATTTCAAACGCTCACATAACAGGACTTTACTAATCACTATGAAGCACGGCCCAGGCCAGGGAAATCCATATGTCTTTTCAGTTCCCAGATCGGCAGTGCACAGATTTTTGAAATTGCTTTTGCTAATGTCCATAAGTAGACAACACTAGACAAATAATGCTCTCAGAGTTTTATGGTTTCACGGTTTTTTTCTTCCCTACTTTTTATTTCTATGCTCCCTGTCATACCAAGGAGTGTAACCTGCTGCTTAAAATGGTGTTTAATAGCATATAGTAACTCTCAATTCAAATTCATGAAAAGTAGTAGGCACAGAGGAACGTTTCAGAATTTTTACTTTTTTTTCTCTTCTTAACTAAGAATTTGGACATGAGTTCTTTTACTTTTGAATTCATCTAAGAGATGCTTCATGTCTAATGTTTAAGCAACCTATTTTTTTTCTTTTTAGTCTCACCTGAATGCTGACAGAAAATCTATTATTGTTTCTAACTTAGTAGAGAAAATGTAACATAATAACTAGTGTATGACCATGTATGAGAGGCTCATTTTTATTTCCTTGAGAATAAAAACCAGGAGTGTGCTAATGGAAAAGGTAAATAGTTCATCATTTTGTTTCTGAGAATTGTTTAGGAAAGGTTTAGATTCTTTGGGAGAAGTCTTCTCGAATAAAAATAAGGGAGGGTGCGCTTTAGGTGAAATAGTCTGTAATTTAAACCTGACATCTCTGTGTAAAAATTCTGTGACTTTAACAGAGTTCAGTTTCCTCATCCACAAAGTTAGGGATAATAATATATATTTCCATTAGTAAACTAGCGTATGTGAATGCACCTTATAGTAGATGGAGCAGCAAAATGGCAGGGAAGGCCAAAAATGGTCAATTATCAGCAAATTTAAGTGATTTCTAATATATAGGAAAGGCTCAAATTGTATTAGCTAAAACCCAAAATGCTTTCTTCTTTCTTTGTCTATTGTTTTCTTCTCAAAGTTATTTGCACATACAAGCATACTTCAGAGATATTGCAAGTCCAGTTCTAGACTATAGCTATAAAGTAAATATCACAATAACATGTGTCATGAATATTTTGGTTTCCCAGTGTATTCAAAAGTTATATTTATACTATACTATAGCTCTTTAGGTATGCAATGGCATTATGCCTAAAAATGTATGCACCTTAATTAAAAATATCTTATTGCTAAAAATTGCTAGCAATCATGTGAACCTTCAGCAAGTTGTAATTGCTTTGCTGGTGGAGGGTCTTCCCACAATGTGGATCTGGCTGCTGACTGATCCGGGTCGTGGTTGCTAAAGGTTGGGATGACTGTGGCAATTTGTTAAAATAAGACAACAATGAAGTTTGCTGCATTAATTGACCGTTCGCTAAAGGTTTATCTGTAGTATGTGATGCTGTTAGCTAACATTTCACTCACAGAACCTCTTTATAAACTAGAGTCAATCCTTTCAATCCTTGCTGCTCTTTTATCAACTCAGTTTATGTAATAGTCTAAATCCTTTGTTGTTGTTTCAATAATGTTTGCAGCAAATATATTTACCAGTAGTAGATTCTATCTCAAGAAACCACTTTCTCTGCTAATCCATAAGAAGCAACTCCTCATCTTTTGAAGTTTATCATGAGATTGCAGCAATTCAGTCATATCTTTACGCTCCACTTCTAATTCTAGTCCTCTTGCCATTTCTATAATATCTGCAGTTAATTCCTCCACTGAAGACTTGAGTCCCCCAAAGCCATCCACGAGGGTTGAAATCAACTTCTTCCAAACTCCTGTTCGTGTTGATATTTTGACCTCTTCCCATGAATCACAAGTGCTGTTAATGGTGTCTAGAATGGTGAATTCTTTCTAGAAGATTTCCAATTTACTTTGCCAAACTTCATCAGAGGAATTACTCTCTGTGGCAGCCCACAAACCAAGGAGTTGTTTCAACTTTCAAATCTTACAATTTAAGACATGCATGTTATGAGACTACAGCTGCCATAGAGAATATATGAGTAATGTGACTCTCTAAATCAAAAGCTAGAGATGATTAAGCTTAGTGAGGAAGACATGTCAAAAATTGCTGTTATGTTAGCAGGCATAAAATAACATTAATATCCTTGTATATCTTCATCAGAGCTTTTGGAAAACCCAGTCCATTGTTAATAATCAATTACGTTTTGCAAAGAATCTTTTTTTTTTTTTTTTTGAGGAGTAGAACTTAAACTATTAAGCCTTGCCGTAAACACATATGCTGTCATCCGTACTCATTTTTCCATTTATATAGCACAAGCAGAGTATATTTCACATAATTCTCAAGGGTCGTAGGATATTTAGAATGGGAAACGAGCTTTGGCTTCAACTTAAAGTCACCAGCTGCATTAACCCCTAAGAGAGTCAGCCTGTCCTTTGAAGCTTTGAAACCAGGCAATTTTCCTCTCTAGTTATGAATGTCCTAGATGGCATCTTCCTCCAATAGGAGACTGTTGTGTCTTCATTGAAAATCTGTTGTTTAGTAGAACCAATTTCATTAGTAATCTTACCTAGATCTTCTGGATAACTTGCTGCAGATTCTACATCAGCATTTGTTGCTTTACACTGTACTTTTATGTTATGGAGATGGCTTCTTTCTCTATACCTCATAAACCAACCTCGGCTAGCTTCCAATTTTTCTTCTGCAACTTCCTCACCTCTCTCAGCCTTCACAGAATTGAAGTAAGTTAGAGTCTTGTTCTGGAATAGGCTTTGGCTTAAGGGAATATTGCAGCTGGTTTGATCATCAGCCTTGATCACTAAAACTTACTCTATGTCAGCAATAAGGCATTTCCTTTTCTTATCATTCGTTTGTTCACTGGAGTAGCCCTTTTCATTTCCTTCAAGAATGTTTCCTTTGCATTCACATCTTGGCTGTTTTATCCAAGACGCCTAGCTTTTGGCCTTTCTCAGCTTTGATGTGTCTTCCTCACTAAGCTTAATCATCTCTAGCTTTTGATTTAGAGAGTCACATTACTCTTTTTCACTTCCACACTTAGACACTTAGGTGCGACACTTCCACACTTAATAATAACCTTACAGTTATTAATAACTTTACTTAATAGCCATAAGGTTATTAATTGACCTAATTTCAATATTACTGTTTCTCAGGAAATAGGGAGGCCCAGAGAGAGAGAGAGAGAGAGAAACGGGGCATTGTGGGTCCATGGATCATTCAGAACATGAGCAACATTTATAGAATACATTGACAGTCTTATGTGGATGTAGTTTGCAGTACCCCAAAACAATTACAATAGTAACATTAAAGATCATTAATCACAGATCACATAAAAGATATATTATTAATAATAAAGTTTAAAACATTGCAAGAATTATTAAAATGTGACACAGAGACATGAAGACAGCACATGCTGTTGGAATCACAGTACTGATGGACTTGCTCGACACAGGGGTGCCACAAGTCTCCAATTTGTGAAAATCACAATATCTGCAAAGCACAATTAAGCAAAGTACAATAAAATGAGGTATGTCCGTAAATATATTCTTTCAAAAACTCTTCATCTTTCTGTAAATTATAATTGTCTGATCAAAGTACATCTCAGTGGATATACATATAATCATAAAAAATATGATTAAAGAAGAAAGTAGGCTTAGAGTTTGTCCCTTGTCCAAATTCACTTAAATGGATCCACAGATAATCATGCTTGCTAATATTTTCTAATAATTTGCAGTTTGTTCTCCTTTTGTTATGTTTGGAAATATGAGCGTTAGATAGCATGACTGTGTGTTCAGACTGCCAAATGCCAATAGGAGCAGACTGCACAGCAAGAGAAGTGCGTTTGTTTGACAACGTGTTATACACTATTGATAATGATTTTGAAATTAAAGTTGATACTCTTGCCTTTAGCTCAGTGATATGAAGTTTTAAAATTGTCTTTAATTTCAATTAAAGAGCAATGGTTAGTGCTGTTGTTTATGTTCATCCCTCCTGTCAGTGTATGTGTGTAATTATAACATGTAAGGTTTTAGTCTCCCAAATGTTTTTGAATTTTATCCAGAACAACATATTTCTTAAGGTATTTGCATTTGTTCAGTGGAGACTGAATGACACTGCTTGTTTTCTTGATTAAATAGTGTTTACTCACAGTCTCTTATTTCTCTGTTCTTTATTACTAAGTCGGGCCCACTCATCATCATAGCCAGTGATAGAGTTCAGCATGAACCCACAGGACTTTGGGGTTTTATTTCTAGGATCTTTCAATGATTCTTCAATAACTCAGATTCTTAATGCTCATGTTAAGCGTTATAGGGAATTTGGGGGGAAAAAGAGCTAGGATTCTTTCTACCAATATGCAAATTGTTTAGCAGTTTACAAATGTCAGATTCTAGGAGTGAATGATTTTCATTTTCATCACAAGAGTTTTGCTAGCTAATACATGAAGATAATTGTACTTGTTTCATACTTGAAACCAATACCTCAGATCATGGAAAAGGCTATAGGGAAGCATATGAAGAAAGATTATTAATTCGAATGTGTGTTTGTTGTTGCATGCATTTGTCTACTCTCAGGACAAAAGCACGACATCTTGTTTTGATTAGAAGAAATTGTCAGATTTCAGTGAGAACCAAAGTGATACAAAGGGAGAATTTTTACATTAGGTTGTTCTCCATGAATCACCCCAGAGAGAGTTGCTAGGATGCTGATAGTAATTGTAGGTTGTCATCTCAGGTTTTTGAGAATTAATCCACACAGTCTACAGTGTTTTTATGAATCATCATAGACATACTCAGGAGATCTCTAATATCCCCTCATAGGAATCTGGTAGGAGAATCCTCACATTACTAGGTGGCTAATAGTTAAGAATTACTAAGGATATGGCAAGGAGAATAGGGCTTCACTATTCAAGTTTTGCTTCCCTCCTATTGAAAGGTGAAGCCAGTTGGACTTCCTGGGTCGAGTGGGGACTTGGAGAATTTTTCTGTCTAGCTTAAGGATTGTAAACGCACCAATCAGCACTCTGTAAAAATGTACCAATGAGTGCTCTCTGTCTAGCTTAAGGATTGTAAACGCACCAATCAGCACTCTGTAAAAACACACCAGTCAGCGCTCTGTGTCTAGCTAAAGGATTGTAAATGCAACAATCAGCACTCTGTGTCTAGCTAAAGGATTTTAAATGCACCAATCAGCACTCTGTAAAAACCCACCAATCAGCACTCTGTGTCTAGCTAAAGGATTGTAAAACTCCCAATCAGCACTCTGTAAAATACAGCAATCAGCACTCTATAAAATGGACCAATCAGCAAGATGTGGGCAGAGTCAAATAAAGCTGGCCACCCCAGCCAGCAGCGGCAACCTTCTTGGGTCTCCTTCTATGCTGTGGAAGCTTTGGTCTTTCGTTCTTCCCAATAAATCTTGCTGCTGCTCACTCTTTGGGTCTGCACTACCTTTATGAGCTGTAACACTCACCACAAGGGTCTGCAGCTTCATTCCTGAAGTCAGCAAGACCATGAACCCACCAGGAGGAACAACAACTCCAGATGCACCACCTTTATGAGCTGTGACACTCACTGCCAAGGTCTGAGGCTTCACTCCTGAAGTCAGCAAGACCACGAACCCAACGGAAGGAAGGAAGAAACTCCAGACACATCAGAAGGAACAAACTCCAGACACACTATCTTTAAGAACTGTAACACTCACCGTGAAGGTCCACGGCTCCATTCTTGAAGTCAGCGAGACCAAGAACCCACCAGAAGGAACCAATTCCGGAGACAATATTACAAAAGACAATTTAAAATGCATATACTTCATAGAGGTATTTAGCTTAGAAAAACGTGTATACCCACTAATCGAGAACTTTTTATAGGAGAGCTTACTAACTAAATAGCCATTTTCCTTTTACCAAACTTGCAACTTTGTAGCTAGAGGCACTAAGTATGGTTCTTACCAATCAGATGTGGGCAGAAGTGTATTAAGAGGCTTCCACTTTTGTTTCATTGTCATAAAATAAAAACAAAGCCACAGGAGAGAAAACCCTTTCCCAGCTTCCTTTTCTGTGAACATGGCAGTCCTAGATCCCAGAATCGGAACCCACTGCATAATTTTGAGAGCAACCCCTCCTGATAACAATGAAGTTGCAAGGTTTTAGTAGAAGGAGACTATGTTCTTAGTGGCATTGTCTGGCCACCATGCTGTCCCTGGACTGCCGTTCTTGGGAATGCTGCTTGTTAAATGCAAACAAACCCCTTTCTTGTTTAAGCTATTATTGATCATATTTTTAATTTCCAGTAGCTGAAAATATTCCTGCTGAAACAGCCCTCACCATTCCATTCTCTACACTAGCGGTTTTCAGACTAGAGAGTGAATGAGATCACGTGAAGGACTTGCTAAAACATGGATTGCTGTGTCAAAGGTGAATGAGATGATTAACATTAGATGTCAACTTGATTGAAGGATGCCTAAATGCCTGATAAAGTATTGTTTCTGGGTGTGTCTATGAGGGTGTTGCCAGAGGAGATTGATATTCAAGTTGTGGACTGAGAGAGGGAGACCCACCCTCAATGTGGGTGGGCACCATCTAATCAACTGCTAGTGTGGCTAGAACAAAGCAGGTAGAAGGTGGGATAACTTTGCTTGCTGAGTCTTCTGACTTCCTTTTTTCCCCATGCTGAATGCTTCCTTCCACTTCTTCCGCCCTTGGACATCACACCCCAGGTTCATTGGTCTTTGGACTCTGGGACTTGCACCAGCAGCTTCCCGGTAACTCTAGGGACCCTCGGCCACAGACAGAAGTGTGCACTTCTGCTACCATCGTTTTCCGCCTTTCAGACTTGGACTGTGCCACTACCGCTTCTCTCTTCCCCAGCTTGCAGCCAGCCTATCATGGGACTTCACCTGTAATTGTGTGAGCCAATTCTCCCTAATAAACTCTCTCTCATATATACATACATCCTATTGGTTCTGTGCCTCTGAACAGTCGTGAATAATACAGTAAGTCTGTGGCACCTGAGAATTCTCTCTTCTCAGGTGTTGCTGTTTCCAGGTGTTGCTGATGCTGATGATGCAGTGACCACACTTTGAGAACCATAGCTCTGTAGAATAATTCTCCAAAATATACACATTAACATAACACTCATCCAATTAAAATACATTAGTACTGTCCCAGACCCTTCAAAACAAACACCAGTCTCCTTAGAATAGCGTCTATATCTGCTTCTCTCATACATTTTTTTTTTTTGTGGGTTCTATGTTCCCAACATCTTCAACTGATATATTTCTCTGATAATATTCTATTCTTTGTAGCAACTTTCTAACACATTTTTCCCTCTGCTTAGAATATACTTCTCTATTTTTTTTTTAGAACCTTCTAATTAATCCTTCAAGACTCAGTCTTTCCTTGACTAATTCACTGGGCCCAGTACCCTCTATATTGTGAAACAAATATTTATTTACTTTTTGATTTTGTCCATGCAATTTACAGGTGATAGACTCTAAAGAATCCAGGCATTCATCTCCATATCCCCTGTGCCTACCACAGGTGTTGAAACACAGTAAGAAGGCTTCCTAAATGAACGACTGAGTAGTTGTAGAAGCATCAATGATGCTATGTGTTTCTAATAACAGTTTTTTATACTCCAAGGCTGAAATAGAAACTCCATCTTTCTTTATAGCCCTGTTTATTGTTTATAATATACATGTTAATAATTTATTATAATCATTTTTACTCCAGTTTAAAAAGAATTTTTGTGGATGACCTTTTGAACATAATCCTTTGTAAGGGACAAAGTCTTTATTTATCTCATTTTTTGGATGTAACAAAAATTGAACCAGAAAATTCTCACAGAACAGATGCCCTTGCAATTGAAAAGCACTCCCTCTAATAATGCTTGGCACAATTTTTGTTAGGTTTGTATCTCTGGTATAATTACATGATGATTTTAATGGAAATTATAAAGAAGTATTTTACAAAGGAACAGAATATTTTATGTGTAGTTATATGTAAATTTACTCTTATAAATATGCAAGCTTGCTTTCTCACATGGGTATTTGCTTAAGGATCACTCTGATAAATGCAAACAAGACTCATATTATTTATTAGAAGATTGCTGAGATATATAACAGTAATTGTCATACCACTCTGTAGAATTCAATTCCAGAATCTCCTGTTCTTCCTATTGACTGATAATGTACAGTAAAAACTGCCACATTTACAAATTCAACTAAGATATTAAAATATCTAAGTTTTTATTTTCTTCGGATGCATAAACCATTTATTATGTGCATGTTCTTATTTTACCAAGACAATCTGGCTTTCAAACGAGGCAAAAGCTCTGGTTTATACAGTATGGCTTTTGAAGGTATCATTCATGTCAGTATCAGTATAATAATATTAATAAATAAATAAAAGAAGAAGCCACTTTTCACCTTTGGAAACTTGTATTATATGATACAATACATCAGAAGAGGAATAAGTTTCTACAACTGGTTGTGCTTTCCCAAGATTAAGTTTGAGGTACAAATAACAGTAGTGTCCATTTTATAAGATACACAAGATGATTATTTCCTGTTATAAGCTAAATAGCTGTACTTTCATAATAAAATGTTTTTAAAAGCTTCGGTTCATTTTACTTCAATTACTGTAACAGCCACTTGTTGAGAGTCTTCTATGTCATTAACGCTGCTTAGCTCTTCTGAGAAGCACATGTTTTTAATTCTTCAAGAGATATTCTTGTTTTCCAGATGAAACTCAGAAAAGGACATTACAGGTCTTCCGAGTGATTCTGAGATATTGTCATGAACACTTTCTTTAAATGATTTAAATTCTGAGATAAGGTCAGAAAATTTTAGATTAGGTAGATCTGAAGACATATGAATTATGTATTGTTGAATTATCTAGAATAGGCACACTGGCCCCTTATTTCTGTTTTATGGCATAATATACTTTTGGAGTAACCAGTGACGTATTAAACCTTGAAGGAGAGGAAATTTTGAATGTCTTGGTGGAACAATTGGCATAATTTTTTTTCATGTAAGGTAAGTCGAATGATACTTAAAGTCCTCTCCAGAGTAATGCCAATGTAGGCAGTTCTTTCAGACCTGCCTTGAGCTAAGTGTTTTCTCAGGCAAGTGGTCACCATGTAGAGTTAGAAAACAATTTAGGGACTTTGTTCTGGGAGGACTCAAGGCTTGGATACATCTACAAATCTTTCTCAATTATCAGGCAAATGAAACTATTTAACTCACTGTCTCAGATTACTAAACTTGTGAGTTGCTTCTGTATGACTTATTTATTTCACTGCAATTATTGTAAACCCGATTTGTCTATTTACAGCAGCAGCAAAGGTGGCACCAACACCTTGTGCTAGGCTAGTGTGTTGTATGGACATCCTCCCCCCTCTGATTGGGCTCTGACATGTCACTGTGATTTGCACCCTGTAGGGTCACTACCTTACCCTACTTGATCTAGATGCCCTATACTGATCAGCCCCCCAGTTCTTCACCATTCAGCCCTACCTAATGGCTTTTGGACTTTGTTGTTTAGGAAGGGAAGGAAAAGGAATAACAAGAGGGAAGAAAGGAAAACAAAGAAAGGGAAAACAATTTATTAATTATTAATTGTTCTACATATTACAATTCTTTATAATAAGTATTCAGAAGAATTTTTAAAATTGGTCCTTTGAGAACAAGTCTTCTGCAGAAATGCATGCTTAAACTTGTTCCACTATTACAGTTTTAAAATACAAACCAAACAATCAACAGAGTTGGAATACACTACTAAAACAATATTGCCTTTCAGTTGCAGTTTCAGGTTGCACCAAAGTGAAGCAGATAGAGTCTGATTTCAATTAAATAACCTTTATGGTTAAAGGTCACCCAGAAAAATAAAGACAAGATCTATAGTTGTCAATAGAAGGTGTGAAAGGCTAGACTGTCCAAATCTAATGGCCTAAATCTTGAGGCCTAGATAGATTCAAAATAGCTTTAGATTCTTCAGGTTTCATATATGGGGATAAAATGCATATTAGCAATAGTTTTAGATTAAAGTAAATAAAACGTATGATACTTGTTAATAGGTAAAAGTACTGAAATAATCTTTAAAATGCATAGAAATTTTTAAATATTCAGTTTATTCTTTAAATGCTGTGCATTTCTGGCAAAAATTCATGTAGATAGCCTCTTTTTATTCACTCAACAACCATTTATTGAATTTCCACCATGTTCTAATTAAGTAGATAAGTTCAGTTTAATGAGTCAAGTGCTATGATTCAGGTAAGAACAGAATTCTCTGGATATGCATAGGATCATCACCTAATGATATGGTCAGAAGAGGCTTCCTGAAGCCTTTAGTTTAGCAAAACATTTAAAGATGAGTCAAGCAAAGATAGGGCCTTGGACCAGAAGGTATGGCAACTCAGAAGCTTGAGGAAACATGTTCATATCACTGTAGATCATTCAGTTGACTGAATTTTAGTATTTAAGGTGGGGAGTTGGGATGGGCTGTATTCTTAAGATGTCCTCCCAAAACTGTATACCTTGATTATTCAATCTGGCATGAATTTAAGTGCTACTCAAATAGACTTTGCAGAAGTAATTACACTTCTGAAAATAAAGAACATGTACTGGGTTACCTGGGTGGCCAAATCTAATTGTCTGAACCATTAAAAGCAGGGAAATTTCTCCAGCTGGATTAAGAAAGATGCAGCCAAGAGAGAAGAATGAAGCAGAAGTTAGAATGATTTGAAGCATGAGAAGGAATTGACCCACTGTAGATAGCTTTGAAAATGAAAGGGGGACAGGAATAAGCCATGTAGATGCCTTCTAGAAGTTACAACTGACCCCCAGCTGAAGGCCAGCAAGAAAATGAGGACCTCATTTCTCCAGATGTAAGGAATTGGAGTCAGCCAACAATTTGAATGAGCTTGGAAGCTGATTCCCTTCAGACCCTTCTGATAAGAGCCGACTAGACAAGACCTTGTTTTCATCCTTGTGAAACCAGAAGCAGAAAAACTAGCCTTGCCATTTTGAACTCCTGAGATTACAATTTAGTGTTGTTTTAAGGCACTAAATTATGATCATTTTTAAGGCAGCAGTAAAACAAGAGTAAGTGTGAAATACAAGTCTAAAAGCAGTGATTCTCAGTTAGGTGCGATATGGCCTCCCAGGAGACATTTAGCAAGGCCTAGAGACTTTTTTGGTCACAACCAGAAGTGGAGGGTTTGTCACTGGCTTCTGGTGGGTAAAGGCCAGGGATGCTACTAAAATCCTATAATGTGTAGGACAGTCCCCTACAACAAAGTGTTAGGTAGCCCAAACTGTCCATTGTGTCAAGGTTGAGAAACCCTAGACTAGAAGTAGGCAAGCACGGGATAGATGATCAAAGGTCTTGTATATCTTGATCCCCCTAGCTGGATAGAGAATAAGTTATATTTATTTTGTTGGGAAAAGGGCAGCAAGCAGGACTGAGGTAATTATTAGAAGTAGTTTTGTTATTTAGCAAACATCTACTGAAAAAGTAGCTAATAAATTAAATTACATCAAACTTCTTGGTTGCTGGTCTAACATAAACAACAATTTGTCTATGCAAGTGGTCATTTACAAAGCAACAATAATTACCAAAAAGATAACTTACAATGACAAATCATTCTTAAAACTGGAAACGTAATGATATTTTTGAAAAATATTGTTAAGAAAACACCAGAAGAAAGTATTCACCTAATGAATTTGCTGTGTCTTTGTCTTTGTGAGGATGGCTCATCATATTAGTGGCTTTGATGTTCACATCAAATCCTCTACTTGGTTAGGTCACTGTATAATTAGGCTATTGAACATCTGCATCCTTAATATTCCTTTGTCTTAATCTTTTTTTTTTTTTCATTTATCGGCAACTTGCATTCCCTTCATAAGCCCAAGACTTTTTTGTTTCTATATATAACTTACAAAGACAGGGATGAAAAATAAGCTTCCTTTTATCTCCCTACTCAAACTCTTGTAAGTTAATTAGCATATTTCATATTGATAAGGATGATCAATAAGAATATTTCAAAAGTCCAGATAGTATTAAGTTTCACTGACATTTTTAAAATTTCTACTGAAATTTAAAAATGAAACTATATTAACCATATACTCAGTTTATGCTTTGTTTAACCAAGTATAGACTAGTTTTTCCCTCTAAAATAATGACTTCTACTCACGTGTCCCTGTGGCTCATTAGGTTTCACTATGTTGAGCTATTACCTTTCTTAATTAATGGTACCTTATCATTACTGATGCATACAGGACACATCTCTTGTTTTTATTGGTGTGTTTAGTTTGTATGTGTTCATGCTAAATGAATATTGCTTGCTAGATATTTTTAAATCAATAAAGAACACAGAGTTGTGTACCTCATTCTGTTTTTGATTTTGTTGTGGTTGTTGTTGTTTCTTTGCTGGTTTTTCATCAAACACTCTGTTTTTAAGCTCTATCTACATTGTTCTACTCACATTCTTCCAACACATTTTAATTCTCCCAATGATGTCAGTCTCCTACGATGCAGGCCCAAGTTATCTCCAACTTTCGACCATGCAAATGGTGCTACAGTAACATCTTCAAAAAGAAAAACATATAAATATTTGTCTAAGGATGCATGGGCATGTGCGTGATTTCTTTGGGATACGTACTTTGGAGCAAAAATTCAGAATTATAAGATATTAATCTTCTATATTTGACTAAAATAGATCAGCAATCTCCACTGAATGTACCCTAGTTTCATAAGCACCAATGTTTGTATCATCCAGCTTTCCAGTTTGTTAGTCGTTTCTTTAGGAAATAACATGTTATAATTTAAATTTGTGTTCATTTGATTATTCATGGTTTTGAACATTTTTTATGTGAGTGTTGGATTTGGGGGTTTTCTTTTTTGCAAATTGCCTGGTCATGGTCTTTGCCAACTCTTCTATTATAGCTGCTGTCTCTTTCTGGTTGATTTGTAAGAAATCCTTTTTATTATATATTATCCCTTTTTAAATGTTATGCCTTACAAACATACCTTCTCTTATTTTGTCTTCTGTATCTAGCTTTGACCAAAATTGCCTTCATTGACAAAAAGCCTAAGTATTGGTTTAATAAAATTAATCTCTTTTTCCCCCCTATGGTTGTGCTGTGGAAGTTTTTTTTTTTTTTTAAGTTATTTTCTAACCTTGGGTCTAAAATATAAATATGCACACAACACACACATAATTTTGCCTTTCAGATGTAGATCTTTAATAAACTAAAATGTTTAGAATTGTTTTAAATTTACAGAAAAATTATGAAAATAATACAAAGAATTCCTATATCAGGGGTCCCCAATACCCTGGCAGAGAACCTGTAACTGTCCGTGGTCTGTTAGACACCCCTGGGGTGGCATTACCATCTGATCTCCACCTCCTGTCAGATCAGCCGTGGCATTAGATTCTCAAAGAAACAGGAACCCTATTGTGAACTGTTCATGTAGGGATCTAGGATGCTTGCTCCTTACGAGATTCTAACTAATGCCTGATGATCTGAGGTGGAATAGTTTCATCCCCAAACCATCCACCATCACCCCCAACCCTACCACCCATTCCCAAACTTGGACAACAACAGACCAGTTTGCCATCTCTATATTTTGCTTTTTCAGAATACCAACTAAATAGAATCATGCAGGAAAGAGCCTTTTCAGACTGGCTTCTTTCACTTTTCAGTAAGCACCTAAGATTTATGTGTATGTTTGCACGGTTTGATAGCTCATTCCTTCTATTGCTGAGTAGTTTTCCATTGTGTGAATGTGTCGCAATTATTTTAACCATTTATCTGCTGAAGGAAGTTTGGCTCCAGTTTTTGGTGATTGTTTTTAAACTGAACTGTTTTTTGTGTGGACAGCTTTTTCAAAGCAAATTCAGCAATTGCTCAATTATATGGTAAGTCAGTGTTTTGCTTTGTAACAAGCCATCAGATTGTCTTCCAGGCTACCAGTTTGTACTCCCACCAGCAGTGAATGAATTTCCATTACCTAGCATCTTTGCTAGCAATTGCTATTGTCAGTCTTATTTGGATTTTAGCCATTCTAATGCCTGTGTAGTTGTGTCTTGTTTTAATATGCATTTCCCTAAAGATAAATTATGTTGAAAATATTTTTATATCCTTATTTTCCATCTGTATATCTTCTTAGTGAAGTGTTTGTTCAAATATTTTACCCCTTTTTAAATTGGGTTGTTTTTCTTATTCTTGAGTTTCAAGAAATCTTTGTATATTATGGATACAAATCATCTATCAGATATGTGTTTGACAAATATTTTTTCTTTCCCAGTTCATGACTTATCTTTTCATTTTCTTGATAGTATACTTCAGAAAGCAGGGGTTTTTAATTTGCTAAAGCTCAACATGTATTTTTTCTTTAATGGATCATGTTTTTGGTGTTTCATCTAGAAGTTCATTACCAGCCAAAAGGTTATATATATATATATATATATATATATATACACACACACACACACACATACACACATTTGTTTTTTTTAATTTTCTTCTGGAAGTTTTATACTTTTGTGTTTTACATATAAGTCTATGTTTATTATAATTTAATTTTTGTAAAAATGTGTAAGTCCCTTTCTAGGGTCATTTTTTGCTTATCCAATTTGTTGAAAAGATTATGCCTTTGAATCTTTGCTAAATATCAGTTGACTGCATTTGTGTGGGGCTATTTTTTGGTTCCCTATTCTGTTTCATTTATCCTTGTGCTCATTCATCCACCAGATGGTAGATTTCTAGCTTTCTGTAGCTTTGTAGTAAATCTTGAAATTCAGTGATGTGAATCTTCCAACTCTGTTTTTCTTCATTATTGTGTTGGCTACTCTAGGCCTTTTGCTTTCCCATATAAATTTTAGAATCAGCTTGTTGAAATCTACAAACTAGCTTACCAAGATTTTGGTTAAATTGTATTGATTTTGTAGACTGAGTTTGGAGACACTGTCATCTTAACAATATTGAATCATCCATCTCTAAACATGGAACATCTGTGCATTTATTTAGATGCTTTTTATTTCTCTCTTCAATGTTTTGTAACACACATAGATTTTTAATGTATCCAAGTTGACCTTTGTATATGATGTTGATAAGGGATCTGGTTATGCTTTTTTCATGCACTAAATATTATATACTCAATAATCTATGACCCCTGTTGATTTGTGGCTTCACTTTTACTGAATACTTAATTTTTATACATAGACACATTTGCTCATAAGCTTTCTTTCTGGCCTTGGTTTCAGGAGGCCATTCATAGTTCTTAGCTCCACTGGATTCCCCAACATGGCTGCCTGACTCTTCAAAAGCAGCAAGGGAGCAAGAGACACCAATAAATTTAAGAAACATGTCAGGTGAAGCAAAAAGTTCTGTTCCAATGAAGATTAAAACTGTTCATTTAATTTGTAAATAGAAGGTCACTGGGCAACTTCGCAACAAATTCACTGTAGTGGTGAAAATAGGAGCCAAATTTTATGGGATTATAATGTGATTTGAAATTAATCAAACAAAAACCTATTGTGCACTCTACTACTTCCAGAATCTAGACTGTACAATAAGGAGAGATTAAAAGGCAGTTTTTTAAAAAACATATGTAGAAGAAGGGAAGACTTACTGCTGCCTTTTTGGCTTTTTAGATATGGAAAATTATGAACAAAATTCACATTTTCTGAATGCTTTAATAAAAAGTTATAACTTATAGAAATGCCTAACTTCATAATAGTCTACCCTGAAGATAGTTGTCCACCCTCTTAAAGAGATCATCTAATTCAAGGGGCAGCGCCTAATTTACCATTATTACAATGAAAGAAAACTGCTACTTTTAACCTAAATTTGAAAGCAATTATATCCCAGTGTATGGATAACAATAAAATCACCCTGGAAGATCAAATTATTTTTGATATTAATTTTTATTTAACTGATGCCTTAAACTTTACTAAACATTAAAGATATATTCATTTATATCCCTAAGAATGTGCCAGGTTTTATGCTAAATGCTATGATAACACTGTTTTGCTTATTTTTATTTTTTTATTTATTTGTTTAACTATTTTTTATAACTACTTCAAAAATTCTGCACTATTATACACTAGAATGCAGTATTATTCTTATTTAACATTTGAGGAAAGCAAAAGTCTAACTCCAGACATTTGAAATATGTTAAACATAGAATATAATTTATTAATTTACCTACTGGAAAGTACAAAGCATGTTTCCCAGTCACAACTGTGCATCAGATGGCAACCTCAGGGCACTGACTAAGCTGACTTATCATGTCTCATCTGTTCTGTTTGCTTTGTTCTAATGTAGGTACACCTACAATGAGTAAACATAATTTCTATCAACTCCGAACATAAAATATCGTTTTTTCAATAATGCCAGCTGTAATTCTGGGCTAAAAAGTCATTGAGATTAGATGACCAGACTGGGTCCCAAGTCCATCAACTGTGCAAAGGAAGTGTAGTCAGCTCCACCTAAACCCATGGACTCAGGGGAGGAGGAATTCCTCAAGGAAAGTCAGAATGTTGTACCAAAAGAACGAGAAAAGGAAGCTGACCAAAAGTTAAAAAGAGATGTTGAATATAATAATGCTTTTAGATGGTGAGTATATTTCCCAGGGTACATAATTTGTTATAGAAAATGCCCACAGACCTAGATCTTAACAATTGTTAGTCAAGTGCTTGTTCCACTATCCCACCATTTCACTTGATTCAGGAGAAAGTTTATGCTTATTTTGTGGAATATATTGAGATGGTTATTTAAAATTTGTACAGCATTTTCATACATGTTCGGTCACTTGAGAAGGCAGCAGGATATGTATGCTATCTAGGTTTCCCATCTCGATTTCTTTAGCTGTTCTTGGCAGCTTTCACTTTGTTAAACTGACTATATAAAGCCGAGTAGCACTCAAAATCAGAGCTACTTTCTCTCAAGAAAGAACATGTGGTTAAGTCATTATATTATATTCCTAATGTTATGCAGCCTGAATGTAAAGTAAAATTAGACAGAGAGATTGAATCAACCAAAAAACAATAAAGGAGAACATGTGCTTTCAGCAGAATATATGCTGCAGTGTTGTTGATAAACATTAAAGCACAATTTCCTGCAGTATGGATAGCCCAGTCTGAGCTAACCAAAGGTTGATCCTTTGGTTAGCAAGATAGGTTATACCTTCGTATCCCCAGTCAAGATCCCTGACACTGAATTACTCCACAACGTAATGAGAGAACTATTTTAACACAGCAAGAACATTCTATTATAAAGCAATTCAAAAACTGAAACCAACTTATTACATTGGGCAAACCCAAATGCAAAAATGGAATGACAAGTAATGCAAAAGGATAAAATTTCACACTTTGTACATAATGATAATCATTATTACATTAGATTGAATTCAGTATTCAGAACTGTTTCATTTTTCTAATCTGAGTTTAATTCCTTTACAGTTCATTCAACAATCATGTAATAGATGATGACCAGTGGAAACCTAAAAAGCTTCTAATGGTTTTATTACTGAAATGTATGACTTCTGTAAAGTTTTCTTCTGTATAATTTTTACATAATTTTTTGTAATTTTGCTTAAAATATTTTGAAATTTTTAAAAGTAACAGTTCTATCTTAGGACAGACTCATATTTATTATTTTCTTTCCTACAAGAATAGCTGTTGTTCATTCCATTATTCATAATGACTGCATATTTTAGTTTTTCATTTAAAAAAGAGCTTTGGGGGATGAATAACATGAACCTGACACACACTCCCCATACAGATACATTATTGCACCATAATGAACATAAAACATATACACAAATACCTTTAATACAATGCAGGGTGTGCAGGGATCCAGGTTGTATTTGGAGGAAGGAACAATTCCCACTTGTAGCACCAGAGAAAATGTTTTGGAGACGGTGGCATTTGAGCTAGATTGGACACATAGATACGAAGTATAAAAACATCTCTCTTTCTCCCTCTCTCGTCTACTCTCTAGGAACATCAGACTATATACTAGTTCTTTTAAAGTTCTACTCATGTTTATACTGGTATGCTCTCACCTTCTCTAAGGGAACATCATCTTCCAAGCACATTCTCAAAAGTTACCTACTCTGGAGAGAAGTTGAAGGTCTTTGAACAGTACAGTGAATTGATCAGAGCTGTGCTTTAGGAAGTTTAATATCACAGCAAGGTGAAAGATGAGTTGAACCAGGGACATGCTGATAGGAAAATGCAATTGTGTTAATATGAGGAAGTAAGAGCTTAATATAATAGACAGTGTTCTCATTGCCTAAAAATAGGTAAAAATAGCCATGAAAGATATTTCATCACTGATGGATCATACTATATTCTGAGCTTTAATATCTTGAATAAGATGATTCCATTAAGATAAATGGGGAACAAAAGAGTAGGGAAAATGTGTGAGATGGAAAATAAAAATTGAATTCTGGCCATATATAATTAGAGGTGTTGGGGGTATCCAAATGGAGATGTTCCACAGACACTTGGAAATGAACATCTGGAACTTACTAGAACAAGTATATCTACAGTTTGGCCCATAAAAATAATCACAAAAACAAAAATGGAAAAATGGGACCTAATTCAACTGAAGAACTTCTGCACAGTAAAACAAACAAACAAACAAACAAACAAAAAACTATCAGCAAAGTAAAGACACCACCTACAGAACGGGAGAAAACATTTGCAAACTATGCATCTGACAAAGGTCTAATATCCAGAATCTATAAGGAACTTAAATTTACAAGCAAAAGTCAAAAAACCACATTAAAACATGAGACAAAGGGTATGAACACACACATTTCAAAAGAAGACATATGCACAGCCAATAAGCATATGAGAAAATTCTCAGATATCACTAATCATTAGAGAAATGCAAATCAAAACCACAATGAAATGCCTCTCACAGCAGTCAGAATGGCGATTTAAAAGTCAAAATTTCTCAAAAAAATTAAAACAGAATTACCATTCAACCTAGCAATCATATTATTAGGAATATACCCAAAGGAATATAAATCATTCTGCCATAAAGACACATGCCCATGTAGGTACAAGTAAAATGGTGGAATACCTCATTCCTACTCTCTGTGGACCCATAACATGACTTAATTAAATAACAAACACAAAATTGGTTTTTGGAGGCTAGGATCAATAAATCTATTTTGAGTTTGTTATACACCTAATTAAACTGTTTAATTATTCAAGATTAGGTGAAATATTTTTTACTAAATATTTTTGCAAAAGTGATTTAATGGTCTGACTTTGCAGAAACCAAAGAACATTCCCTAGCAACTTTAAATAATTCACATTATCATTTGAAGAGCCTCAAAAACTGTTTCTATATGGTGCTGAGCTAAATATGCAATAATAAGTAAAATAGCTATGGCTCAAGTACATGATGAATTTAAATCAAGTTCCCAAGTGTCAGAATGTCTAAGCAGGAGTTCCTGATAAGATGGCTAAATACTCCAAACCAAGACAGTTCCTTGTTGCTGCTTTTGCCCCCTTCAAATAGGTGATGTGAATGGTAACTATTGTCTTCACATTCCAAAGCAGTATCTCATGTCTCATTTATTTTGCTAGGTTTTCCTATACAGAATGTCTTTATTCTCCCTACTCCAGCAATTTGACCTCATCACTTATACTGTACTCTTCTTTTCCGCATCTTGTTTTTAACCATAAGTATCTTCATTTACTTAATAACTTTCTGGGCACACCTGTTGCAGTTGATCTTCATCCAGGAGTGAATGAAAAATTACCAAGGAAAAAATAATTGTCAATGGTTTCTCCTCTCCTAGTAGAAGAAGTCAAAAGCTATTTGCATAATCTTTCCAAGAGTTACTAATGAGGAGATCTCAGTCTGGCATCTAGAGATTAGAGGACTGATATATCTGTCATAAAATGATACAACTATTCATTTTTAGGTTGATCTCGATGAGTTTGAGATAAACAAGAATGTACTTGGAATTTAGATAAAGTCTTCTTCTAATCTTTAATAAAAAGTGGGTTTAATTGAGAACTGTAAAGGTAAACTACCTCTGGAGATTCAAGAAGGGACTTCTTAGCACATCTACAAGCATTTAAATATATAGCAAGAGATAGGATTCACCCATATGTTTAATTTCACTTTCGATGTTTCAGTAGGTATTTAGCAGCCATTATTACCATCTCTTTTGACTCGGGTATGAAACGGAAGAAAAAGAACGTTTCCTGACCAAAGTGGCCTTAAATTGGAAGAAAAAAGTGAATGAAGAAAGATAGAATGTGTGAAAATGCCTAAGAAAGACATTTCAAAAAGCAGAATTGACTGAACTAGGAGAGGTAGTAGAAGAACCAGGGAAACAATCAGTCCAGGAACTCTTGACTGGAAACCAAACATATTTATTGAGATAAAATAAGTTATTGGAAACAAACTGAATTCTAGGAGCTGATAAGACATCTGGAGATAAATGTGGCAGTACAGTTGAACAGCCACATTTACAGTAAGGTTCTGCTAGACAAAAAGAGTACAGGGCAGAAATTCAGGCATAAGTAATGTACAAAAATATCTATAGGCAGATAGGACCTAGAAACTGGGCTGAAATTCTAGAGTTGCTGGGATTCCATTCCAAGTTAGAATAAAGACAATCAAACAGAGCTTTAGAAATAGAAGCACTGCAGTATAATGCAGGTTATCAATATGAGATCTTAGGCTACATCTTAGCTAAAATAGTGCAGGCACTTTACCACTGGAATTGAAGTTTAAGATGAGTACTAGGTCACAGGAATAAAGAAACTGGAACTGATTAACATTGTTACAGGGAATCAATAGGAAGCTGGACTACTTGATGCAAACGTGCTGAACTACTTGATTCAAATTTGCTGAACTAGAATTCCTTTAGTTTCTACCGACATAGGAAAGGAAGAATTCCGTATTTTAGGGTATATTTTGGGCTCCCTGTAGCAGGTAATTTCTCCAGATGGAGGAATACTAGGAATACGGTATAAAGAATACAATTCTTTATTCATTAAGAATTTTTTCAATCAAACATTTACACTTAATGAGGCCCTCCTATATGCAAGGCACTGAGCTAAGCAGGGCACAAAAATGCTAAGGTACCAATATAACATCAGAAACTCTAAGGTCTAGTTGTGAGAAAGATAAATAGATAAAATTGAAACTCTGAAACATAAATACTACACCAGGCAATTTTTTTTTAAATGTGGAAATGTAGATATTCCACAAACTAAGCTGGAAGAAGTCAAGAAATGTACCTGAACAGATGACATTTGAAATAAATCTTAAAGAATAAATTTTTTTTTTCTAGCTGAAGATTTTGGGAGAAATGGAGAAGAAGTAATAAAGTATGGAATAATAATACTATACTTTAATACTAATACTACTAATAATAAAGTATAGAATAATAACTACCACATATCAAATAACAATAATAGCTATTATTTAGTGTTATATATGTCATATGTATGTTATAAATGTCCTCTCATTTATTAAATCTGCACAACTGCTAATATTTCTATTTTATAGATGCAGAAATGGAGGCTCAGAGATGTTAAGTCATTCACTCAAGTTTCCAAAGTTATAAGTAAAAGATTCAGAATTTTAGGCTCAGAGAGGTAAATACATTTATTCAAGTTCCCAAAGTTGCAAGTAAAAGAGCTAGATTTTTGTTTTAATGGAATTTTGCTCTTGTCAACCAGTGCAATGGCACAATCTCGGCTCACTGCATCCTCTGCCTCCTAGGTTCAAGCGATTCTCCTGCCTCAGCCTCCTGAGTAGCTGGGGTTACCGGCACACGCCACCACACCTGGATGATTTTTGTATTTGTAGTAGAGACGGGGTTTCACCACATTGGCCAGGCTGGTCTCAAACTCTTGACCTCAGGTGATCCACCTACCTCGGCCTCCCAAATTGCTGGGATTACAGGTGTGAGCCACTGTGTTTAGTCAAGAGCTAGATTTTTTATTGTTTATTGTTTATTTTACTTTTCTTCAAAAACACCTGCTGTTTCCATATACAATAGCTTCTCTGACATGTTCTAGGAGGAGTGAGAAGTGATATAGGTCAGAAGCATAGACTGCATGAGTGATATTTTCATGATAATTGGTAAAACTGGAGAAGCCAGAGCTAGAGTGTGCAGGCCTTTGCATGAATAGGTAAGAGGAGAAAAGGAATTAAGCTTAAAAAGAAATCCCTTAAAGTTTACTGAGATGGTAAACTGTTCATCATTAAGAAAAGGAAATTTTATTTTACTCTAAAGGTTGTAATATTTTTTAACTAGAATGAATTTAGGAAACTATGTTGTTCAATTCTTCAGATTTACAAGTAAAAAGACTGAGATCCAGGTCAAGAGCAAAAATTGGCCCGAACTTAAGGCTTCTTTAGTTCCACATGGGAACCCTACTGAGCTTGAACTTCCAGCTCTACTGAGCTTCAACTTTCTCTTAGAATAAGTGATGGATGGTCGTGGTTGGAGTGGAGAAGTGAGCTCAGTAAAATGAGGGAAAGGAAAGACACTGTTTCAGGCCTCTGAGCCCAAGCCAAGCCATTGCATCCCCCGTGACTTGCCCGTATACGCCCAGATGGCCTGAAGTAACTGAAGAATCACAAAAGAAGTGCAAATGCCCTGCCTCACCTTAACTGATGACATTCCACCACAAAAGAAGTGAAAATGGCTGGTCCTTGCCTTAAGCGATGGCATTATCTTGTGAAATTCCTTTTCCTGGCTCATCCTGGCTCAAAAAGCTCCCCTACTGAGCACCTTGTGATCCCCACTCCTGCCTGCCAGAGAACAACCCCCCTTTGACTGTAATTTTCCGTTACCTACCCAAATCCTATAAAACGGCCCCACCCTTATCTCCCTTCGCTGACTCTCTTTTCGGACTCAGCCGGCCTGCACCCAGGTGATTAAAAAGCTTTATTGCTTACACAAAGCCTGTTTGGTGGTCTCTTCACACGGACGCGCCTGACACACTGTGTAGGCCATCTGAACGTGAAAACATAGCACTGACAAATCAGGCAGCCAAGTACTCTTTCCTCTTTGGTTTTCTGAATAAAAGTCAATTAACTAACCTTTCCAATTTTGATGGTTGAAATCCCACAGGATGTTTGGGGCCTGAAAAGAATGAAAGAGATTATTCAGATCATTAATAACGACAAACTTCATTACGAAATTAATTTGTAAGGGACCAGTAAAATAACCCAGAAAAGTTCATTACCTAATTATGTTTCTAAAATTATAACCTTTAATTCTAGGATGACTTTGCTAACCATAACTACTAACAAGTCTAACAATAATTTATTCACCTATTAACTAAGGACTTTATGATCAAAGAGAAATTGAGCTGACTCCAAGTTGATCATAACAAATTTTTTTTTAAGAGAAGAAAGAAAGAAAACAACCCTCAGCTGTGTCCTACGCATAGACTTTTCATTACTGTTGACAATGAAAATGAGAATCGCAAAGAACACAGCTGGAATCTTAACTCTTACATTGAGATCAAAGATTTGGCAGTTAGAAAAATCATCCTTCTGACTTGTAAACAAAACAAATCTTATATGGATGTCAGAATAAATAAAGTGTTTCTTTTTTAAACAGTTACTGTTTTGGCAAAACTGTACTTATCATACCTATTAAGAGATTTAAGGTACAGTATTTATCACTCTTATTGCCATCTTAACCTCAGACACAATTATTTAAAATGAAATAAATATATACTTAGAAAACAAGGAAGATATATTACTAATTGTCCACTAGGCAGTCAATTGCCAGTTAGAGTAGCCACTTGTGTAAACTCTGTCAAACATGCTGACCCAAACACGTCTCTAGCAATTTTCAACATCTGGCTTAAAAGCTTCCCTGTAATTATTTTCATTTTGCATAAGCAAAACTCACTAAACCCTGCATCTGCGGTGGAGATATACAAAACATATAAATTTGGAGGGATTCATTAGATAATGCCAAAGAAAATGCACCAATGGCTCAATGTCATTTAACTCCTGCTCTCATGGTGAATTAGCCAGCAGTGAAGGCCGTTTCCTCTTCAAAAGACTATACAGTGCTTCTTGACTTGTTTCTGCTGTAGAGTGTTTATTTCATAGAGATTGACATATACCAAAGTTACAAAGACGTCAGTACTTTTTCTATATGTCGTTGCTATCCCTGGTTTTCTATAGAAGATACAGGTAATAAGATAACACAGATATAAAATACAAAATGAATAAGAGGTATTACCTAGAATTTTTTGCTTCTTTGAAGCTATGGGTCTTATTTTGGTACAATTTTCTTGGAAGAATGCTTATAACATATTTAACGTATTGTTTTATCAAAAATTTTCCAAACCTAATAATGCACAAACGTATACATTCTCAAAAGACTGCAAATCATTTATAATTCTAAGTTATAGATGCATATATTTATAAATGGAGCATAGACATAATTGGTTTTAATATCAGGGAAACCTCTCCGTTATATCATAAATTGTTCTAAAAATGTTGCATTCTAACTCTATGTCCGAGTGCCACAATAAAATAGTACTCGATTATACTTTGATATATTAACCTCAGTTAAATAAACTCATTCATATGAAAATGTTCAGAACTGTTTTGAATATATGTTTATTTTCTTAGCTCTCATCTGTGGTTGGCTATTTCTCTCAACCTGCTCTAGGGAAAGTGGAATAGTCTAGGTCGGATAATGTATATTTATTAGCTTCAGAATCACATCTGTGTGCTCAGATTGGAGGAAAGGTCATAAACACAATGAATGTTGCTAGGAAACCATGCCTTTTAGTCAATTTAGTTGTGAAGATGAAAGGAATTTTTTTTTTTGGTAAAAAGATGGGCTATTTGTAAAGTACAATGAATAATCATTTTATTTTGATCTTTGAATTTATCATTTAAAAAAATAACACTTTTCATTAGTAGCTTTTCCTATTTATTACTTACTTGGATTTCAAATGTTTGAAATTCAAGACATGAATGTAGCTTTCTATGAAAAGAAAGATTCGTGGCAATTTTCATTTACAGAAAATAATCTTGTTGGTGAAATTTAGGGATATCTAATCCTTAGGGCAGCCCATATGAATCATAAAAAGATTAATAATCAAATAGTAAAAGTCAAGGAACAAGTAGCTAAATCCCTTGAAATAGCCATTAAAAGGATTTGAAAGCTCAAGTGCTATAAACAACTCTGACACTTCTTTTCGTGTTCCAGAACTACAGGACTGTGATCCTGGCAACTTTTCACAAAGATTAATCCGAAAGGAAACAGACATGTTTTACTGGTCAACAATAATTAGATGGTCCTTTGACATAACTAAGTACTCTAACTCCACAGGACTGTATTAGCCCACTTACATACCTAATTAGAAGCTTATGTTGTCTGTGTCTGTGTTTATTGATTTTGAATCAAAACGTAATTTTAACCAGGTAGGTTTTTATTGGATCCATTTTACTGGAATATTTAAGTAGTATTTGTTGGTACAAGTTATAGTAATTATGAAAACTCC
This sequence comes from Colobus angolensis palliatus, assembly GCF_000951035.1. Lineage (NCBI taxonomy): Eukaryota > Metazoa > Chordata > Mammalia > Primates > Cercopithecidae > Colobus > Colobus angolensis. The sequence continues at coordinate 1,415,479 of NW_012115178.1, forward strand.
AGCAGACTAGCACTGCAATGGACATCTGGTGTTTTAAGTATGGGGCTTATATCCCTTCTTTAATAATTGTTTCTTGTTTCTCCCATTCCATCTGATTTGGGTGGCTCTGTTAATTGCTTGGCCTCATCTTCCCTCTACAGAAGTGGATATGTCACTCAGGCTGGCCAATCAGAATAATCCTGAGTCACATTGTGTTTGAAAAAGAGAAAGAAAGCCAGTGTGAATGGCACCTAATTGGAGTGAGGTGATAGGAAATGAGGCTGGGGAAGTAAGTGAAAGCCAGGGTGCATAAGGCCTTCTGAGCCAGAGTAAAAAAAAATGGAATTTATCTAAGTGTGTTAGAAAACTTGGGGTTAGGCAGAAGTGTGACATGATCTAAATTATGTTTATAAAAGATCACTCAAGCTGCTAAATCAGAAAGGATTGAGGGACTGAGACAGCATTTTGGAGGCTATGACAGTAGTGTTTGTGAAAAATGATGCTGACTTGGGCTAGGGTAGTAACAATGGAAATGGACAGAAGCTGATGGACTCAAAATAACTTTTGCACATGGAGCTAACAAGTGTTGCTGACAGATTGTACACAGGGTATGTGCTTCAGAGAGAAATCAACGATGACTCCTGGATTATTAGTTTGAACAACAAAGTGTGGTATTGCTATTAAGTCAATGGGAAAGCCAAGAGGAAGAACTGGGTTAAAGGTGCAATTAAGAGTTTTGTTTTAAGCTGATTACATTTTAGAGTATCTAGAAGTGAAGATGTTAAGTAGGTAGTTGGCCATGATGTTTAGAAAGACAGGATAATAATGACCAATTTCTGAGTCAATTACAAATAGCGAATATTTAAACCCATGGGACTGAATGAGATGACCTATGCAGAAAATATTGATAGGAAAAAGAAAAGGACTACAGACTTTATTAAAACAATGTAGTTAATTTAAAATGCACTAGATGGTTAAGAGTAATTTTGGCAATGAAATAAAATGCCACATTTTTACACTTATTTACAAAGGTTTTTGGTATTCTATCACATCCATATACCCAAAATTAAATGTATTAAGCATTCAGACAAGTCATTTTTACCACTGCATAGATGGAAAAATTGAGGACTGAGAGATTGTGTCCAGACCTCACCACCAGTAAGTAATGGAGTCAGGCCTAGGACAGAGACCTTTCTAACTCTAATCCATTGCTTTTTCTGCTACACATTTTGGAAACTCCACTTGCAAATACAAGACCCTCAGGGCTATTACTGATGCTATTTGTCTCTACACTAACATCCTCAGTTCATAATGCTTGAATTCCTATGTCTAATTAGTTTTCTATCCTAGCCTTTGTTCTCTAATGTCACTTCTTGCTGCAACCTGCCTCAGAGTTTTTCCCTCTAGTGATCTACTGTTATTATCCTATGAGCTGTGAAAATAGATGTAGAATTATTATGAATTTAATAAGTTAAAATAGTCTTTGAGAGACTCTGATTAGTTATATGCCATGACCTTGCTGCATTGGTTAAAATAGTCTTTGAGAGACTCTGATTAGTTATATGCCATGACCTTACTGCATTGTCTTGAAACATATATCACGACTATTCAGGGCCTTTTACTTATGTATTATCTCATTATTTCTTTGTATTTTTCTTATGAACTGAATAGGTTGTCAGATAAATGATTTCTGATGGCTAGTGAAATTTTATTGTTGTTGTTGTTATTTTATTTGTTTTATTATTATACTTTAAGTTCTGGGGTACCTTGCAGAACGTGCAGTTTTGTTATATAGGTATACACGTGCCATGATGGTTTGCTGCACCCTTCAACCCGTCATCTACATTGGGTATTTCTCCTAATATTCTCTCTCCCCTAGGGCCCCCAACCCCCTGACAGGCCCCAGTGTGTGATGTTCCCCTCCCTATGTCCATGTGTTCTCATTGTTCAACTCCCACTTATGAGTGAGAACATGCAGTGTTTGGTTTTCTGTTCTTGTGATAGTTTGCTGAGAATGATGGTTTCTCCAGCTTCATCCATGTACAATTTTTAACAGTCATGCACCGTTTTCCTGGACCACATGCTGCACTAGTCTGCATTGTTAAGTGTCAGTTTCAGCCTCAATTTCTGGGATAGTGATTCTAAAAGGTCTCAGTGAGTTTTGTTTATTCTCTTTATGGAATTTATAAGAAAATAATCCTAAGATGCACTTTAACAAAGGCAGCTGAAATTTTTAAAAATCACTTACTTTGTATGTGGCTATGGCATTCCAGGAAGCAAGGCTTTCTCTCCTCATTTAGTTTGGGTGTTTGTGGGGACACTAGTCACTACCCCTTCCTTCTTGGTCATTACTGGTGCTAATCTTTAGGTTTCTGTGCTTTTTCCCTTGGCAGAGGCGTTCTGTGTTCTCACCATTGCATTCCTCTCATCTCTCAAGCAGTCTAGATCACCACTATGTTTAAGGGTTACCCTTTTTTTTTTCTCACAAAATAGACTCTGCATTTTCCAGCTGTTCTGCATTTTCCAGCTGTTTCCTCAAGCAATCACATAATAATTTTATTTTTATTTTCTTGATAGTAGGGGATTATTGAAAGAATTTTAGCAAAGAAGTGACATAGTTTAGGACAGATTATGATGGCAGCAACATAAATAATGGCTTTGAAGGTATGATGATGATGATGATGAGTAGAACAATTGCAAAATAAAGTTTCTAGTGAGAGTCAAAACTTCTCAATAATGGCCGGCTGCAGTGGCTCACGCCTGTAATCACAGCATTTTGGGAAGCCAAGGCAGGTGGATCCCCTGAGGTCAGGAGTTTGAGACTAGCCTAGCCAACATGGCGAAACTCCATCTCTACTGAAAATACAAAAATTAGCTGGGCATGGTGGTGTGCACATGTACTCCCAGCTATTTGGGAGGCTGAGGCAGTAGAATTGCTTGAACCCGGGAGGCGGAGGTTGCAGTGAGCTGAGATTGTGCCACTGCACTCCAGCCTGGGTGACAGAGCGAGACCCCATATCCAAAAAAAATCCACTACTCACTAGTGATCAGAATAGCTATAAAACGGCATCGTTTGAAGATATTTATGAGATCAAGTAATGTAGGACGTGGCCATTCACTGGGATGTGGAACGAAAATAGGGGAATATTAAAATGACTCCTTAATTACTGACTCATGTGGAAGAGATAAGAGGGTAGAGATGGAGAGATCATGGGTGTTACCCGGTACTGGTTTAGTTAGAAGTGGGTGTGAAATATTGAAGTTGTGCAGACCAAAAAAAGAAATCTGGGAGACTTTAGGATTTAAGTGGTCAATAAAGCCATGTCATCCGATGAGATTACCCAGAAAAAGTATTTCAAATAAGAAAGGAAAAGATGAAACACTAAAGACAGCTGGCCTGTAGGAGGTAGCTGCAGAAAAAAAATATTTTATATATATATATGTATTTCTTAAGTGACAGATAATAAGAACCAGGAAAACCTAGATCATTACATGCTGAAGGGAGAGAGAGTAAGAAGACAGTGATCACCAGTGCTGAAAGTCTTAGAGGAGTAATACAGATGAGGATGAAAAATTATCCATTGAATTTAGCAATCTGATGAATCTGCTTACAAAGATTACAAACTGTTGGGTAGTGAAGAAAGAAAATCAGTTGAAAGAGCTGTGGAGCAAATCTAATTTAGACGTTAAAGAAAGAAAGGGTAGATGGTTTGAACAACTAGATAGTAAAGGAAAGGAGAGAACAAGATGTTTACCCTTGTTTGTGTGTTACAAGATAGAAGGCAGTGGTGAGGAGAAATTTATGATAGAGAAGAGTCATTGAGGGGAGTTTCAGAGGGGATAGACGGGATAGGATCAAATATGCAGACAGAAAAATCTCCTTGTGCAGAGGAAAGGATATGTTATCCATGGAGACTGGAGGGAAGTAAGTAAGTAAAGATGAGTACAACATAGTTTTAGGGTGAGAAATGAGAGATTTTACCTCTGATGGCATAGACCTTGTCACACAAGTGGTAGGATAGGAGGTCAAAACTAAGCAACAGCTTTGGATACGCCACTGTTCCCTAAGGTACTTATGAATAGTAACTCTTAGATTATAAATACACATAATTGTTTTTAAGTTAACGAAAGCTAAAATATTCAGCTTTTGCCTTTATTTAATATGCTAGACTAGAGCAAGTATAGAATATTATGTATCAGGTCTTTTCTGCCACTTCCGTAGAGCATTGTCAGTATTAATTATATCCACAGTTAAGTTCTAACCTGGTGAAGATAACTTATTGCAAGATCTTTAAATTAGTAACCAACTGGTAGAAGTGATATCTTTTATTGTATCTCCATTTAACTAAAGATTAGCCAAAAGCCATACATTTCAATAAATAAGTTTATTTTTATTTTAACCATTATTCAAATCAAATAACTAAAGGAAGTAGCCACAAAGTAACATTTTCATGTAAGTTTTAGTCATGTTCATTTTTACTGAACTATATATTTCAATTAGAGTATGTCAGTTATGAGTTGCAATTCAATTTATTTAGGTATTGTCCACCTAATACCTGTGGAGCTGTTCACAAATTAGAAGACCAAAAATGATAAACTCTAATCTCATCTCTGATATAAACAAAATGAAAAATCTTTCTGAATGACTCTGAAATCTTGCAGCTATTGTTGTTATGTATTGCTACAGGCAATAAGTCAGATTTTAAAAAAAATAGGTATCAATTGAGAGGCCATCTGGTATTGTAGCTAAAAGTAGAGACTGTAATGTCAAACAGATCCAGACTCAAGTAATCATCCCACCACCTCCAAGTGCATGGCTTCAGGTTCCTCCTTCATAAAACAGGGTTGAAAAGAGTGCTTATCTCAGTGTTACTGTGAAAAGAAAAGGAGATCATTCATTTAAAATGTTGATAATAGCTGACACATAGGAGGAACTCAAATAAATAATAGTATAATTTACTAACTACAATAATAAAGTACTATAGACATTCTAGCATAGAATGAATCATCTAAAATACTCACTGTCTCAATGAAAATATATGGCTTATTATTCATACTTTTAGTCACTCATTTTCAAACCAAAAAGAGAATGAAGATACAATTTTCTAAGAATTTAGGATGAGCTTTGTAAAAAAAATTGTTTGATCTTAACTAAAGAAATGCATATGTTTTTAATGGTAAAGATTGAGGAATACTAGAAAAATTAGGATATTTTGTAGAAACTGCTGAAAAAATGGTATATATGTGAGACAGAGAGAGAACTTACGTCAAGGTAGAATTTATGCCAAAATATTTCAAGAGATATATGTTAAGGAAAAACGTACAATTGTGTTTATGAGAGATCAGTATTGGTAATAGTCTTTAAAAATCTTAGGAATTATCTATAATCAGATTTGTATCTGTTACCTAATTCTTTTTGTGACACCCATATCACTTTTATGATACAATATAAAGTCTTATTGATTAATCTTAACCAATCTGTAAAATATGACTGTGAAAAAAATGTATTTTTTTTTTTTTTACTATCTAGATCTATCATGTCCTAGGGCTAAAACACTCCCTAGCATTTCCAGGCAGTACTTGAACACAAAGCATTTATTTTCATCCAGGAGTCTGAAGTACCCAAAAGAAGAAATTTTGGAGGTAGTTACAGTTCCATCATATGCTCTTTGGCATTATAAACAAATGACATAATCCTGGTGGATAATGACCTCCAGGAAATAGGCATTTTTGTCTGTCCTGTGCAATACACTAACCCTTGTACTTCTAACAATTCCTAGCACATATGAGGGTTTCATTAAATAAGTTTTTAATGGATGAATGAGTCTGTACCCTCACTGCAGCCTGTGAAGAGGGAGCAGCTGTTGAGAAGTGGGCAGTATGAGGGTAGAATCCCCAGCCATACACACACAATCACAAAAGTGCAGAGGCTGGCTGTAAGTGCTAGCAAAACCAGAGGTGTACTGGCTAAATTCTTTTAAAATGGTGGGGAGCAGTTAGGAGAAAACATAATATTGAGTTTTAGTTTTAGAAAATGCACATGAACATAGCTCCAAAAAAGACATCCAACATTATTTTCAGCCCATAGAGGAAATTATACAGAAAAAGGTAACTTACATGAAGGTAACATAGAAAAACAACCAGCACTTTTCAACATGTTCTTCTTTGCCAGGTGTTAACTTGAGGGCATCACCACACTTTCAGTTCTCACAACCACACATGAGGCTACCTTCATATTACTTACTGATTGGCAAAGTGACACACACTTAGGAAACTGTCCAAGATGTCTCAATTAGGAAGTAGTGAAGCCAGGGTTTGAATTTAGGTTATCTGGCTCCATGACACACTCTTCATCTGATCTGCCTTTCTCAAACACAAAAGGACTGCATGGTCCTTGACAGTTTCCTTGTAAACAACTCAGTCAGTGGAATGCAGCACCACTTGCCTCTCACCGTACTGTCTGCCACTACATCGCTGATGGCTAGACTAAGTGGTAGTGTCTCTGTCAGTTTCCTCATCGATAAAATTAGTGTTTTCCAGACCTATCCAGACTGCTTTGCTTGGAGATTCTGTGAAATAACTAATCAATAATCGTAAAATGCTTTGAAAACATGGAGTACTACATACAAGTTCAATATTATTACATGAGTTTACAGTGTGATAGCACAGCTGTAAAGGTCAAAGCTATTTTGAACTGCGTACAGAGAGGCAAGTTGATGTAGAATTGAGAAGAAATTGTTGTCTTTCTAACAAGGGGGCTAGGAATAGGGAATATTTTAATAAAAATATTTTTCTTATTTGTGGATGGTTAAGTTCTCAAAACAAGAAATTAACTGGAAGACAAAAGAAATATGAGGAGAGAATTAACATCATTGCACCAAGTATTAAGGGACAAGAGTGATTGGATTAAGATAACGAAGTAAAGATGCTGATCTGGTTAAGTGAAAACACAGACTAAATAAACCAACAAACTTCAAACACTTGATATGTGTAAATACAATAGTGAAAGGAAGTTAGTTTGAGAGTTAAAGGAATGCCCAGAAATACAAAGAAAGGAAAGAGGAAAAATAAAGAAGAAAGGAGAGAGAGTCAGAGCCAGAGCGAGAGCAGGAGAGAGACAGAGAGAGCGAGAGAGAAAGAGAGAGAGAGAGAGAGAGAGAGAGAGAGAGAAAGGAAGGAAGGAGGTTGGTTCATTTGGGTTATAAAAAATAAATACTTATTAAATTAATGCCGATTTGATTTGCTTCATTTTAAAGATTGTAGATTACTGACCGATCAACTCAGCTGCAGTATCAACAATGATTACGTCAAATGCCACTGCGATGGTCATGCTACAGTCTAATGCATTCAGAGACACAGCCTTACACTGATGCAAATGGTCCTCTTATCTAGACTAGCTCATGGGATGTAAGTAAAACCTTGACAGTTAGAATGATGAAAGTCTGGAAAACATTCTTGAAATTGTGTTTAACAAAGGATCTTTACTCCAGCAGAGCCAGGTGTATTGTTAGATGACTTTTCTATTTGTCTTACATAATTCCCATAATTTTGTGAAATAGGCATTATGTCAAACATTGTGAAAATTCAGGGCTCTAGATCAGTGGTTCTCAAACTCAGTGTCTTTCTAAACATGTGGAAATCTCAAACAAATGTGAGGAGATTACTAATACGGTTGTTACTAGTAAAGCCAATAGCAAAATTTTTGAGCTCTTGTATGCCAGGCACTTTACATGAGCTAATTCATTTATCCTCAAAACAGTCTTATGTGGTAGTAACTCTCATTATCCCATTTTCAAAGATGGAGAAATTGAGGCACAGGTGAGTTAAATCCCTTGATCAAAGTCATCGCAGCTAGTAAGTGGAGGAGCCAGGAGTTCAAGGCTCAAACTAAGTTGTGAGTCATTTAACTTAAATATAGACATGATTTCAAGTTAGTTCTATAAAAAGAACATTTTCACTTGTGTATAACCATGCTTACCTGAATCAGAGGGTTAAGCAGTGAATTTACACCAAAAAGCTAGAAGTGCTAGAAGTTATCCAAACCCGGGTCCATCCACGGGAGTATGCTTTTTATTGAAAACTCTTTATTCATAAGTTTTTGGAATAAAGTCCAAGAACCTCTGGGCTAGAGAACCACAAAATATTTTTATTTTAGAGATAGTGTTTACATATTAAAGTATCTTTATCAGTGAAGAATTGTT